>NC_136794.1:4817638-5236132 GCF_951216825.1 Electrona antarctica | reverse complement strand
TTCGGTGTCGGGCATCAGAAACCTTGTATCTCAGTTTTTGGTTTCTTTTTGTTCAGAAATGAATGCCCTGTTTTTATACTTCGTTGTAAGCGTCGTGCAAAAGTACGAAACACTACAGCTCACAAGTATTGAGCAAAAGTAGCAAAAGCTTACAGTTCAAAGCACGTCTCGATGTGACACGATATTTTCACTAATATTCATATATTCGTTGTTTTCCATGACAGATTCTCGCCTATAATGACATGCCTAAAAGACCAGTTTGTCAGAGATTTTTATAAATATTTAACTTAAGCAAATAGTGTCTATTAAATAGTTATGGTTTGAACATACAAGGTTGTATGCCTGGCAGTGGAAGAAAACTATATTTTTCTACTCTGTATTATTATTGTCTGTATTGAATAATGCAATACCTTTCTACTGTTTTTTGTACTGTAATGTCGACTTGAATGCAATATATGACTGCATAAATTGTAAACCCTGAATAATTTTCAATAAAGTCCATTTAAAAAGCAATATGAGTGTGTCCTAATACACCACCTCCAGTACAAACAACTGCCACAGACACCATTATACATCTAATCACTAATCAGATGTTGACCTCTTTCAGGCAGCACACACACATGTATGGCATGCCTGCTCAAGGCCCTCCTTCCCAGGCCCAGTCAAGAGCCCATACATTATCTGGGTAATTACCCTCGAAGAACAAATGCCTACCTAATGCCTCCCCCATTGACTTCATGAGTACATTCAACAGACTGCACTGTTCTCTGTCTCTTCACCCTCCCACCATACCTAACTGATGACAGAGGTCAGGGATCCAATAAAAGCACGCATGCACGCACGCGCACATACACACACACAACACACACACACACACACACACACACACACACACACACACACACACACACACACACACACAATGGGGCATTTTCCAGCAGGCAGAGGAAGGGACAACTATAGGACAGCTGGGGGGGCCTAGAGACATTTGGTTGTGTGAGCAATGTTGCATGTGACACAAATACGCAAGTCACTAATAATGACTGCATGGGTTGGAAATGTACTAGTGCCCATAGTGACTGACCAAATAACATTGACATTCCTTGACACAACATGGTAAACATTTAACCATTTTCAAGTGTTTTTTTTCCCCTTTTTTTGCTGAAGCTTAATGGACGAACATAAATATCCCTAAATAACAAGTCACAAGACAAGCCCCGAAATTTAGAGCAAGTTAATTCCCCTTGTTTGTCATCTTCTCAACAGCCCCTTAAACTGAGCAGGTCAACAGAACCAGGTGTTCCAACAGCTGCCTACGGCGACCATAAGACTGTGACACGCCACCTGGTGCGTGGCTGCGTGCATGTGCATGTGTTCCGCAAGAGGGCACATAATATGTTTTGAGGTTTGACACACTGTCTGTGGGTCGATCTGTCTCTCGACTGACTGACATGACTTTACACGTATAAAGCGCCACAGACTGCACGTCATCATCATGGCTCAAGTTAATGTGAAGTATATGATGTGAGGTCGTCATCACCACCCCCTGTGGTGTTGGGGGGACAGGTCACCTAACGTCACATTAACTCTTGTGTTTACACAGCAGTGGTCAGAGCACTTAACGCAGCAGTGACCACATCAACCCCAAGCACGCACACACACACACACACACACACACACACACACGCACACACACACACACACACACACACACACGGCTATAGGTACAAACACCTACGCAGCCAGCAACACGGAGACCACCCATAAACGACCCTTGTGTCACAAGGAGTCCTTGTTTTTTTTAGCTATCACTCACAGCTGTCTATTACACGTTCTGTTTAATCAACAAACAGAAAGTATAGCCTACTCTTGTCTTGTGCATATGTGGGTATATCTGGGTGTGATTAATTAGGATGCATAGACTGTTTTAACACAATGACAAACGTCTCTGTGGAGAACGACTAAATAAACATTTAAACTGCCTCAAAAAATATAATGGGAGGAGGATAGGGTTGTAGTTCTGGTTCATGGCACTTACCCTTTATAGTGGGTCACTTTGGACAAGGGTATCTGTATACAAAAATGCCTATATATATATTGTATATTGGTAGGCGTTAGCACTTTCTGAAATGAGAAATCTGAATTATCCCCCTGTTAAAATGTAACGGTCCCAAACGGTTTAGGGCTAATTGCACTGTAGACTGCCTGTCTCCAGGATGAAGTCTCATAATGTGCAGTGATACTGCCATACCGCTTTGAAGCTAAACGCCTGCCCTAAGCTCAACACAACCATGATGAAACCCCAGACGAAATGATGATTTCTCCACAGTATTATTAGGCTACTGGATATAGATATAGGCCGATATACTTGATCCAGATGTGCTTCTTTGGGAAGGTCTTTAAAAGAGTTCAGTTCCCCTCAGTTCTTCCCCTACGACGCACTACTAGTTCATGTTCGCGACCCGATCGTTCGGGATTTTTTAAATACTATAGTATACAACAAGTATAGGCTATAAACTACGAAAGAACATTTTAAAGAAAGAACGGGAGATGGAGACCAACTTACCTCGGCATTACAGAGCGCTACGGCCAGCAGTATGAGCACTGGGACACTTCGGAACATCTGGAGACAGTGTAGGTATAGCGGGGCCGGCGAGGAAAGAAAAGACAATTGGGTTTTCTAAGTTTAAACATGTCGATTATTCTTTCCCGAACCACAACACACAAGGACTGTATACGCAACCGTTATCTCATCTGTATCGTAAAATGTATACGTTACCATTTTGTAAATCTGAGGAGGAGAGGAGAGGAGAGGGCGCCGGGATATGTTTGTGTCGATACGAAAAGGGCGAACGGAGAAGTGGAGGTCCGTCCGTGATTCCAGGAAATTTGAGGAGCGCCGAGGAATTCGTGGTCGTCACTTTCTTTCTCAGCCCCCTCCGCTGTGACGTGGCCAATGAAAATGTCTGGAAGTCCAGAGACGTTTACCGACAGAAAAGCCACAAAGGGAGAACCTAGGGGGTCGGCTGGCTCTCTGAAAGAAGTCATCCATCATATTCATTTTACTCTACTGTGTCTGTGAATATTTAAAGCAAATTTTCCCTTTTTGTAGATTTGAAAGTGAAACTACTTCATGTTTTAGACCTATATCATGCGCGCATTGCGCTGCAATTTGATTGATTGTTGATTGATTCATTGATTGATTGAAATATATGTATTAACAGTTTGTAGAATTACAGTAGGCCTACATTTCAAGCACAACTCATTACAAATACTGTTAACTGTTAACAATTCATCAAAACAGTGAGGGGAAAAAAAGGGGGGGGGGGGTGAAATGTCTGTGCTGACTGGACGTAGGCAATACTGTTTCTTTATGGAAACACCCAAATCCACAATACTACTTTAGGCCTACTTGACAGCGTTTAGGTTATAATTATTACCTACTTATTGTAAGCCTACGAAATATGACGTATATTGTAGGTGACTCTCCGACGCCAAGTGCCATCATTCACAAACATCCATCAGGGCCCGTGTTACGTATGGGGTTCACGTCATATGGTTACGACAGTAACGTAAAGTGCTGCTGCCGTAAGGCTGTGTTGTTATGATTGTTGCTGCTGCTGCTAACGCCGGTTTGTAAGTGTGCTGCCGGCGCACAACCAAGTTACAGTAAAGTCTTCAGCTCATGTCCATAGTAGTTGTGCATTATTCTCCAATACAACATTGACGACGAGGATGGAGCTGACGTTCTCACCGCCTCCCGCTTTCTTGCCGTTCCCGGCCGAGCCTCCTATACCTTGGACTCGCTGGCATGATTCGTTTGAAAACTACATCGCGGCTTTGGGACTAGAAGACGTGAGCGACACGCGACTAAGAGCCATTCTGATTCACTGTCTTGGCACAGAGGGACAACGGATCCTCGCCACCCTCGGGACTGCCGCAAGGTATATAGACTGTGTCAAACTCCTGTCCGACCATTTCGCAGCACCACAAAGTGTCATCCTCCGGAGGATTCTGTTTCGCCAGCGCCGACAACGTGTGGGTGAGACGGTTCACCAATATGTGGCTGATCTGAGGGGCTTGGCCAGCCTGTGCAAGTTTGGTGCATTTCAGGACGAACTGATCCGGGACCAGCTGGCGGAGCACACAAATAACCCAAAGGTTCGTGAGAAATTGATAATGTCCCCAGATGATCTGACACTCAATAGGGCTGTGGAAATATCTTTTCAAATCGAGACAGCAGCGGGTTTTGCCACACAATTGGCTAGTGCCTCATCTCCACTGCCTGGACTTACAGCACAGCAGGTCGAGTCTTCATCACGTTCCTCTAGCCCTGACCCTCTCCAGGACGCTTCCCACATAAACTATGCGGGACGACAGCGTCCCTCAGGTCAGCGCTGCGGTAACTGCGGCTCGTCATCGCATGATTCAAGAGCCAAGAATTGTCCCGCCAGGGGGCAGCGTTGTCAACGTTGTGGGAAACAAAACCATTTTTCTAAAGTTTGCCGTTCTGCTCCAGCCGCCACCTCACGGCAGCCTTTCTCAGCTGCTGACCCTTCACCTACGACCACCATACACTCTGTGAGTAATGCTCGCCGGCCATTTAAAGTGTGCACAGTGGAGCTGGATGGCGTGTGCCTGCCGCTATTGCTCGACACCGGGGCGAACGCCTCCCTTTTAAATACAGCCACAGTCACACAGTTTTTCCCACACCACAAGCTTGCTGCACCATCCAAAGTGCCCCTCAAAGGTTACGGTAATTCCAGGATTGATATCGTGGGCACCTTCAGCTCCACGGTGCGTTATGGCACTAAGACTGTTGACTCATTCACATTCCAAGTCGCAAGCCACGGCGCCAATCTCATGGGCCTGGACTTGTTCACTGACCTAGGGTTTGTGCTCATGGATTACAGCGGGCTTACTATCCATCACGTCGATTCTCTGTGGCCTCAACAGTGGCCTGGATTGTTCACGGGACTGGGCTGCCTCACTGCCTTCGACCACCAGCCCCTCCTGAACCCTGAGGTGCACCCTGTCATCCAGCCCCTGCGTCGCGTTCCTCTGGCCCTGCGTGACGAGGTGGCTGGAGAGCTCACCAACCTCTTGGAGGCAGGCATCATCGAGCCGGTCAACGCGTCACCGTGGATTTCTAATCTGGTGGCTGTACGTAAGAAGACCGGGAAGCTGCGCCTGTGCATCGACCTCAAGGCAGTTAACAAGGCCGTCATCCCTGACAAGTATCCGCTGCCTACGGCAGAAGAACTGACCACACAGTTCCATGGCTCCACCATTTTCACAAAGCTGGATCTCCGGCAGGGCTATATGCAGGTTCCGCTACACCCAGACAGCCGTAACCTCACTGCGTTCGTCACACACATGGGGGTGTTTCAGTTCACAAGAATGCCTTTCGGACTCAGCTCCGCCCCCAGTTGTTTTCAGAAGATCATGGCCACCATTCTAGCACGCATTCCTGGAGTAGTCATCTACTTAGATGATTTCGTCATTCACGGCAAGACGCCTGCTGTCCACGATGAGCGCCTTCGCCAAGTCCTCAGTGTCCTTGCCAGCCATCACCTCACTCTGAACGGCGACAAATGTGTTTTCGCCGTGCCTGAGATAGAATTTGTGGGGTTCCGCCTGAATGCCAAGGGCCTCCGTCCACTCCAGTCTAATGTGGAGGCTGTGCTACGCCTCCCTGAGCCTGCCTGTCCAGCTCAAGTAGCCTCGTTCCTGGGAATGACGGCCTACTATTTACGTTTTCTACCTCAGTATTCAGCCACCACGTCCCCGCTGCGTGAGCTGTTAAAAAAGGACGCGCCATGGGTTTGGACCCCCGCCTGCTCGGACGCCGTCCGGCTGCTCAAAGTCCAGCTCACCTCTCCCCCAGTGCTCGCCCACTTCGACCTCGCAAGCCCCACGCTGCTCACCTGTGACGCTTCCAACATGGCGCTGGGGGCTGTGCTATCCCAGATCCACGACGGCGTTGAGCGGCCCATCGCCTTTGCCTCTCGGGCTCTCAGCTCAGCGGAGCAGAAGTACTCGGTGGGGGAACGGGAGGCCTTAGCTTGCATCTGGGCGAGCGAGCGTTGGCACATGTACGTGTATGGCCGATCCTTCACACTGCGCACGGATCACCAGGCTCTCACAGCTCTGCTCGCAACTTCTGGCACAGGCCATAGGCCACTCAGGATCCATCGCTGGGCGGAGCGGCTCCAGCAGTATAATTTCACCCTGCAGTTCACTCCAGGTCGTGAAAATGTTGTGGCAGACCTGCTGTCACGGGCCACCCCTGGCCCTTCGCCCGATCCTGGTCCTGACTCTGCTGAGCAGGGCCTCATCCAGATGCTCCACTCTCCGCTCCAATCCACAGTGTCGCTTCAAGAGCTCCAGACAGCCTCAGAACAGGACCCGGTGCTCTCCCAGCTCCGCACCTTTATTCGCTCTGGGTGGCCTGCGAAGCTGTCGGACGAGCTGGTGCCCTTCCACCGTGTCAAGGACGAGCTGTCCTGCTGGAACGACGTCTGTATATCCCGTGGGCTCTGCACCGTGATACCGGACGGCCTGCGAGCGTGTGTCCTGGCCTTGGCCCACGAGGGTCATCTGGGCATCGTGCGAGTGAAGCAGCGCTGTCGGGACCTCGTATGGTGGCCTGGCATTGACAGGGACATCGAGGCTTTAGTGAGGGACTGTACAGCTTGTCTTCTGAGTGGCAAAACCGGCCCGCCTGCCCCGCCGCCGCTGCAGCCGCTGCGCTGGCCAGCCAAGCCTTGGGAGCACCTCCAGCTCGACATCTGCGGGGAGCTCCATGCGGTCCCCCACCATCAACGTTTTATGGTGGTGGTGTACGACCTTCATTCCAAGTGGCCTGAGGTGTTCTCCACTGGGACGGTGACCACCCGCGTGGTGACCGAGTTCCTGGACTCGCTCTTCTCTCAGTGGGGCCATCCAACGGCCATTACAACGGACAATGGGCCCCAGTTCATCTCCGCGGAGTTTGCTGCCTTCCTGGGAGACAGGGGCATTAAGCACATCCGTACAGCGTTCTACCACCCCGAGGCGAACGGGGGGGTGGAGAGACTTAACCAGACACTGAAGAATGGCATCAGAGCGCACCTGGCCGATGGTTTCCCCTTCTCTACAGCTCTTCGCCGCACGCTCCTGCACTACAGAGCCTCGCAGCATTCCACTACCGGTTGCTCCCCGGCGTTCCTCATGTTGGGACGGGAGCTGCAGCTGCCCTTGCATCGGCTGAGGGCTTCTGTGCCGGTGTCTCCTCCGGCTCGAGGACGCAAGAGAGTCCGCAACCAGCAACGTCGGATGAAGCAGCGCTTCGACAGAACACGGAGAGTGAAGGCCCCGTCCTTCGCGGCCTTGGACTGGGTCCGCATCCGCCGCCCCCACCGGGGTCATAAGCTGCAGTCCTTCTGGTCCGCGCCTATGCAAGTCACCGACCAGCTGGGGCCTGCCACCTTCCGCCTGTCCGACGGCTCACGCTGGCATGCCAGTCGCCTTCGGCGAGTGCCGTCACCTGCTGCTATGGAGCCAGGGGCTCCCGCGCCCATGATGCCGCTTGCGGCCGCAGGTATGTGGGCTAACGCTGACTTTGACTTTGCAGCAGGAGATATTGACTTTGCCCCGGGGCATCCCCCGGCACCTGATGTCCACCCGGTGGTGCCCGTGGCGCGGCCGGCTGTCCACCCGGTGGCGCCCGAGGCACGGCCAGCTCGGAACCGAGCTCGACCAGATTACCTCAAGGACTATGTTACAGATTTCTGAATGCATAAGGCATTTACATGTTGTTATATAACTGGGTGGTGGGGTTGTGTTTTCTGGTTTACTATGGGGGGGGAAAATGTTACGTATGGGGTTCACGTCATATGGTTACGACAGTAACGTAAAGTGCTGCTGCCGTAAGGCTGTGTTGTTATGATTGTTGCTGCTGCTGCTAACGCCGGTTTGTAAGTGTGCTGCCGGCGCACAACCAAGTTACAGTAAAGTCTTCAGCTCATGTCCATAGTAGTTGTGCATTATTCTCCAATACAACAGCCCGAAAGGGTCAAACTTCAAAGACAAGCTATAGTGTTGATGATGTCTTGGATATTATTGTATATTATTATTATTATGTGTTGTAGCCTGTCTTTAAATGTCTTGATGAATTGAATACACATTGGACCACAATGGAAACAACAACAAGGCCTTTTGTGTTACCTTTTAGCATAGTTGTATAATGAATCATACAACTGTATATGCTACTATTTGCAAACTGTATCAATCACACACGCGCGCACACGCACACGCACGCACTCACGCACGCACGCACCCACATACACTGTACACACACACACACACACACACACACACACACACACACACACACACACACACACACACACACACACACACACAGACAGACAGACAGACAGACAGACAGACAGACAGACATGCATTGTTGGTCTCTCCTTCCATTGCGTCCCTTATAGTGACTGTTAGATCTCATCCACTGCTGGAAGATTTATGCTCATAAGGTCCTAAGCTTTATAGGAAGCATTATGAAATATAAGATAAGCAACCCCCAATGCTGTGTGCTCCTCCAGCTTAGAGTAATTAACTACTGATTGGAGAGGGGACTGCAGCTTTGCTGAGACGGTGAACATCACATCACGTACGCTGAATTCTGAATAGAAATGAGAGGATAGATGCATTTTTAGTTTACCACTGTAGGTCATCAATTATACACGAGTTGACATCCTTGAGGAAAATACCTGTTTAAAATATTCCAGACCCCAGGGCTCTGAGGTGTGTGTGTGTGTGTGTGTGTGTGTGTGTGTGTGTGCGTGCGTGCGCGCGCGCGCGTGTGTGTGTGTGTGTGTGTGTGCGTGTGTGTGTGTGTGTGTGTGTGCGTGTGTGTGTGTATGTGCTGTGCACACACAATCACATGCATAATGTACAAGTACGTGTCTTACATTGACATACAGTATGAAGAAACCGCAGATGTATAGGCTACAATGATGACAAGCTCCATCACATGTCAAATATTCTTTGTGTTTTCTCTTTTTGGTTTGCACAACCTTTATTTGTACAGTATGTTGTTTAAAGCCCAAACCACAACCAGTTGCAACTCCTTGCAACAAAACCGTTTTAAGGTAAACCACACCAATGCAACTCCTTGAGTTGCAAGGAGTTGCAAATTGGTGCGATTGACCTTAAAAACGGTTTTGTTGCAATGAGTTGCAACTGGTGTGCATGGTTTGGGCTTTACAGTAGTTATGTCTTTTCAGATGACCTGGTGCAATATCGTAGCAGTATCGGGGCTGGACACAGACATTTTGTACCTTTGTACCTATAATTAAGCTTCACATTATCTTACTAATATGGTCTTTGTTTGCTTGACTGCTTTCACTGGCATAGCGGAAGCTATGTGAATGGAGGGAGGGAGGAAAAACAGGAAGGACTTTAATGGGGGACCACATAATGGGGGATAGAAATGTAATCTCTGACTGTATAATACTTCACAGTATAATACTGAGTGCTAAATTAACTCAGAGTGTACGAATCTAACAAAATGGATGCGTATAAGGGTCCATTTGGTTACATTTGTGGACCCAGAGGTATAATTGGATACAATAGCATACAATAACATTTCCCACGTCCAATGTGACAACTGTAGAAAGTCCTTAGGGTCACTGTTACCACTCACAACTTTGCTGCGTACTCAGCTATTTTTGTCTCTCATTACACTCATGCAGGCATGTATGAAAAATATATAAAAAACATTCTATAATGGAAGAACTATAATGGAATTTAAATACGTAATAATACTACTAATAATAATTATAAAACTATTATATATTATATATTTTTTGTATTTCGCCACATGTTCTGCAAGCATACAAATAATAATGTAAAATCCCATAGCATTCAATTTGTCGCATCGGTCACAGCCAGGTGTTACATCCATCAAAGTAAAAGTGGTCACTCAGGAGGTGCACGCACATCCCAAGCTATTCAACGCCTTCGTAAATAAAGTTTTTGGGGAGCTTTCAAAACGGTGTGCAGACTTATTCTTATTCTTTCTTCGTCAAAGTACACATTTTTTATTTATTTTAATGTTTTTTTTTGCGGCTTTCGCCTTTATTTTTATTTTTTTATAGAGAGACAGATAGTAGGCTGACAGGAAATGGGGAGAGAGATGGGGGGGAAGACATGCAGTAAAGGCCGTCAGGATCGGGAGTCGAGCCCGCGGCACACTGCCAGGCTCGGGCTACCGGCACAAGGTGCCTGGACCGCTGAGCCACGGCCCAGGCCCAAAGTACACATTTGCATGTATTTGGGTAATGTTTTATTATCCATGTTCCTGGTGCTGTTGATTGTATAACAATCTATGAAGGAGAGCCAAGTATTTCAGTGTTCAGGATAGGATGAAGATCACTGGTATTAGTTGTGCGGCGCTGTCTTGTTCTACCAGAGGCTCTCCAATATTCACACACATCCATCAGTGCCTGAAAGGGTCAAAGACTAGATCACACGTCTCGCTCGCTCGCACGCACGCACGCACGCACGCACGCACGCACGCACGCACGCACGCACGCACACAATCTGTTTATTTGCTTTTTCCTTTTTGTGCCTGTCCTGTTTCCTTTCATTAAGGTTGTGTTTCATCTCCTCTCTCTATTCAGGCCAAGATAGGAAGCCTGAAGTCTGATTCTGAGGGAAACAAACCAATGCAAACCAAAACAAACCAACCGGTGTGTGTGTGTGTGTGTGTGTGTGTGTGTGTGTGTGTGTGTCTGTGTGTGTGTGTGTGTGTGTGCGCGCATGCGTGTGTGTTCTCTCTCTCAACAGATGTGTGCTTGATCACACAGTTTGTGTGGATGTGCATGGTTGCTCTTATGCGTGTGTAATAACAGCATATGTACCTTTGAGAGGGTCTTGTATACACACTACAGCCAGTCACTCATCATCATCATTCAGCATAAGGACCTTGGTTAGTTGGTTCACACTCACACACACCCTTGCTTTTGGTTCCAGCCTTGTAATTTCGTAGCTTCAGTTTTAACAGAGGTGTGTGTGTGTGTGTGTGTGGGCCATGGGGGGGGGGGGGGGGGGGGTTGCGGGGGATGAGTGGATAAAGAATGTTCATCCATCAACATTTGCATATCTACTCTAATTACAACAACAAGTCAGTGCCAGTGCCTGGGAGCTCTATAGTGCCGATCAAGACAGATTTTGGATGGGTTTTCTTCCCTTGATGGATTATGCCATGAAATTATGAGTAGCCTGTATCAGTGAACTGCATCTCTCCTGCACTCACTTTCTCCAGTGAATATTTGGCCAAGGGCAGCCTGCCGTGCATGCCCATTACTTACAGTCCTTATTACTTACCTAGAGACACGTGCACGCACGCACGCACGCACGCACGCACACACGCACGCACGCACGCACGCACACGCACGCACGCGCACGCACGCGCACGCACATTGAGAGAAGGGAGAAAAAAAGTCACACACTCTGACTCCATAATATGCAGGGATTTATTTATTTATTTAATTGACATTTCGGTCTTCTGGCCTCAGAATCAACAAATGGCAGAGTAACACAGTGCCACACCAACAATGGCACACCTACAAATGACACACCGTGACCTGATGGGGATCAGATAATCCTATCACGTCTGTTTTAGGGTGGAGATAGCAATCAAAGGGCCTTTTCAAGCCAATAAAGACAGTGTCAGGCTGACACTGTTTTTGCAATTGCTTATCGGATCGGTTGTATTTGCTGACACTGATAAGCAATTGCAAATGACAAACAAAAATCATATACTTTACAGTTGAAAATCATATTCGGATGAATTACAACATCAGTTCCGAATGAACATCATACATAGAACAATCCATTCATCCAAAAAAATATCTTCAACACACGTTTCATTTCATCTCATATGCCGTGAAATTACATGCAGGTATCAGTGAACAGCAGTGGTTGTTATCTGCATCTCGACTCTCCTCCTCACTCACTCTCTCCGGTGAATCTTTGGCCAAGGGCAGCCTGCCGTGGAACTGACAGTCCTTATTCTCTGACCTGCCATTTGTGGAAAGGCCCACTGGTACCCAAAAGAGACACGCACCGCACGCACATACACGCACGCACGCACGCATTGACTTGTGTGTGCACAGGGACCATGTACACACAGTCACATACAGTGCATCCAAATTATGCATGCATATAAACACACTAGTGCAGAGCTGGGGGGCAATGACCATGAACAAGGGCATGTATTGCTTGGAGGTAGCCTGTACTGTATACATCAGTGGAAACAATAACATTTACAAAGCAGTCGCACGCACGCACGCACGCACGCACGCACGCACGCACACGCACGCACACACACACACACACACACACACACACATTACACTGGTAATATAATGAGTGATGTGTCAGTTGCTCGCTTTTCTTCTATTGAATGAACTCATCACACTTCCTGCCCTTTGCGGATTCTGCTGCACTCTGTTCATCCGGTCTATAACCAAAAATGTTCTCCGTCACTGCTTTCGCCATTTCAAGGTAAAGGCCTTTAAAAAAATTAAATGTATCAAACGTAGCAAAAATGGTCATGGACATGGTCATGGTTGACATTGACAGAAAGGAGAAAAATAAGTCACACACTCTGTCTGGCTCCATATGCAGGGATTTAATTATTTGATTGTCATTTCGGTCTTTATCAACAAATGGCAGAGTAGCGCAGACCAACACTCGGCATAGTGCCACACCAACAACAATGGCACACCTACAATTACACACCTGATGGGGATCGGATAATCCTATCATGTCTGTTTTAGGGTGGAGATAGCAAGCGTCAGCAAATACAACAATCAGATAAGCAATAAGTGACAAATACAAGACATAAAAAGCATAACAATCATACTTGAAAATCATTCACATGTATACAAAACATCAGTTTTGGATGAACATCATAAATAACAATCCATCAATCCAAAAAAGTACCTTCAAGCCATAGTCAATATTCAGTCCAAGGGGAAATTAAATGATTACTATATTTACCCAGGGTATCTGGGCTAAGCTCAAGAACTTGTTTCCAGCAAGGCCCTGCTCATAGAACACATTTCATCGTAGTGGTTCAATGCCTTGTTCAAGGGCACTTCAGCGGTGGTAATTTTAACGTGTCGGACCGCTGATTCGAACTGGCGACCTTCCGGTATCAAGACCGATCCGCTATCCGTTCGGCCACCGCTGCCACAAAAGACAAGGTGTTGAGAAGCCCATAGAGTTCAGTGCAAGCTCGGCAAATACTACTGTTGGAACAGTAATTCTGACATAAAAAAAAGACAGGGCAGTAAAATAAATTGCTGTATACAGTAAAATTAGTATGTGGATATAGGCCTATGTAACCATATGGCCAAGTATTGCGTGTTTCATTTAGCATCTGTTCTTTGGTTGTGTGTAGGCCTACTGTGTAGTGTTTGGACAAAAAGAGCTGTGTTTTCAAATTACTTTAGTACTTAAGCATTGTTAAGAAATCACACCCGTGTGAACTGAGTGGTGAAACTCCGTGTGGGGGTCCCCGGTGGGTCCCCGGAACTTCCAGACCCACAGGAACGCGCCCAGGGTGCCGCCCGCGTCCGAAACGGTCGAGAAATGACAGTTACTGTGTGGGGTAATTAGCATTTACCAGACACCTCTCCCTCTCTCTCTCCCCCTCCCCCTCTCTCTCTCTCTCTCTCTCTCTCTCTCTGTAATTAGCAGGCAACAGTGCAACACTATCTCTCTCTCTCTCTCTCTCTCTCTCTGTTTCTAGCACAACAGCGCCACTTTTGCCCCTACTGGTACTTTAAACATAGCGACAGACAAAGGTAGGTACAGACAGGTACGTGGACATACGGACATTGCTGTTCCTTGGAGTGGTTGCACCACTCAAAAACAAAAAAAACATAGCCTGCTGTAGAGTCTGACTATTTGAACCTCCTCCTTTCTGTTGTCAGGAGCCAGACATTCAAAGGGGATATTACAGCACACTCTGCTGGCATAAAGTCACTACTAATTGATTGATTGATTGATTGATTGAAATATTTATTAACAGTTTGCAGAATTACAGTACATTTCAAGCACAAACTCAATACAAAGGCTGTTAACTGTGAGTGGACGACCCAATTAAGCATTACACTTGTTTCCAATAGGGTCCACCATGTTCAATTCATCAAAAACATTTAGAGACGTACAAATAGACACTTCTATATAGAGGTAAAAAGGAGGTAAAAAGGGAAAAGAAACATATACAGTGAGGGAAAAACCACTTCCTAACCTCTCCCTGATTCTCTGCCTTGAGCTTTTATGGTTTAACCCAATTAATGAATGGCTCCTGTTCTAACTTCTATGCCTTTCTTACCATGATTAATGTTAACCTAAAACGACTGGAATCACTTAAGATATATAGGTTATAGGAAACGTGGCTTGAAAACCTGACCTGGATCCCTGAACCGACATGTAAGGAAATAAGTTACATGTTTGTATCTACTGTATGCTTATGTGCATAGCTGTATTCGTGTGTGCGGTCAAATTAAAGTGTGCATATACACAAACTACTATGACACATGTGCTAAAGTCTAAAACGCTTGCAATGCATGGCGAATGTATGTGTGTATTTCTTTTGTCAGGACATTTTTTTTTTAAACCAAAAACTAGATCTCTGCACACACAGGCCAACTAATGATTTTGTTTTCCAAAGCACACCAAAGCCAAAAGTACCAATCAATATCAAATTACATACAGTACATAAACCGCTTAAAAACCACAATCTACATTCACTTCCTTTTAACTGTAAGCATGAGGTGAATTGCATGCATGCAGTCAACATGCATCTCCTGTTGACTGGTACACAAGTTTCTTGGAGCATTTGTTTCCACACATAGGCCTACAGATGAATATCCTTCGGGTCAATAAAGATTATTATTATTAGGTACCAGCAGTAAACAACATTATCAGCCAACTCAGTTTATAATATAGAAATTACTCAATACATTATGTTTAAAATTGTTTCCATTTGTTTGTTTGTATTAGATTGTCATCTAATGCAGTTACACAATTCAGTGACTCAACAGATTTCTCTCCGCGTGACCCATGTTTGGTTCCTGCCTGAAATGGAGGAATGTCCTGTGGTTGAGTGCAATAAAGAGAAGAGTCATAATTTTTACTCAATTATGTGTGTGTGTGTGTGTGTGTGTGTGTGTGTGCGTGCGTGCGTGCGTGCGTGCGTGCGTGCGTGCGTGCGTGCGTGCGTGCGTGCGTGCGTCTATTCTTTTCATATACCACCACAATTTTCTTCCACACATTAGGGTGTGCTGACGTCGCCGAGCGCAGAGATCAAATAGCATCCATAGGAGACTTTGTTCAGTTCAAGTGCAACGTTTCCGATCCTCTACAAATCCAATGGTACAAAGATGGATTTCGATTTCTTGCTCACAGAATTTCAACTAACAGGAGAGTTGAGAACATTACCTCACACAGGATTAGCATTAATGCTGAATCTTCAGAGCTGAACATCACTAATATCCTCCAAGATGATGCGGGGGTCTACAGCTGTACAGTAATTCCTCGAGGCAGACATAAATGGACAACCTTGTGGAATTTAACCATCTCTGATAGTGATTACACCAGAGGCAAAGGCAAGTGGTAATGACTTTTATATGTATGTCCAAAATGTTAAACGTAAACATTTTGTTTCAGTTTTGAGCGGGACAAAGCAAACTTTCTTTTGCTGCTGCAGTTGCTGTGGTTTTAAATGGCATAATTTGTTCAGTCTGTCTGTATCAAATGATGCTGCCTTGTTCCTGGCACTGTAGCTTCATAGTCAGCTCCAGCTATTTAAATGTTAAACAATTACTGGGATTTAGTGAACAAAAGGAGAACCCTATAATGAAATGATATTGTATATAGATTTTCTGGGAAATGGGAACTTTTTCTTCTAGAGAAAAGATAGTGTCCTATCTTAAACAAAACCTCTAATAATATTAGTCCACATCTTTTGACACAGGTTAGAACTTGTACTCTGCAACATGCAGTCGAAAAGTTTGAGGGTGCACACTAAGTGTCGTTATTTTTTATTTCATACAGCTATTGTGTTAAATCAAACAGCTAGGGTGATAACTGTAGGTGCCTCTTCAATTTGCCTTATGGCATTTTCAGAGGACATCACTAAGCAACTAGAAAAAGTGCCCTTCTGGGCACAGGTCTCCACCAGGAGGATAGGACTGTGTGAGATGTTTGGCAAAATGTTTAGGAGTAATATAAACATGTTTGCCTTTGATGGCAATTGGATGATTTGAGGCATTGTTCCAAAAATGTGTTTTGCAAAAATCAACCTGTTGGTGGCGCTATAACAGGCCAATGTGAAAAGGGTGGGATATATTCCTCAGCCTAGTAAGAAAATGTGTGAAAGATTTCACGTAAATTGCATGCTGCGTTCATGATTTGAGGCTTTTGTTCAAAACGGGGAAATCTTGCAAACTGTGAAAGCCAATTATAGCCAATTAGGATGGAATATGAAATATCGGACAGATCCGACTTGAGCACATGACCATAGAGATACTGTGTAACGATTTGTGAGATTTTTGGACAGAATCTGGAGGAGTAATATCAAAAAATGTGTTTTACAAAAGTCGGCCTCCTGGTGGCGCTATAAAAGGCAGATGCGGAAAATGCAGGTCAAAGGTTTGTCCTTGGCCTCTAGGGAGTGTGCATGCAACATTTCACGCAGATCGGTGCAGTTTTAGGAATTTTTTTTTTAGAAAAGCTGCCTCATGGTGGCGCTATAACAGGCCGTTCTGGAAAATGCGGGGCAGAGGTTCATCGTTGGCATCCAGGGAGTGTGTGTGCAAAGTTTGGCATCGAACGGGTTAGCGGTGCCGGAGATTAGCTGGTAACGGACGGACGGACGGACGGACGGACGGACGGACACACACACGGACGGACGGACGGACACACGGACGGAGTGCAAAACATACTCTCTCCCCATGCCTTCGGCCTGGTGGAGACAATAAGCATTTAGCAATACAAAAGAGTCTGCCTGTATAGATTGCAGCCAGGTACTCAGACAGAACGAATAGCATTGCATCGGCCTATATTCATGGAGGTGTGCGGAACTTCTTGGTACTTCATAAAAGAATAGATGTTTTGAACATCTTTTTATGAAGACCTTATGTAAAGTCAAGCTCGGTCCCCATCACTCAGGCACATTACAAGAATGAATACATTTACCACTCAACTGAATGCCTAAAAAATAATTATATATAAAAACATACACTTTTCACATGGGGGTGCAAGGAGGTCGGGTTAAGGGGCAATGCACCCTTTTGCACCTTATGCCAGTGGTTCTCAACCTGTGGGTCCGATTTTGGGGGGTCCCCAAATGACAGTGAAGTGACAATTTAAGGACCATCAAAAGTAATCAAGAAACTATAGTATTATAAAAAACTGTTTAAACAATGGCCAAAATGTCAAATATAAGACGGGATTATAAGACGGGATTTAAAAAAAGTAGATCTAACACACGCACGCACGCACGCACTCACACACACACACACACACACACACACACACACACACACACACACACACACACACACACACACACACACACACACAATTGTTTTTATTTTTTTGTAAGAGTTTGAAACACAATGAAGCATAGGCCTACGGTATGTTTGCGGTATTGGCACTGAAAGTCACCTCTACATTCATGGAGGGAAATACTAAATGCTAGGCAAATAGGCTAGGTTTGTAGCCTATGACACATTTTAGCCATGCAGGTTTGGGGTTTAAATACAATGGGTTGGTGAGGTAGGCTATTAGCCTCGGAGACCATGACATGCATTTTCCTTTCAAAAAAAGGGAAGTGAGGTATATAATTACTAACTAGCCTAATTACTTTTAGTTGTGTTGAGGAACTGTTAGTTGTGTTGAGTTTAATCAGTGATTTATGAACTACTGTAAATTCTGAACTACACTTTTGCAGATAGAGAAGAAACTGAAGCAGCAGAAAGAACTGAAGAGACTGTGGTCGTGGTGATTATGGTGGTAATAGCAGCAGCCATTGTTGCTGTGTTGCTGATCTTCTCAATCACTGTGTTTCCAATTCCTGCAACAGACTACAAGCCTGCAACAGTTGCCGCTCATCAGTGTGAGATAATAGGTTCTTTACACAAATTGGCCTCAGTTACATGCACAAAATATATTCAGAATGAATGAATTCATTCCGAACAGAGATTCATACCCAACTGTTTACATGGAACCTGAATACAAGTATTCCTATTCCTCAATTGTTTACATGACCAAATCATTCATTCGGAATATAACTTTGGACTATAGAGATGGCCAACCCATAACCGTTTTCCCTTAAGAAATGAATAACCGACAAACACTAACAGTTATTATCACCCCTCCAGACCAGAATGAAAATTCATTCGGAATGGGATATTCTATTCCAATTGAGGTGTTTACATGAGCATTTTTATTCTGATGACTGGAATGAATCCATTCATTCCGAATTAATTTCTGCATGTACATGGGGCCAGTACTCAGAACCCAGACTGACTGCTAATCACTCACTGGCCCCATGTACATGCAGAAATTCATTCAGAATGAATGGATTCATTCCAATCATCAGAATAAAAATGCTCATGTAAACACCTCAATTGGAATAGAATATCCCATTCCGAATGAATTTTCATTCTGGTCTGGAGATCACCATATAAACACTTTATTCCGAATGCGACTGGGAGTTTGGAATACATGTATTATTTTACACATGTCTGCCCTTAGTAGACTATGGTGCTTTATAAATGGTAAATGGTAAATGGTGCATTTATATAGCGCCTTTATCCAAGGCGCTTTACAGAGATTGTGCATTACATTCACCCATTCACAGACACATTCATACACCGATAGCAGCGGAAACCATGCAAGGCACCAACTAGCACATCGGGAGCAATTAGGGGTTCAGTGTCTTGCTCAAGGACACTTCGACAGTAACTCTGGGGGAGCCCGGGTTCGAACTGGCAACCTTACGGTTACCATCCAGGAACTCTACCCCTGAGCCACCGCCGCCCCTTTATGCCCATGTCCAAGCAGGGATGGCCATTTGGAGACATTTTATGTGCACAGAAATGCGCTATTTTACCCATTAGAAAAATACAAATACACCAGTTTTTTTCCCCATAATAAAATGTGCTTGTTTTGGGTGGAGGTCGCGTGTGGTTGAAGGGACTGCAGGATGTTTTTACATACAGTATGTAGGCCTAGTGTCACCTTTTTTTTTTCTTTTTTTTTTTCTCTTAACAACATACAACCCCCAAAAGACACAAGTAAACAAAAGAAAATGAATAAATACAATAACAAGAAACAGAAGAAGTATGGGTCAAAGTTATGTGTCAGGCATCTTCAAGTCGCCCTCTCTGCAGTCACAAAAAGTGTCGATACTATCAGGACAGAGGCAAGACTGCATGGTGATATCGGAAAGGATACCAACACCCACTAACCACAAGCGCTATCTTTTTTTCCCCTCCAGAAATGACATTTCACCTCCTAAATATCAGAAGTTAGCAACATGATGCTCTGTATAGCTTGATGTGACATTTAAAAATGTAACAACTACATTTATTGCCTTCCCTTTCATTTTTATTTTGTGATACATGTATGGATACTTCTTGCTCTTTGTGCAGGTGGTGCAGGAGCACAGTGAAGACACTTATGCAAACTGCCTGTCAATGAATCAAGAAGACCCCCACTTGTATGATACTGTCGCTTGAAGTGAAGTGCAATAGAAAATACAATGGGATAAATAATCTCCAAATCAGGCACTGGATCGATATTTTATTTTACTCGCCAGCACAGCTGGGGGGAAAAAATATCCTTGTAAACTGTAAATCAGAAAATTCTCCTTCACAAAAACCTTACTGAATGAACTTTCTTCTTATTGTACTCCTGAGAAGCTCTTGTATAATGTAAGGAGAAAACCATTCAACACAATTTGGGGCTCCTTTCCCGACGCTCTGCCTTCATTGACTCCTCTTGGGTGATGTTAAAACGTTAAAACGTTAAAACAACAA
This sequence comes from Electrona antarctica, assembly GCF_951216825.1. NCBI lineage: Eukaryota > Metazoa > Chordata > Actinopteri > Myctophiformes > Myctophidae > Electrona > Electrona antarctica. Next base: position 5,216,012 of record NC_136794.1, on the reverse strand, counting down.
CAATTGCTGTTCCTACGTAGGTTGTTGTCAGTTGATTATCGTGCAATTCTGGAGGGAGGGCTTGGGGGATTGTCTTTTTGCTTTCTATTTTTTGTCCTGTATTTTTGTCTTTTTGTCTTTGATGGTTGTACTTTGTACACAGTCGACAAATAAATCTTTACAAAAAAAATCTATCTCGTTGTTCTTCCTCATCTACTTTTTCTTCTTCTTCTACTCCCTGGTTCTCGTCATCACCAGGAGGCCTCTGAAAAACCACTTCTTCTCTCCTGTTTTAGGAATCATTACATTATATAATACACAATACACTTCATATAAATCTTTTCAGCATTTTTCTGCATATCTAAATTTAAAAATACTATGCACTACTTGTAGTTACCAGGGTAAAACTCAGCACACACAGCAACAGCAATCATGCTAAAACTAATACTGTCCAACAGGCAATGCAACCTCCTATAGGAACAGAAAAAGGAAAAAAAGAAATAACTAAAACATTGTCATGATGACACAAAGGGGCATGGTGGGACGTTTATTTTATTTATATTTTTGTCTGATCAAATGTTAAGTTTAGTTGCTGTTTTTTGTTTATTTGTCAGCCTTCTGATTGGTCCCTGACTGACTAACCAGGAGGCTCTTTCTGCCTTGTTCCGCCCTGGTTCTGCCTTGTTTATGTTGAATTTGCTAAAACATCATTTAAAAAAAAAACTAAAAACAAACATGACATGACATGCCCAGTCACCATGCTGCACCTGTGATGTTCCTTTTTACTGACACCAAGCTCCTTAACAAATTCACAAACCCCCCAATACCTGATTCACCTCAACTGTACTTGCTTGACAGTGCCCCCGGCGAACGCACGCACGCACGCACGCACGCACGCACGCACGCACGCACGCACGCACGCACGCACGCACGCACGCACGCACGCACACACACACACACACACACACACACACACACACACACACACACACACACACACACACACACACACACACACACACACACACACACACACACACACACACACACACACACACACACACACACACACACACATTATGAGTGTTTCATGGTGTGGAGAGAGATTTTGCTTTCTTTTAAATAGCTTTAAAAAATGTATAAATATTTTACTAGTACTTTTCTGGGTGTTTTATTGTATTTGTATATTTTCCCTTGTGGATAATAAAGACATCTAATCTAAAGGATAAAAGGAAGAGGGGGCGAGCGGGAAACTTTTGCTGACCACTTCGCTTTGCTGGTGCTTCAATACCACTTTTGATGAGATGCCGTCTAAAATTAACTGTTTTTATCCATTAATAAAGTAGCCAACCAGGACGCAGTAGGCTACAAGCATACTCTGGAAGTAAATTTATTGACAGGTTTTGGTTTTGGCAGGTTTTCCCCGACCCTCTCAGCGAGACACCGACTAAAGAATCAGTTTGATAGTCGCCAATAACACAAAGTATAACTACGTATTACACATCCAGGCCACTGTGGTTTATGCTTGTATTTACGAATAGGTTCATTCATGATACAAGTTACCAGAAATTCAAATTCAGTATCAGTTACTTCAACACACTATATGCCAATTGCTATAATTGATACAAACCTGATATGTCATATTCCATTCTGATTGGCTATGATTAACTTCGAAACTTTGCAGGCCCTGGTATCTCTGGTAACAAAAATGACATACATTTCTCCTCTCAACATGCACTGTCATGAACACAACACTGACTGTCCTAAGATTCATCATAATCTGGATCTCCTCAAGTGGTAAAAGCAATTTACAGATCTGAGCACCACACTCTTATTTATTGTTTTACCAACAACCTATATTAGTATTGACAGACACCACAATTCAGGGCAAGAAAATAAATGTCTGTATACAGTAAAATTAGTATGTGGATATAGCCCTATAGACCAGCTCAGTGGCCTTGTGGTTAGAGTGTCCGCCCTGTGACTGGAAGGTTGGGGTTCAATCCCCGGCCGGGTCATACCAAAGACTCTGAAACCCAGGATTGGGGGTAAGTCCCTGCGACATACTAGTGTCATGTCCAGGGGGTGTACTTGTACATCAAGCTGCCTCACGCTACAGAAACAGGAGATAGGCTCCTGCCCTATGGGCCTCATGGCTCGGCAAGGATACTTACTTACTTATAGGCCTATGTAACCATATGATGACATAGGCCTATGACCAAGACACCAAGTATTGCAGAAGTGTTTCATTTAGCATCTGTTCTTTGGTTGTGTGTACTGTGTAGTGTTTTGACAAAATGAGCTGTGTTAGAGAACTTTAGTACTTACAGTAAGCATTGTTAAAAATTAAAAAACATAGCCTGCTAGAGTCTGACTATTTGAACCTCCTTTCTGTCAGGAGCCAGACATTCAAAGAGGATATTACAGCACACTCTGCTGGCATAAAGTCACTACTAATAACCACTTCATAACCTCTCCCTGATTCTCTGCCTTGAGCTTTTATGGTTTAACCCAATTAATTAATGGCTCCTGTTCTAACTTCTATGCCTTTCTTATCACTTAAGATTATAGGTTATAGGAAACGTGTCTTGAAAACCTGACCTGGATCCCTGAACCGACATGTAATGAAAGAAGTTTGTATCTACTGTATGCTTATGTGCATAGCTGTATTTGTGTGTGCGGTCAAATTAATGTGTGCATATACACTGCCAGAATCACCTAACCATATTATACGTGTGAGCGTGTGTTACTCTTTCCATTTGCTTGCAAACATGGAAGAGAACCTCTAATTTCGTATGGGTATGGCAAACAGTGTAGTGCTGGACAAACTACTATGGCACATGTGTGCTAAAGTCTAAACGCTTGCAATGCATGGCGAATGTGTGTGTATTTTTTTTGTCAGGACATTTGTTTTTAAACCAAAAACTAGATCTCTGCATACACAGGCCAACTAATGATTTTGTTTTCCAAAGCACACCAAAGCCAAAAGTACCAATCAATATCAAATTACATACAGTACATAAACCGCTTAAAGGTGTTAAAAACCACAATCTACATTCACTTCCTTTTAACTGTAAGCATGAGGTAAATTGCATGCATGCAGTCAACATGCATCTCCTGTTGACTGGTGTTCTGTTCACACAAGTTTCTTGGAGCATTTGTTTCGACACATAGGCCTACAGATGAATATCCTTCGGGTCAATCAAGATTACTATTAGGTAGTAGGTAGTGGTACCAGCATGCAGTAAACAACATTATCAGCCAAACTCAGTTGATAATATAAAAATTACTCAATACATTATGTTTTAAATTGTTTCCATTTGTTTGTTTGTATTGGATTGTCATTCTAATGCTGTACAGTGTACACAATTCAGTGACTCAACAGATTTCTCCCTGCGTGACCCATGTTTGAAATGGGTGGTTGAGTGCAATAAAGAGAACAGTCATCATTTTTACTCAATTGTGTGTGTGTGTGTGTGTGTGTGTGTGTGTGTGTGTGTGTGTGTGTGTGTGTGTGCGTGCGTGTGTGCGTGCGTGCGTCTAACTTGAGAACTAGGTTGAAGTTGCACAGCGATCAAAAAAACCACAAAACTGAGGAAGTCTTTATGCAAGAAGCCTGAAAAAAAAGCATCTATCCATTCCTTGAATACAACACAATATTTGAGTCTTAGCTCAATTAAAACAATGCTTGTTGAAAATTAAAAACATAATCTGTAAAATGTTAAGTTTTTACAACAAAGTTAACAAATATAAGTGAGCATGCAAATAACCTTAATTCTTCTAGTTCAATAGCTCTGATCTTTACACAATTATCCATCACAACCACACTTCCTGGTAGTCACGTTTCCTACCAGTTAGCAGACACTCTGTGGAGCTTCACTATTTCTATTTTTGCAGTCATGTATGACATACATGCCACCGCAGCTCTACTCTCTGTGCTGTCCATGGTCATCTTAATGCTCAACGAGTTCGCAGGTACAGAAAGGGTTTGTATGTGAGTGTGTGTGTGTGTGTGTGCTTCTTTTGATGCAAATAATTGTATGCATTATTTCTCTTCATACAGATTATTCTTTTCATATACCACCACAACTTTCTTCCACACATTAGGGTGTGCTGACGTCGCCGAGCGCAGAGATCAAATAGCATCCATAGGAGACTTTGTTCAGTTCAAGTGCAACGTTTCCGATCCTCTACAAATCGAATGGTACAAAGATGGATTTCAATTGCTTGCTCACAGAATTTCAACTAACAGGAAAGTTGAGAACATTACCTCACACAGGATTAGCATTAATGATGAATCTTCAGAGCTGAACATCACTAATACCCTCCCAGATGATGCGGGGGTCTACAGCTGTACAGTAACTCCTCGAGGCAGACATAAATGGACAATCCAGTGGAATTTAACCATCTCTGATAGTGATTACACCAGAGGCAAAGGCAAGTGGTAATGACTTTTATATTGATGTCCAAAATGTTAATGTCTTTGTATTTTGTTTCAGTTTTGAGTGGGACAAAGCAAACTTTCAATGGTTTATAGTCAAAAATGAAACTGACATCAGCCCTCACAAAATGCCACAGTAACATTTAATATTGTTTTCTTTTTATTCTGCACAGAAAACCATCTGTCGTGGTTTTATCCCTCCATAATTGCTGCTGCAGTTGCTGTGGTTTTAAGTGGCATAATTTGTTCAGTCTGTCTGTATAAGTGAGTATCAAACGATGCTGCCTTGTTCCTGGCACTGTAGCTTCATAGCTCCAGCTATTTAAATGTTAAACAATTACTGGGATTTAGTTAACAAAAGGAGAACCCTATAATGAAATTATATTGTAAAAAAAAAAAAATGAATGTGAACAAATATGGCTCAACACAAAACGTAAAACATTTTTCATATTTCGATTTTCTGGGAAATATGGGGACTTTTTCTTCTAGAGAAAAGATAGGACAACCCAAAACAAAAGCTGATTTAAATGCAAAACCTCCAATAATATTAGTCCATCTTTTGACACAGGTTAGAACTTGTACTCTGCAACATTACCTCAACAAGGGGCTAATTCTCTTTTATAGAGGCTATGTGTAAATCCAAATGAAGCCATAACTGTACATAATCTGTACATCTGTATGTTCTCTGCAGAAAATGCAAGCAGGTTCAGTCTCCTGGACACATTGAGGGAAGAGGACAGGTTAGTAGAAAACCACATCTGATCATTCTCTTGACATTTCTCTGCAAAATTTCGACACATTGACTATAGCTCCTATCTGAAGGACCACAGTGACATTTTCACCACTGACTCTGTGGAAACTGAGAAAGAGTCTGATATTCGACATGTCTCTGTGTGCCATGTGCTCCTGCTTGAAGTGCCTGCTGCATTGGGACTGTGTGTGGATCTTTAGTCATGAGAATGTGTATGTTAGTTTTGTTGATTCTTTCCTGTCCCTATACTTTCTTACATTGACAAATAAATCCCATAAATCTTGATTCCCATGTCTGCTACAGGATATCACTCTTCAATCTCTGGACAGCACAGGCAGGAATGGAAGGATACATGACCAGGGGATTCAGTATGTCGAGAGACTCAATTCAGTCTATGGACACGTCTGAAGCGACAAGAAGACTGCAGTTCAAATGAGTCAATGTTGAATATGCTTCAACAGACAAACAGTAGACCTACACCTGCACCTTGATGATTATTAAAACCCAGTGTGTGTGTGTGTGTGTGTGTGTGTGTGTGTGTGTGTGTGTGTGTGTGTGTGTGTGTGTGTGTGTGTGTGTGTGTGTGTGTGTGCGAGCGCGTAAAATTGTGATAGAGTATGCCTGACTTTCAGAACGGTCACATCACATGTATAAAAGCCATTGATCAATATGCCAGCTGTGAGACACGATTGGAAGTTAGGAATTCTTGGTAGGATGAGAAAACCTTCATATCGGATCAAATATCATTCCAGTGTAAATGTGCTCACTCGTTGTTCCTGTCACTGTAGTTAGTAGGATCATCATAGCCATCTCCTGCTTGCTAAATTCAATTTGTGTGATTTAGGTAAAGAAAGGAGAGCCCATATTACTGAATGCAGACCACAATCTGTGAATGTTTACCTTATTCTAATCTGTCGCTTGGCAACACATTCCTAATCCGCTCTATTAATAATGGAAAATAACTACTACAGAACAGCCACCACAACCAAAAGATGATATGTACTGTATGCAAAACTCACATATTTTAACCCATTTTGGGCGGGAACCCCTTTTGGTGTTAGCATTATCTTATGCTTTAGCTATTGAAAAATAGCAGCGCGCTACGAGCTTGTAGGTCTGCTATTTTTGAAAAATCGAAGAACGTCTGACATAGAAACATAGCTTTTTCAGAAAACTGTCATTTTCAAACAGGCATTTTTAGAATCTGATCTCAGGTCAAAATGGACATTGTTAATGTACTGTGCAAAATTATCTCAATAAAGGTATGGTTTTGTTTTATGGTGGCTATTGGTTTTCGAGTATGTTGTCATGTTCATAAATGTTATATAAACTGGACTCTCTCTCTCTCTAATGTATCGCGTGAGGGACAGTGGGCATACTGTACCTGCCGGCTGCCAACATTGCACTGTGAAAACAGAAGACTTTCTGGTGGGGAGTCAGAAAAGACACATATTTGGTTATTGCGACAGTAGGTCGCAGATTACTATGAAAACCTGCTAAAACTGTCAGTCAGTCCGTCCGTCCGCCACGCCACCATATATGTCCGTCAGTCCATCGCGCCTCGTGACACGCTCCATATATGGCCGTCTCCATATGAAGATCACGACACTGACCTCATCAAACCCTGGATAGCCATACAGACCTGTTGTGACATTCCATATGTTGATCCCTCCCCACCCGTCCTTCCTCTTCGATGTCTCCCTTTTGACTGATACCTGTCCATTCAAACTCTAGACGGGCCCACCCCAAAATTATTAGTGCAGTCACGCCCGGCAGCCGGCGAAAACTAGAGTTTTCAACAGGCCCGAAAATTAATTCCGAACTGGGCTGGCCTTACTAATTAGCACACATGTTACACCCTACCCGGCCCGAAAACGTCAATTAAAAAAACAAAAAGTCCATACATTCCAAACCTGTAGTTTCAGCACGAGGTCGCTTCTCGCCCTCAGGGCATCTTACTGGTACAATATACCATAAAGGGAAGAGGAACAAAACTCAGTTCAGTTCAGTTCTGTTGCATTGCGTGCATGCGAGTGTGTGTGTGTGTGTGTGTTTGTAGTTTTGGCATTTAGCACACACTCTTATCCAGACAGAGCGACCTACAGTGTGAATCAGAGTGTGCAGATGAGCCAATATAGTACTTCCAAGAGTACTGTACTTACGTAAGTAAGTAAGTAAATATTTTGAGTATCTGTACTTGAGTATTTATAATTTCTGGATCACTCCACATCCACTACATTTCAAAGACAGATATTGTACTTTCGACTACATTTCTACAAAGGGGGAAAAAGTACATTATGAATTAACCACTTAATCCGTGTTTCTGATATAGTGAAAATAGAAGAACATTTCTGGAAAATCTAAATCTTTACATTCAAAAAAGGTTCAAATGGATCATGGGTAAGGTCAAAGGAAGGGTCTGATCTGTTGGATGTAACGTGGCATAGGGTAGGGCTTGTGGCAGTCGGGCGTATGAACAGTTGACTTGGGAGTTGGAACAGAACCAGGCCAGGGAGTTTTTGGTGGAAATGGAAGGATCGTGCAGGGAGGAGTCCTTACCTGCGAAGAAGAGAGGACCGGAGGTTCAGTCTTATGGTGATGGGAAGGAAGAGAGACACTGTGGTTGGGATCATCATGAGATGTTATGTTAGCCAGAGCGGTATGCAGCAATGTATGCCCAAATGTATGCCTACTTGAACTTCCAAGCAAGATGTTACAGAGGCAGCATACTGTTAACTTAATTTATTGCTTAGTCAATGGCTCCACCCTGTGGGCAAGTCCTGTAGATACCTATCTAGCTATAGCTACTATCTGCATCACTGTTCACATGAAATGAAATGAAATGAAATGAAATCTATATTTACCCAGGGTATCTGGGCTAAGCTCAAGAACTTGTTTCCAGCCAGGCCCTGCTCATAGAACACATTTCATCGTAGTGGTTCAATGCCTTGTTCAAGGGCACTTCAGCGGTGGTAATTTTAACGTGTCGGACGGCTGATTCGAACTAGGAACCTTCCGGTATCAAGACCGCGCCGCTATCCGTTCGGCCACCGCTGCCACATGGCATCGGCATAGCCAACAAAATGAACAAAAGGGCAGCTGTCTCCGAGGCTAACTTGTGGGAGCTAGGTCAGGTGGATTTTTAGTACAGGTCGAACTGGATGTGACTGCGATCTTTGTTTGTACGGACAACAAAGCTGCGGGAGCGATGGGAATTGGCCTACGAAAGATTCAGAGTAACGAATATTTAACGGATCTCGTTGGTAGTCTGGGACTGGGCGAATAGGCTATCTATAATTCTCATAGATAGTTTTCTTACTGAGGTAACGCTATCCTACTTCACGTACCACTACTATCAGTGCGGACTGTTGTTTTTGTACAATTCTCTGTTTTGTGTGTCGGACACAATGCCATGTCGTCTCGGAACGCCACACTACTGTGGCTGCTGATGATGCTGAAGAACACAGTGGAAAGTAAGCTTCCATTCTTGTATATTTCTGCAATTTATTATTTCCAAATAACCTTGTTTGCTCTTATTAATGCAGCTAGCAAGTAGCCTATATTTTAGCAGGGCAGTAGGCTAGTAGCCTACATCGAAAACTGAATTTCCGACTAGTATATAGTAGGCCTATAGTGACTCAAACACTCGTATATAAAAACAGCTATTTTTCCTGTCTAGGCATATTATTAGCTGTGTCAGCTGAGCCACCCAATCAGCAATTACGCCTCCCGTCCGCCTGACTGTTGACGCAACACCCGTAATTATTTCCAATCCACCGTGTGTGTGTGCGCGCGCACACAACTAAAGGTTATCTGTATAATTTAGACTATTTTGATGTATCATCTTTTGTATTTAATGCTAATTAAAACTTTGCAGCAATTGTGGCAGCAAAGCACACACATTTGCTTCAACTAATATAACTAATATAATATAATAAATGGCTAGAATGATTAGAATAATGGAAGCCTGTCATTTCTGTTCAAGTGGCCCAACGTTTCATAATCATAATCATCATTTTCAATTGATACAATGGCCAATCTACCCTCCCTGTGTAGGCTCTATCCATTGTCTCATGCAATCGGGAATCAAACCTGAGACCTTCTGGTGACACTTCCCATAGAGAGCCCATTCATCCAAACAGAAAAGTCCTCTCTAATTATATTAAACAATGTCAAAATCACCAACATTGCAGCTGTAGGGAAAGCTTGAATGATCCTCTTTCAATCTGTAAAGTTTTTGTTTAATAGAAATCCACCTTAGACATTTTATGAGCTACTTCATGTCAAGAAATGTCTTGCAGAGTATCAGAGTATGGAAGTGCTCGTTATCAGTAAAGCAACCTCCTCCTGCATTATGTGCACATTCAAAACAGGTGGTACGCATGTTGAGTGATAGTCAACGAGCACTTCCAAACTTCAGCACTTAGAAAAAAATCATCTGCAAGGAATGTCTTGACAGGAAGTAGCACATAAAATGTCTACGGTGGATTTTTATGAAACAAACACTTTACAGATTGAAAGAGGATAATTCAAGCTTTCCCTACAGCTGCAATGATGGTGATTTTGACGTTGTTTAATATAGTTAGAGTCACCTAGGTATCACCTTGATGGCTGCGGTCTGAATAAAGAGAATAGGGTCTCCTTTTACAAGGTTATGGAAAGCAGTCTTTTTGCAGACACCGGAAATCAGAGAAGTCAATCTTAATAAAATGTCCTTTTTGTGTTGTCCAGGTATCAAGGTGATTGGAGGAAAGCAAACGGCAATACAAGGGCAGAATGTCTCGTTTCCCTGCACGTTGACTGAGATGCCTGCAACCGATGACATCTCTCAGATCTTCTGGAAGAGGAAAACCGGACAAAACCCTGTATACAGTGACTTCTTCACCATTTCACCCGAGTACGGACCAGAGCCTGTAAATGCCGGTCATGACACTAGTAGATTCAAGTTCATTGGGAGCTTAAATGAAACGAACGGATCTATCCAATTATCTAATGTCACCCTGTTGGACGAGGGAGTCTACAGCTGCATCTTCACTCTCTTCCCAAGTGGATCCTACAGGACAGAGATACCCTTGACAGTTCTTGGTATAATACACCTTTTTATAATAGGATCGAATTGGAACTCCCCATTGGAACACATTGAAATTCTACATTATAGAGCTAATAGAGGATAGGCCTAACCCATGCCTATGTTAGATGTGTGTTTGTGTCGGTCAGATTGAAAAAGGAGTGCTTGTTTTGTTACAGAACAAAGTGTGTATTGATAAACAATATAGAAATCAGATATGCAGCTTGATATCGAATAGTCAGTTGTTGCCAATTATGTATTTGTCTACTTGTTTGTGCTCTCTTATTAGTCCCTCCAGTTACCAATCTGAAAATCAAAGTTCCTGTCCCCGTTGTGGGTGAAGACTGGGTCACGTACGCAAGCTGCATGGCTGCCGGTGCCAAACCTCCTGCAGAAGTGACCTGGGACACTGGGTCTTCTCAGGGAGCGCTGAGGGTAGTGTCCAACTCCACTCAACATGCCAACGGCACCACCACCACAATTAGCCATCTGGTCGGCACACCGACCAGAGATATCAACCACCTCCTTGTACAGTGTGTGGTCAAGCAACATGCTCTGGCCACAGAAGACACCCTGCCCTTCACCATTGAGGTCCACTGTGGGTATACCTTTACCCCTTAATTGCCCTCTAGCCTGGTGTCCACCTATGCTTTCTATGGCATAGGCAGCTCCCGGCAGGATCCGTTGGGAGAATCTAGACACAGCTGCGCGACATGAGACTAATTAATTAGAGCGACAGAGAGAGAGGAGTGTGTGTGCGTCAATTTAACAAAGGTGCAGACGATCAGAAATCAGCAGAGCGTGATCGACTTGTGCTACTCTATGCCGAATTGAAGTGGACTCGGTCCCAGACTTTTCTCCCTGGAAATAAAAAGGCTACTTGCCCTCTAGCTTATACACTTTCATTTTTTTGCAAAAGGGTGTCAATTCGTAATTTATTTTCCCTTTGAAGGAGTATCCTTTTCGCCTGCCACATAGTATATTGTGAAATTCTAGTTGAACCCACGCCACAACACTAGCTGAAGAATGCGTGTGTTGTCTCAATGAGTAGTCCAAAGTGCATATTTTCCACAAGACATCACAGAGGAGTCATTGTCTTTCATAGCACATAGCCATAGTTCACAGGTGAGGGGAGATTCCAATGCGTGGGACCATGTATGCCACCTTTGTCTGTTGTTTTTGAGGGGTGCCAGCCCCTCCTATACACAGGTTTAATGTTTGTCTTTAGTTCAATGTTTTGTAAACGCCATTGACAATGAAGGGAACATTTACGTCATAATGTGCCTCATTATGTCATATTGTCTCTTTATTGTTAATGGCGTTTAATGTTGGCGGTACTGTAAAATGTATAAATGACTGACAGAGTAAAGCAATTAATCAAGCAGGACTGTCACAAGGCATCAGTGTGGATATTCAAAAGAAAAGCATTTGTCTTTAAAGTCCATTGCAGCATTAACTATATGGGCACATTGTCTCCAGTTCAGATGTCACCGACATTATTCATGTGCACCTGTTTTAATTGATTGAATACTTTATTAATCAGAAATGTAAACCGCACGAGGTACAGTCGGACATTAAGGATAACACAAAAAGGTCCGGCATTATCTATATTGGTGCCATTATCTCCAGTTCAGAATGTGGGTGTTACTGACATTTATTGATTAATTGAAAAAATGTATTGGTTTATTGGCAAAAATGCATATACATGAATATATATTATTTATTATTTGTACATGTGAAACACAGAAAAGCTTGAGTTTCTTTTCCCATTGTGGTCCTTCGAGCGCAAAAGTGCTATGTGTTTTTGGGAGCTGTAGACATCATTCTACACTGCCTACACTCACTACTACTGCCTACACTGCTACTGTATGTCCCATCTCATTTTCATTCTTGCAGATGCACCCCTGTCGGTGAATATCCGTGAAACATCCAAAGATGTGTTGGAATGTGTGTCTGACTCAAGTCCAAAAGCCAGATACACCTGGAGCAGGTAGGTTCAGCAAACAAGTTTAAGTGCAAATGTTAAGTCTCTGCATACATGTTCAACCTGTATTCTCTCTCCCTCGTGACTGACACACACACACACACACACACACACACACACACAAACACACAGCGCGCTATGAGCTTGTAGATCTGTATTTTTGAAAAATCGTGAAAATGTGGTGCAAATCTTTGAATATACTTTCAGAGCGAACGTTTTATACTCAAATCTTTGCTTCTGGGGGTGGGGTCCCTGGAACAACATATTTTCAGATGGGGGTTGGTGGCCAATTACATGAAGTAGTTTGAGAACGACTGACATAGAAACATAGGGTTTTTCAGAACACTGTCAGGATTTAGAAGGCATTTGTAGAATCATCCTCGGGTCTAAATGAGTTTTTGCTGTGCCTCTGTTCCAGAGCGAACCAGTCATGGCCCAGATCTGGGATCAGTGCAGAGGGAGACGTATTGCAGTTAGTCAGCCCCACCTCTGACCTGGGAGGCCTCTATGTCTGTGAGGCGTCTAACCCTTATGGACAAAAAGAAGTCTCTCTCTATGTGTACTATGCCACAGCCACAGGTGAGCGACATGCATGCACAAAAGAATAGATGCCTCATTGGCCGCTGCTGTTCGTTGGAGCCATGTGTGTTGAAGGAGGGGCGGAAGTATTTACACTGGGGGAGGAAGTACGAGGAAGTACCATTGGGGGTTGGCAGTGGCATAGGGACTACAGAAACATGGGGGGGAATTGGAAATTACTACATTGGGGAGAATGAAAAGAAGAAAAAAACAACAACTAAACTTAACATTTGATCAGAAAAACATATAAATATCCTAAAATAAACGTCATGTCATGTCATGTCCCACCATGCCCTTTTGTGTCATCATGACAATGTTTTAGTTCTTTATTTTTTTTCCTTTTTCTGTTCCTATAGGAGGTTGCATTGCCTGTTGGACAGTATTAGTTTTTAGCATGATTGCTGTTGCTGTTGCGGTTGGTCTTGCCTTGTGGTACTACAAGAGTAAATATGGAGTTTTACCCTGGTAACTATAAGTAGTGCATAACTGCATATGTATTCTGAAATTTAGATATTGCTGAAAAGATTTCTTTGAAGTGTATTGTATATTATATAATGTAATGATTCCTAAAACAGGAGAGAAGAAGTGGTGTTTCAGAGGCCTCCTGGTGATGACGAGAACCAGGGAGTAGAAGAAGAAAAAGTAGATGAGGAAGAAGTACGAGAGACACGATCATGTAAGCCATTTTCATCTTTGTCGTGCAGAGCTGTCCATGTGTAAGGGAATGCATTTGTTTTGTTTTATTCGAAAGATATGCTGTTGACGGTTTGTCCAAAAGAAAACATGCTTTGTAGACGGGAGAGTTTCATTTTGTTAATGGCTGCGTTCCCCCAGGAGGAAGTCACTTTAATGTTGCTCTGGAGAGGGAAGTCTGGAACACTCTGGTGGAGCTGTTGCCCCCGCGACCCGACTACGGATAAGCGGTTGAAGATGGATGGATGGATGCATGCGTTCATACAAAACCTTTGAAACATTTACTGATTTATCTTAGAGATCCCTGGAATGTCCGAAGAGATGAAAGGGAGGGACCGGACCGTGCATGAGCAAATGGCTCAATCCAGTATAGGTCAAGGGAAACCGTTCACAGTTGGTCAGTGGGCAGCAGCGGAGGAAGTGCTGTTGGTACTAAAACTGGTTTTGGTATTCATTTTATTTCCCACTGTAATAGATTTTCTTTGTAAAGATTTTCTTTGTCGACTGTGTACAAAGTACAACCATCAAAGACAAAAATACAGGAAGCAAAAGCAAAAAGACAATCCTTCCCCCAAGCCCTCCCCGCCAGAATGGCAACAACCTACACAGGAACAGCAATTGTTGTTGTCATGTTTTAATGTTTTAACATCACCCAAGGGGAGTCGATGAAGGCAGAGCGTCGAGAAAGGAGCCCCAAATTGTGTTGAATGGTTCTCTCCTTACATTATGCAAGAGCTTCTCAGGAGTACAATAAGAAGAAAGTTCATTCAGTAAGGTTTTTGTGATGGAGAATTTTCTGATTTACAGTTTACAAGGATATTGTTTCCCCCCCAGCTGTGCTGGCGAGTAAAATGAAATATCTCTTATGGATGTTCATATTGATCCAGTGCCTGATGGATCTCTGATCCAGTGCCTGATTTGGAGATATATTTATCCCATTGTATTTTCTATTGCACTTCACTTCAAACGACAGTATCATACAAGTGGGGGTCTTCTTGATTCATTGACAGGCAGTTTGCATAAGTGTCTTCACTGTGCTCCTGTACCACCTGCACCACCTGCACCAAGAGCAAGAAGTATCCATACATGTATCACAAAAGAAATACATGAAAGGGAAGGCAATAAATGTAGTTGTTACATTTTTAAATGTCACATCAAGCTATACAGAGTAACAGAGCATCATGTTGCTAACTTCTGATATTTACCCTTTCTGTTGAAGGAGGTGAAATGTCATTTCTGGAGGGGGAAAAAAAGATAGCGCTTGTGGTTAGTGGGTGTTGGTGTCCTTTCCGATATCACCATGCAGTCTTGCCTCTGTCCTGATAGTATCGACACTTTTTGTGACTGACTTGAAGCAGCCTGAGACATAACTTTGACCCATATGTCTTCTGTTTCTTGTTGTTTTATTTATTCATTTTGTTTTGTTTACTTGTGTCTTTTGGAGGTTGTTGTATGTTGTTAAGAAATAAAAAAAGGTGACACTACATATGTAAAAACATCCGCATGTAATTTTGCATTGCAACCTGTTTGCAGAGTGGGGGGGGAAAAAAAGAGCTGACTGGTATACTATAAACTAAGGGTTCAGGTGATAATGAGACTAATAAGATGCATTGACTTTCTTCCTTATGATGCTTCCTGAACGCGAAAGCGCGAAACCCGTTTATTTTGCAACACAGTCAGTCGTACATCAAAGTTTAAATGAGCCTTTAGTGAATCAGTGAGTGATTCGCAGTCAGTCTGTTCTGAGTGTGTAGAGAACCTATAATCTCACTCTGTTGAGCGGCAGCCGTTGCAGGCTTGTAGTCTGTTGCAGGACACCACAGTGATTGAGATCAGCAACACAGCAACGGCTCCTATTACCGCCATAATCACCACGACCACAGTCACTTCAGTTGCTGCTTCTTCATTTTCTTCTCTTGCTGCTTCTTCATTTTCTTCTCTATCTGCAAAAGTGTAGTTCAGAATTTACAGTAGTTCATAAATCACTGATTAAACTCAACACAACTAAAAGTAATTAGGCTAGTTAGTAACTAATTATACCTCACTTCCCTTTCTTTTGAAAGGAAAATGCATGTGGTCTCTGAGGCTAATTCCTCACCAACCCATTGCTGAACGTAACACAAAAATAATTAGTTAAACCACACCAAACCCATGGCTAAAATGTGTCATACAAACAGTGCCTATTTGCCTAACATTTAGTGTGTGTGTGTGTGTTAGATCTATTTTTTTAAATCCCTCTTTCTTATATTTGACATTTTGGCCATTGTTTGACCAGTTTTTTATAATACTATAGTTTCTTGATTACTTATGATGGTCCTTAAATTGTCACTTTCACTGTCATTTGGGGACCCCCCAAAATCGGACCACTGGCATACAGGCCCGGCGCCACTGAGGTGCAAAAGGGTGCATTGCCCCCTTAACCCGACCTCCTTGCACCCACATGTGAAAAGTGTCTTTTTTTTTATAATTATTTTTAGCCTCCCATTCAGTTGAGTGGTAAATGTATTCATTCTTGTAATGTGCCTGAGTGATGGGGACCGAGCTTGACTTTACATAAGGTCAAAACATCTATATCTAAGTACCAAGAAAGTGCCATACCTCCATGAATATAGGCCGATGCAATGCTATTCGTTCTGTCTGAGTACCTGGCTGCAATCTATACAGGCAGACTATTTTGTATTGCTAAATGCTTATTGTTTAGTGATGTCCTCTGAAAATGCCATGACAAGGCGAAATGAAGAGGCACGTATATGCATGTACAGTTATCACCCTAGCTGTTTGATTTAACAACTCCATAGCTGTATGAAATAAAAAATAACGACACTTAGTGTGCACCCTCAAACTTTTCGACTGCATGCACCCGGCCCTAGCTGGCATAGCATACCTGTGATGAGCAGCTCCCAGTTCTGCTCCAATTGTCCTGTCCTGGTAGCTGCGTCACAGGTGTAGTTACCGGAAGCAGAAATGCCCACTTTCTCCCAGACCAGTGGATACAACTGAGTGGCATTCAGAATTATTTTGGGGCTGGCACCATGCTGATAGGTAAGGAGACTTGCGTTCCTCTTTTGAGAAAAGCTGAACAAGTTAACCCCATTCTTCTTCCATACGAACTGCGTGAGGTTTCTCAGTGACTGGTTCCCGCAAGGCAGTGTCACTGTGCTGCCAGCCGGCTGTGAGATTGTGTTCCCATCTGAGATGGGAAAAAAGGGACGTTTCAGATGATAGTGATCGAAACCTTGCAAAGTAGAAAGTGAATAAACCAATAAAATATTGCCAAAGAATTGTGGTGACTGTCAATACTAATATAAGTTGTTGGTAAAACAATAAATAAGAGTGTGGTGCTCAGATCTGTAAAGGGCTTTTACCACTTGAGGAGATCCAGATTATGATGAAGCATAGGAAACTCAGTGTTGTGTTCATGGCAGTGCATGTGCATCTACGCATACAGACCTCCATTCTACCTTCAGCATTACTGAAACAAAGATGTTGAACTTTGGTTTATAACTTAGTTATGTTTGAAGACCATGTAGACACGATTAATAACATGAGCTGCTTAAATTGTGAATACATGAAAAATGTAAAAATCAAAATACATTGTTTTAGTTACCTTACCAGCGTTGCTTTGTCAATCTCACATCAATCCTGTCTGAAGAGCCAAGATCTTCTCTTTAGAGTTATAGACTCAACTTTGTGATACAAATGCACCACCTCAAATAGCTGTTTCTAGATGTGAATATATTCTTTACATCCTGCCTGTTCTAGTCCACCCACAGACATGACAATGATGACAGCCACACAGGAAGTTCATTTTGAGAGGAGAAACGCAGTGGCGTGCACAGACATTTAGAGGGGCAGGTGCTCAAGTTAAAAAAGGGCACCTTGTGCAGCGTGTGGAACCGGCCGGTTGCCTTAATCCATTTTGGGCGGGAACCCCTTTTGGTGTTAGCATTATGTTATGCTTTAGCTATTGAAAAATAGCAGATCTACAAGCTCATAGCGCGCCACCGAGTGGCGCGCTATGAGCTTGTAGGTCTGCTATTTTTGAAAAAAAAAGAGAAAAAAAAGTTTTTTTTTCTTTTTTTTTCCAAAAGGGCACATTGCCAAAAGGGCAGGGGGTGCTCTAGCACCCCCTAGTGTCTATCTGTGCACGCCACTGGAGAAACGTATGTCCTTTTTGTTAACCCATTTAGACCTGAGGACGATTCTACAAAATGTCTTCTAAATCCTGACCGTTTTCTGAAAAACGTGGTGCACTGGTGCTCAAACTATTTCATGTCAAGGACCCACAGAATTGTATGTAATTTGACAGGAGTTAAAAACATTTGCTCTGAAAGAATATGTATTCAAATACTTGTGCCACATTTTCACGATAAAAAAAGAATACGGCTCTCGGTGCCGCGCTATGAGCTTGTAGATCTGCTATTTTTCAATAGCTAAAGTATAACATAATGCTTTAAACACCAAAAGGGGTTCACGACACGTCCTGAATGGGGGGCCTGCAAAGTTTTGAAGTTATAGCCAATCAGAATGGAATATGACATATCAGATAGGTTTGTATCAATTATAGCAATTGGCATATAGTGTGTTGAAGTAACTGATATTGAATTTGAATTTCTGGTAACTTGTATCATGAATTAACCTATTCGTAAATACAAGCATAAACCACAGTGGCCTGGATGTGTAATACTTTGTGTTATTGGCGACTATCAAGCAGATTCTTTAGTCTGTGTCTCGCTGAGAGGGTCGGGGAAAACCTGCCAAAACCAAAACCTGTCAATAAATGTATACTTCCAGAGTATGCTTGTATCCTGGTTGGCTACTTTATTAATGGATAAAAACAGTTCATTTTAGGCGGCGTCTCATCAAAAGTGGTATTGAAGCACCAGCGAAGCGAAGTGAAGTGGTCAGCAAAAGTTTTACTTTCCCGCTCGCCCCTTCTTCCTTTTATCCTTTAGATTAGATGTACATTTTTTAAAGCTATTTAAAAGAAAGCAAAGTCTCTCCACACCATGAAATCATAATGTATGTGTGTGTGTGTGTGTGTGTGTGTGCGTGCATGCGTGTATGTCCATTATCAGCGCTCAGTCCAGTTCATCTGCCTTTGTGTGTGTGTGTGCGTGCACCGGGGGCACTGGCAAGCAAGTCCAGTTGAGGTGAATCAGGTATTGGGGGGTTTGTGTTTGTTAAGGAGCCTAATGGCAGAGGGGATGAAACTGGCACTGCCCTTTTGCCTTCTTGAATTTAGATGCAGCGTATCTCCTACCCGAGGGCAGGACCTTGAAGCATGGGTGCTGAGGTTATGGGTTGGGTCTCTCGCGATCTTTCCTGCTTTCTTCACTGTCCTCTGGTCGTAGAGATGCTGAAGGGCAGAGCACTGCATCCCACAGAGTTTAGACCCCACGTGGGTTACCCTCCGCAGCTTAGCCTTGTTGGACTCTGAGAGCCCTCCATACCAAGCCAGGAAAGAAAAGGTAAGGAGGCTTTCTTGGCAGATTTCATTCTTAAATTTCCACCAAAGTGACCAGCAGTTTTGAATACTATACTCCTGACTGTATATCACCATGCAGACACCAACACCAAGTGACTCGAATCCCCTGCATTCTCAACTCAACTCAACTAAGACTTTATTTATAAAAGCACATATTACAACGACCAAAGGTCGACCAAAGTGCTGTACAGGTTAGAGAAAAAGAAATCAAGACCGACAAAAACAAAGAAAATCTGATAAATACAAGGAAACAGAACATATATGCATGCATTACAAAGTTATACAATCAAACGGACCGGTGTCGAAGGCCACTGTGAAGAAAAGGGCTTTCAATAAGGACTTTAAGGGCCTCTAATTCAATCCGCCTCATTCAATTCTGAATGATTGTGACCATAACAACAACCCATTCATATAGGCCTACATGGCACCTACGGTAACAAATAAAATCTTCACCAAATGCATTTGTAAATCAGAAAACGCATTAGTAAACACAATGACAATGAGAGTAGGAGGGATGAAAGAGGAGAGGAGGAGGGGAGGAGTGCTGAGCTGAGCTGATGCTGTGACACAGTCACACACACAAACACACACACACACAGACCGGACCTCCACACACAGTCCACAGTGTCCCTGTGTCCGAGATGGCAACCAGAACCATACACTTCACGGTGAACGGACGACCAGAACAGGCCGAGTTCCCCGTCGACTGTCCTGCACAGGATGTCAAAGGTAGGGCGAACAATTTCCCACAGGCTACACGACGCCAGGCTGTCGTCGCATCATCGGGTCAAACGAATACTTCTCGGACACACCTGATGATGTCCTCTAAGAAGCAGCGCTGCTCGGTAATTGCATGGAATCAGTTAATGAGATGGGGTGTCATTGTTTTACTATGATACTTTTTGGCATTAAACCCATTCTGGACGGGAACCCCTTTTGGTGTTTTAAGCATTATGTTGTACTTTAGCTGTTGAAAAATAGCAGATCTACAAGCTCATAGCGCGGCACCGAGTGCCGCGCTACGAGCTTGTAGATCTGCTATTTTTTTTTAAATCGTGAAAACGTGCACATTTTTGAACATATATTCTTTCACAGCAAACCTTTTTAATTCAAATCTTTGCTTCTGGGAGGTCCCTGGAACAACATATTTTGAGATGGGGGTCCGCGGCCAATTACATAAATATTTTTAGGGCCCTTGACATGAAAAAGGTTGAGAACCACTGACATAGAAACATGAGCTTTTTCCAGAAAACTGTCAGTATTTAGAAGACATTTTGTAGAATCGACCTCAGGTCGAAATGGGTTTTAATGAGAGCGGGCGTCATTGTTTTACTATGATACTTTGGCACAAGCAACCTGCAACGCAAAGCTTGAGAAGGATATTGTTTTGTGTATGTAGAGGTGGGGTGGATACATAATAATAATAATAATGTGTAGTAAAGTACATACATGTGGCCATTTGTACTGGGGGGATACAATGCACATGATATCTATGCCTGTATCTACACATCTGCCTATATACACATTTCTATTTTCTACCCTGTGTTAACATGGTCAGTCAAAGTGAAGAAAGCCAATCAATCTTCAGGTCTTGAAGTCTATGTATGCCTATCTATCTATCTATCTATCTATCTATCTATCTATCTATCTATCTATCTATCTATCTATCCATCTATCCATCTATCCATCTATCCATCTATCCATCTATCCATCTATCCATCTATCTATCTATCTATCTAGAGGTGGACACTGTTGTGTTTGTAGAGGTGCATGTGTTGCTGACAGCTCTTCAGTGTTTTGAGTAACGTTGCTAAGGTTTCGCTTGAAGTGTGTGTGTCAAAAGAATGGATCGATGCATCTCATGAATAGAAAGGGTTGTTCAGGTCCGTGTGTGCGTGCACGCGTGTATAGTGTGCACCCATGCACATGTGTGTGCACGCATGTGTAGCACTTGTACACACTGGCCTTATAAAAGCTTGCTGTTCAAATACATTTTTCAATCTTTTTCATTCCTCCAGATCTGTTCCGCTCGGCGGCCGAGGCAGGACCCCATGACATTCTGAAGCTGTACAACCCCAAAGGCAACATCATCAACATCTCACCTCGGCTGGAAGCGAACGATCCAAACACCTCCTACAAGCTGGAGGTCGTGGCTGCCGACTGCAACAGTGAGCCGTTAGGTATCTCCAACAACATGGCTTCATGTATGGGACAATGTTGCACCACAGTTTAGTTCCATATTTTATTATTTTATTTATTTATTTTTATCATTTTTACATTTCCTAACAAGATAAACAAATGTAAATCACCAATGCACATAGTTGGCCATACACAGGAACCGCTAAAACAATGAAACAATGACAATGATAAAAGGGAAAAAATGGAGAAAAAAAAACCAGTAAAGACAAAAACAAAATCGATATTTATATAAATATACTGTAACTCGTGAAACTCATGAGTCAGCAAAATATAATAGGATTGTTTTGTTTTGAAAATAAAAAAAATAAAAAAACATACAGACAGTACAGACCAGTTCAAGACAAACACAAACAAACAGACAAGGACAAGACAAGACAAGACAAGACAAGACAAGACAAGACAAGACAAGACAAGACAAGACAAGACAAGACAAGACAAGACAAATAAGACATGTATTAGAGTACAGTACATATTTTTGAGTGGTGCAACCACTCCAAGGAACAGCAATGTCACTATGGGATTATGGGACTATGTTTAGAGTACCAGTAGGGGCAAAAGTGGCGCTGTAGTGCCAGAAACAAAGAGAGAGAGATAGTGCTGCACTGTTGCCTGCTAATGAGAGAGAGAGAGAGAGAGAGAGAGGGGAGAGGGGAGTTGCACCACTCAGTTCACACGGGTGTGATTTGTTTTTAATTATCTTTGGTGTTCTTTCAGGTGTGGGGCTTGCTGTGGCACTAGGATTTGACCTCTCAGCCATGGAGAAAAGGTAGGGGGGAAAGCATAACCACTTGAGCACTCGCAGGCACGTGCAGAGAGTGCTAGAGAGACAGGTGGCTGAAATCCCATAAGAGGGCACTTTTGGCCCAAGATAGCAAAAAATAGCTGATCTACAAGCTCACAACGCGTCGCACTGCAACGCGTTGAGAGCTTGTAGATCAGCTATTTTCAGGGGGGCAACCCAGCACTCTTTAGCTAGTGGAGAATGCGGTGTATACGACATGGATTTCTAAACAAATTAGTTCAATGCAAAATGCTTGCGTTCAAGTTCAGGAGACTTCGGAAAAAAAGCCTGCCTTCCGGTATGGCATGGAAAGGAGAGGAGTGGCATTTGCATTTCTTTCACCATGTAGTAAATGCTGCATTCGTGGTCTGGAAAGGGCAGTTGTTTTACAGACGGGTAAAAGGGCAGGGGCTGAAGCCCCCTTTGATGTCTATATGTGCTGTGCACGTCACTGAGCACTAAATAAACTTGTAAATAACCAAGTGTCGCATAGCTGACATAACCAAAATGTCGGGTTGAAAGTTGTTAATTTATACTCGACATGCAGTACGACTTACCGTCGTTTTACACAGAGTAACATTTAAGCTTCAGGATGTTTCCATAGGCCTATCTCACAGAATTTCCCCGCCCCCTTAATACGCCCCCTTTCCGAGTTAGTGGTGATAGCGTGACGTCACTCCATAGACACTACATGTTAACAGAGGTCATTTAAGAAGTCTACAACTTTTGTTTTCTCAAGTTAAGGTTTGTTCTATCTGTTCGAGCTGATTTACCATCTTGTTTGCTTCATAATAATATTGGTCTGTCACATTTTTACATTAGGAAATGTACTTAGATTCTCCAGAGAAAAAAACGTGTAAATGCTAATGTTAAATGACACCACTATCTACCGGAAGGGGGTGTGGAAAGGGGGCTGTGAGATAGGCCTATTGGAGATAAGGGGCTCCATTTTCGACACCGCTAAACCCCTTATCACTAAACTTCTTTTTTTTTTTTTTACTATTTTGCAAAACATTTTTGAATAGTTAAAATGGCTGATATCGACACATTGTGAGCTTGTAGATTGGCTATTTTAACTATTCAAAAATGTTTTTCAAAATACAGTGAAGAAAAAAAAAAGGGCAAAGTAGTTTAGGGATAAGGGGTTTAGCCCAAGGACTGTCACTGTGTTCAGACTGCAGGCCCTGGAGAAGAAGATCATGACTGAAGCTGGGGAGGCTCCTGCAGTCGTTTATGAGATGAAGAAACAGGTGGATTCATTCAGAGAGAAACTAGAGGTAGGCCTATATACTGATTACTGACACAAGGATATAATACGGTAGAAGACAAACTGTCTGTCTGTCTGTCTGTCTGTCTGTCTGTCTGTCTGTCTGTCTGTCTGTCTGTCTGTCTGTCTGTCTGCCTGCCTGCCTGCCTGCCTGCCTGCCTGCCTGCCTGCCTGCCTGCCTGTCTTGATAGAATATGCCCAGATAATATGGATATGCCTGACAACATTTTTGGTTCTCTGCTAATGGGTAACAGGTTCATTGACACCGAGGACAGGTGCAACGGATATAATTGCAAACAGGGTTTCACAACTTCACGACTTTCATTGGCCCCGATTGGTATTTCCCACCGGGCACAGCTGGCCTAATATAATCAATTGTAATAATAACAACTTTATAGAAACACACAAAGCTAATATTTCAGGAAGGCAACGTGCCTCGATCTTGTTGCATAATGGAAGAACATTTTATGCTCCAGCTGTTTCTACTCACAAAGTTAGTGACAACAAGCAGTGGCAGACTGCAGGAAAGCTGAGAGGGAGTGTGTGTGTGTGTGTGTGTGTGTGTGTGTGTGTGTGTGTGTGTGTGCGTGTGCGTGTGCGTGTGCGTGTGTGCGTGTAACAGAAACAGTACGTTGATATAGTTTGATTCTGTGTGTCCCACAGAGCGTAGAACATCTGAGCTGGTTGGGGCTCTTTAAGGAGCTCTCAGGATGCACTCATAAACCCTCGCCGTTCTACCACAAGAGAACACTGCACAAAACGCCAGATGAATGTGAACACGTCAACAACAAGTTCCTCCACATGAGGCAGGTGCAAACGCATGAGATATAGAAGATCCAAAATGGAACCACGCACATTTCAAAAAAGTTGACGGGGGCTGAACAAAAAAAATATAGAAAGAAGGTAGGATGTCCGCAAGTTGAATCTAATAAAATACTACTCGGAGCAAAGAGAAAGTCGTACGATTTATCACACGTTATCGCAGTGAAATATGTTCTCCGCATTTGACCCATCTCTTGGAGAGGTGAGCCGCAGCCGTGCCGCACTCGGGAATCATTTGATTAGTTGATTTGACCCCCCAATCCAACCCATTGATGGTGAGTGCCAAGCAGGGAGGCATTGGGTCCCATTTTTACATTTTTTGGTATGACCCGGCCGGGGATCGAACCTCCAACCTCCCAGTTTCAGGGCGGACACTCTAACCACAAGGCCACTGTCTGGTTGAGCATTAAGAGCGGTGTGTGGACAACCTACCTTCTTTCTGCAGGTGCAAACACAATCATGTCAACTTATACGGCATGTCATATTAATAACCAAAGACACATGCATCACATGTTTGTAAAATAATACATTTTTTCCTAGTTTTGTTATAAACATGAATGTGAAATACTACATTAACTAAGGTATCCTTTGAATGCATGTGTTTTGCTGTCTCTGAAGCTCACTGGAGGTGTCTGAAGAGGTGAGACAGTACCTGAAGACCCCAACATTTGACAACTGGTGAGATCTAACACAGAACATCGGAGGTTTTAACAGTGAACACATCATTGTGTGTTAAGCCAGCACTGCATCCGTGCCTGACGCGTACTATAGTGAAATACTGAAGAGCTGCAGTAGTCAAGTGTGTGTGTGTGGCTCCTGTGTGTGCATGTGTTTGAGTGTGTGTGTTTTGATGAAGATGCTGTTTGTTAATGATCACGCACCAACGCACACATGCACACACAAACACATGCACACACAAACATTCAGGCTGCCTGACACCACCTCTATTTGATTAAAGTGTATGCTTTCATTCTCAATATGAATAGAGCTTCTGATGGGAACTCTTAATTAACATGTTTGAAGTGTGGCCTGTGAAGCAGACTCTTACACAGAGTAGATAAAAGAACTGTATAATTACCATTATAATGAATAGTCATATTATGATATATATATATATTATGATATTAATGAAGTACTTTCCATTGAAAGTGTTGTGTGATGTAGCAGGTGTTCTGGTTTCAGAGGTCTTGTGATGTTTAGGGTTTGTTCAGATGTGGTTGAACATGCATGGCTGACAAAACAGGAAAGGGCGCACACCAGTGTTGGTGAGGTGCTGCAGGCCTAAGGCAAGTAAACAAGGAAATTAATTCCCTGAAGAAGACCTCCTAGGTCGAAACGTCGGATTCTTGTCAATAAATATACAACATCGTGGCCACGAGTGCGCAGCCTTTTTCTAATTTTTCCTTGAACATGCATGGCTGCACACATATGAACTCAAACATGTGTGTTGCTGTTGTCAGTTTAATAGTTTTTTTTCCTGAATTGTTTACACACTAAAGACCCTTACAGCAGGGGTGTTTTTTCCATCAGTTAAATTGTCTAAGCTGACATAAAATCTTTATTCAGAATGAGGTTGGTATTTAATCGTGAATAAAGGCATCATCAAACTGCGTGAATGTGAAATACTCGCCGGCAATTTACCATGCCATGCCATGCCATGCCATGCCATGCCATGCCATGCCATGCCATGCCATGCCATGCCATGCCATGTCATTTGGCGGGGTGGGTTGGGTCGGGTATAGTCTCGTGTAGCCAGAGAACTATTTCACAATCTCCAAATGCTACATATAGCATGGAACTACACCTCCCGAAATCCGGACGCTGCCATTTCGGTTCAGGAAAATATATTTTAAAATATATTTTTATTTCCATCTCTGCTAAGCAGCAAGCTATATATATGCTTAGATGATTTCTATTTCTATTAGGATACATTTGCGCGACTGTAAAGACAAAACAGAAGTGGGGAGGAGGCTAATTCACTTCCGCTTTATTGCTTGCTCATGGTCACAGATTCCGTTCTAGTCTAGACTGTATGATGGAAGCATTTGAAAATTGCGAGAGGCAACAGTCTGGCAACGCGAGACTAGGTGGGGACTAGGTCATGTTGTGTATATGGTGTGGTGCTTTCACCATGTTGTGTGTTGTGTCATATGGTGTGGTGTTTTCTGTCATGTTGTGTGTCGTGTGACTCGTGTGATAGGCCTCACTCACACCTAAGACACACGCAAGACACACTTGTGTCCTGTGTGTTCTGTGTGTCATGGCCGCTTGGAAATTGGAAATGCATTGAGGCGGCCATGACACACAGAACACACAGGAGACAAGTGTGTCTTAGGTGTGAGTGAGGCCATATGGTGTTTTTTATCATGTTGTGTGTCGTGTGACTCGTGTCATATGGTGTATATGGTGTTTTTTATCAAGTTGTGTGTCGTGTGACTCGTGTCATATGGTGTATATGGTGTTTTTTATCATGTTGTGTGTCGTGTGACTCGTGTCATATGGTGTATATGGTGTTTTTTATCATGTTGTGTGTCGTGTGACTCGTGTCATATGGTGTATATGGTGTTTTTTATCATGTTGTGTGTCGTGTGACTCGTGTCATATCGTGTATATGGTGTTTTTTATCATGTTGTGTGTCGTGTGACTCGTGTCATATGGTGTATATGGTGTTTTTTATCATGTTGTGTGTCGTGTGACTCGTGTCATATGGTGTATATGGTGTTTTTTATCATGTTGTGTGTCGTGTGACTCGTGTCATATCGTGTATATGGTGTTTTTTATCATGTTGTGTGTCGTGTGACTCGTGTCATATGGTGTATATGGTGTTTTTTATCATGTTGTGTGTCGTGTGACTCGTGTCATATGGTGTATATGGTGTTTTTTTTTATCATGTTGTGTGTCGTGGCATATGGTGTTTGCAGGCAGTGGGAAGATGCAGAGATCATGGTGCTGCTCCAGGTCATGTACACAGACCTGGACTTCGTAGCGACGTTTAACATTGAACAGGACGTCCTCCAGCTGTTCCTGTATGAAGTGTACAGACGCTACAACAACATCCCCTTCCACAACTTCAAACACTGCTTCTGTGTCACGCAGATGGTGAGATAGTTTTTTGATTGATTGATTGAAAAATGTATTAACAGTTTGCAGAATTACAGTACATTTCAAGCACAAACTCAATACAAAGGCTGTTAACTGTGAGTGGACGACCCAATTAAGCATTACACTTGTTTCCAATAGGGTCCACAATGTTCAATTCATCAAAAACATTTAGAGACGTACAAATAGACACTTCTATATAGACAAAGGACAGAACAGGAATTCATCATAAAGGAGGTAAAAAGGGAAAAGAAACATATAATAGGACAGGCCGGGTTCTCAACGTTTTTGGCTGGGGACCCCCGAAAAATGCTTTTGCCATGTCTCGCGATCATTTTACACTTCGACGCATTGTGAGCTTGTAGATCTGCTATTTTCAGCAAATGTAAAAAACAGTCATTACGAGTCCGACGGCATCAAGGCCCGCCAAAACACATTTCAGTCGACTAAATCACCTGTAGATTTAGTCGACTAAAATCTCATGATATTTAGTCGACTAAAACTAGACTAACACTAACACATTCCAGGTGACTAAAATGTGACTAAAACTAAATGAAAACTATTCAAGAGACTATGACTAAAACTAAAATAGAAATCTGCTGCCAAACAACACTGCTTTGTATAAATAAGTATATGACGAGAAACAAATGTGGAGATCCCAGCAGCGTTCTGCTGGACAGCGACGCCCCGATCCTTCACTGTAATCATCAGATCCTTCAGCTGTGTTGATTGATGAAGGTCGTCTGCTCTGGAGGGCAGAATGTTTCACTTGGTGGATTTGTGGTCAAACTGTCGCAACAAACGACAAATATGCGTCCATATTTCGTCTCTGATTCTCTGGTTGCTCTTAATTGTCCCAAGAAAAGGAAAACAAAAAGGACAAAAATCACACCCGTGTGAAGTGAGGGGTGCTCTTATCATCGTACGTCATCATGACGTGACTTGACGTCACGTGACGTAACATGCCGATTTGCTCGTCCACACATGATGTAACTTCTCCATTCATTGTCAACGGGAATTTAATGTTTTAAGACGAAAATCTACACTGATAGCTGAATATAGGAGGGCTCAAAAATGTATTGTGCCCCCCCCAATAAAACCAAACAAACAAACAAACAAACAAATAAATGTCCTAACACAATGCACCGTGTTTCTTTCAGATGTACGGTCTGATCTGGTTGACTGACCTGAGGAGTAAAATGGATAGCATCGACTTGCTCACCATGTTGACCTCTGCTGTCTGCCATGACCTTGACCACACAGGATACAACAACGCCTACCAGGTATACCCATCCAAATACGGTAAAAAAAAAAGGGCACCACCTCCTTTTTGAGGGCCTCTGTACAGCTTTGAGGGTGTGTTGTGTACTGTGTAAACACAAACATCGTCATTGTCATTGTCCCGACACAAACATTAAATGCCATTGACAATGAATGGCCAGTTTCGAGTGTTCGTGTAAACACAAACATTGCGTAGGCCTTGAAACACAAACATT
Organism: Electrona antarctica; assembly: GCF_951216825.1. NCBI lineage: Eukaryota > Metazoa > Chordata > Actinopteri > Myctophiformes > Myctophidae > Electrona > Electrona antarctica. Next base: position 5,187,365 of record NC_136794.1, on the reverse strand, counting down.
GAAGACAAAAGTGAGGACGCAAATTGTGATTGGCCGGAATGAGATGATGTTTGTATGATGATGTACGATGATAAGAGCGCCCCTCACTTCACACGGGTGTGATTTTGTTTGTGTAGAAACAGGAACTCGGTTTGGCCCCTCCCGTTTTCTTAGTCCACTTCCTCCCGGGCAGGGACAGCTCCAGGGGGGGCAAGGGGGGCTTTAGCCCCCTCTGGTGGAGGCTTAGCCCCCCCTAAGCCCCCCCTCAAAACAAGCCCAATTGACTGACTTCTATGTAAACCAAGATTCATTAGCCCCCCCCTCTAAATAGCCAGGCCTCCATAGCACCCCCAGTCATAATTGTCTGGAGCCGTCGCTGTTCCCGGTGCTTCTGTGTTTATTCCTACTAACAACAACACTACATGTTGAAGGCAGTGGTGCTGACACATAACCTGACTCCGCCAGATGGGGCAGCAGAGAGTACACTGGGTTCCCCCCTCTTGCTCCCATCTGGGAACTCTCAGGCAGACTTGATGCCCGGCCACAAAACGGCCTGGCCAATCAGCAGCAGCTAGAGGCGGGATAGCTGCTGCTGATTGGCCAGGCCATTTTGTGGCTGACACATGCTGTTAGCAGAATGTGTCTCGAGAGATTAACCAGACACCAAAAACAATGTTCTATATTCTGATCATGGTAATAATGTCTATAGATTTGTTCAGTAACAAGTGTCTCCAGTTCTAATAAACTTATTGGGTCAGATAAAGCAGTGGTTCTCAAAGGGTCCGGGGACCCCCAGGGGTCCTTGAGGGAGTTCCAGCGGGTCCCCAACTAAATGATAGTTAGGAACCAATTGGACCCATTTGGGTCTGTATAACTTTGAGAGTGCACATCTGTACACTCTCAGAGTTAAATTAACATTGATTTTACATATAAAGTGCGGTCTCAGAGATAGAAATGCCATTAAATGGGGGTCCGCGGTCCTGTAATTATAGTGTCAATTTGGGGGTCCTTGACATGAAATCGTTTGGGAACCACTGAGCTAAAACAATCTTGCATAATATTAATAACATCATGTCTTTCAGATTAACGCTCGGACTGAACTGGCTCTTCGTTACAACGACATCTCTCCTCTTGAGAACCATCACTGTGCCGTAGCGTTTGAGATCCTGGAGAAGGTATTTATTTATAGGCCACTGCACGGTTGGGAAACTCTGACGATGGAGAGGGCCACAATATTTACACACTCACTCCAGAGGACCACATTGCATAATACTGTCGTAGCAAAAAATAGCCGATCTACAAGCTCAAAACGCGTCGCAGCGCGACGCGTTTTGAGCTTGCAGATCAGCTATTTTTTTGCTATTATTTGAATTTAAATCCTGAATTATTCTGAAAAGTAATTTAATTTCAAATGCCTTTCAAAGGCCTTTAATAATTATAGTTATGTTAACTTTATGAACTAAATACAATGGACAAAAAAACAACAAGATGATAACATTTTAATAATACTCATTAAGCTACTAATTTATCAGTATTCTGGTATTAACCTTGAGGGCCGCATTAAGCGAAGGTGAGGGCCGCATGTGGCCCCCGGGCCGTCAGTTGCCCATGCATGTATGGGCGACTGTATGACTTGTTCCCACTTCAGCAATTAATGCTTGACATCAGTGTTGTTTTTGGCAGCAAATTTCTATTTTAGTTTTAGTCATAGTCTTTGGACTGAAACTTTGGCCATTGAATCTAGTATAAGTCATTTTACACTTGCTGAAAACAGCCGATCTACAAGCTCACAACGCGTCGCGCTGCGACGCGTTGTGAGCTTGTAACATCTGCTATTTTCAGCATGCAGTGTAAAATGACTTATAGTAGATTCAATGGCCAATAGTCCCTTCCTATCAATTTAGTGTAGTTTTTATTTGTTGACGAAATTGTCAATATATTTAGTCATAGTTTTAGTCATCATAGCTTAGTTTTCTTTTAGTTTCCATTTAGTTTTAGTCAGTGAAAAAAGGTAGTCGACGAACATTTTTCATCTTAGTTTTAGTCGACGAAATCAACACTGCTTGACATGCCATCGTAACAGAAGTCAACCAGTCAACCTTTCTCTGCTGCAGACGGAGAGCAATATCTTTAGAAATCTGACCATGGAACAGTACAAACGGATACGAGAGGGCATCATCAAGTACGTACGTTCACCTCAAAACTACACAATCACTAGATGTTGTGTTGTTTTGTTTTTTTTGGCAGCAAATTTAGATGTTAGTTTTAGTCATAGTCTCTTGAATAGTTTTCATTTAGTTTTAGTCATTTTAGTCACCTGGAATGCTTTAGTGTTAGTCTAGTTTTAGTCGACTAAATATCATAGGATTTTAGTTGACTTAATGTACAGTTGATTTAGTCGACTAAAATGTGTTTTGGCGGTTCTTGGTGCCGTCGTAATGACTGATTTTACACTTGCTGAAAATAGCCGATATACAAGCTCACAACGTGTCGCAGCGCGACACGTTGCTTGTAAATCGGCTATTTTCAACATGCAACCAAGTGTAAAATGATTTATACAGGATCTCTTGTCCACTAGTCAATTCCTAACATTTTAGTCTAGTTTTTATTTGTTGACGACATTATCAGTATATTTAGTCTTAGTTTTAGTCATCATAGCTTAGTTTTAATTTAGTTTCCATTCAGTTTTCGTCAGTGGAAAAAGGTAGCCGACGGACATTATTCGTCTTAGTTTTAGTCGACGAAGTCAAAACTGCTAGATGGCTGCATGTACTGCACTTCACGTCACTGGTAAAAGAAAATCAATAATAGCACAGCTCGTATAGTACCGACACGACCTCCCTGTTCTCCTAAATATACAGGTGCATCCTGGCCACTGACATGACCAGACACAATGAGATTCTCAACAAGTTCAAAGCCATCCTGCCTGTTTTTGACTTCAGCAACAAGGAGCACAGAGATACGGTAAGGACAGGGTTGATATGCTGTATCACACTATATAGGGCAGTATTATGCGTGTCTTAAGTACCAGGTCTTATAACTTAACTTAAGATCTGGAGGCGTGGTGGCAGCGGTGGCCGAACGGTTTGCGGAGCGGTCTTGTTATCGGAAGGTCGCCAGTTCGTATCCCCGGACCAGCACGTTAAAATTACCACCGCTGAAGTGCCCTTGAGCAAGGCATTGAACCCCTACCATGAAATGTTCTATGAGCAGGGTCTGGCTGTAAACAAGTTCACCTGGGTAAACAAAGAACTTTGCTTTTTGCTTTGCTTTGGTCAATGCCATTTGGCTATTCTGAGTGGCCAAATGGCATTGATCACGCCTCCAGGTCTTAAGTTAAGTAATAAGACCTGGTACTTAAGACACGCATAATACTGCCCCCTGTCTCCTAGTAGGACAGTTTTCACATTAATGCCACGTCCGACTTGTGTTTTTGTTTTGTTTTTCCAGTTGATGATGATCCTGATTAAAGTGAGTGACATCTCCAATGAGGCCCGTCCCATGGAGGTGGCTGAACCCTGGCTGGACTGCCTGCTGCAAGAGTTTTATAACCAGGTGACTATAAACCCACCAGAACCTTCTGGAGGAACGCTGATAAATATATCAGTCAATATATACGTGTGTGTGTGTGTGTGTGTGTGTGTGTGTGTGTGTGTGTGTGTGTGTGTGTGTGTGTGTGTGTGTGTGTGTGTGTGTGTGTGTGTGCGTGCGTGCGTGCGTGCGTGCGTGTATATATATATATATATATATATATTATATATATATATATATTCACTCATTGCAGGTCTGTTGATTGATTTGAAGACTTTTACTGATTGCTTTTTACTAGCACTACTTCATTGCTTTTACTATAGCACTTCATGGCCTGGCACCAATAATTGAGATATTAACCGATATTAATGAGCCTGTTCAATGTTCACAGTCTGAGATTCTCAGACAAGATAAGAACCTGCTGGTTGTTCCTCGAAGGTTGTTCGAGGCTGAAGACAAAGGCTGACCATGCATGGTCCAGGTGTCCTGATCAGTGTCTGATTTTAAATCAGTCCTTAAAACCTTTTTATCTAAAGGCCTTTCCATCATTTTGAAATTGTATTCATGGGTTTCATAGTAAGACGAGTCTGTGTGCAATTTCATTATTTTATTAGATTTGAAGATTTCAACTGGTTTAACCCATTCTGAATGGGAACCACTCTTGGTGTTTTAAGCATTATGTTATGCTTTAGCTATTGAAAAATAGCAGATCTACAAGCTCATAGCGCTACGAGCTTGTAGGTCTGCTATTTTTGAAAAATCGTGAAAATGTGGCACAAATCATTGAATGTATTTGTTTTTAACTCAAATCAAGCTTCTGGGGGGGTCCCTGGAACTACATATTTTCAGATGGGGGTCGGCAGGCAATTACATATAATTCTGGGGCTCCTAGACATGAAATAGTTTGAGAACGACTGACATAGAAACATGGGGTTTTCAGAAAACTGTCAGGATTTAGAAGGCATTTGTAGAATGGCAGATATTCATGTTACTTAAACCCTTCTTTTACCTGGTTATCCATTGTCTGTCTGTTTTCAGAGTGACATGGAGAAGTTGGAGGGACTTCCGGTTACACCCTTCATGGACAGAGACAAGGTCACCAAACCGTCCTCTCAGACAGGATTCATTCGCTTTGTCCTGTTCCCTCTCTACATGGAGCTGGCCAACCTCTTCCCATGTCTGGAGGTTTTACATACATCCTTTACTCTCCTGGAGATACTTTACACACATATACTTTACATTTCTGGAAGTCTTAAAAGCCCTAACCACACCAAAGGGTCGAGACGGTTTTAGCGTTGTCCCAGCGGTGTGATATGTTTTCATTTAGTCTTAGTCACATTTTAGTCACCTGGAATGTTTTAGTGTTAGTCTAGTTTTAGTCAACTAAATATCGTAAGATTTTAGTCGACTAAAATGTATTTCGGCGGGCCTTGATGCCGTCGTAATGACTGTTTTTACACTTACAAGTGTAAAATGACTTATACTGGATCTCTTGTCCACTAGTCCCTTCCTAACATTTTAGTCTAGTTTTTATTTGTTGACGAAATTGTCAGTATATTTAGTCTTGGTTTTAGTCATCGTAGCTTAGTTTTCACTTAGTTTCCATTTAGTTTTCGTCAGTGAAAAAAGGTAGTCGATGAACATTTTTCGTCTTAGTTTTACTCCACAAAATCAACACTGTTTGAAATACAATTTCACGTTTGTGTTTTTCTCTGCACTGTATTGCGAAAGCCATTATTATGCAATCAATACTTCTTAAATAAAATATGTGACAGATTTTGTGATCCATCCCTGCAGCAACATATCATCGACCCAGTGAGGAAGGCTCTGGACTACTACACGGAGATGGAGAAAGCTCTGGAGAGAGAGAAACACAGCCGAGCTCAGAGTGACTCGACAGCCAAGAGCAAAGACACACCTCACACCACAGCACACACCACGCCAAACACACCGCACGCAGCAAGCACATCGAACACAGCCAAGAGCAAAGACACACCTCACACCACAGCACACACCACGCCAAACACACCGCACGCAGCAAGAACATCGAACACAGCCAAGAGCAAAGACACACCTCACACCACAGCACACACCACGCCAAACACACCGCACGCAGCAAGCACATCAAATACAGCCGAGAGCAAAGACACACCTCACACCACAGCACACACCACGCCAAAAACACCGCTCGCAGCAAGCACATCAAATACAGCCGAGAGCAAAGACACACCTCACACCACAGCACACACCACGCCAAACACACCGCACACAGCAAGCACATCGAATACAGCCGAGAGCCAAACCGATGCTGGACCTGATGTCTCCAAAACAGCTCCACATAAGACATAACAATTCATCATAGCACTATATTTCGTCCTTGACTAATAGCGAAAATAGCCCCTCTGCGGGAGGCATACTTTTGGTTAGACATAGCATTGGTTAGACATAGCAATGGTCCGACTGGATTAAGGTTGGTGAGGGGTGCGTTAAATAGACCGGATTAAGGTTGGTGAGGGGTGCGTTAAAACGACCAGATTAAGGTTGGTGAGGGGTGCGTTAAGGGTTGGGAGAGGGTTAAGGTTAGGTTAAGGTGTGCTGCCCCGTGGGAGGTTAGGGTTAGGGTTAGGGTGAGGGTTTGAGATATCGGACCAATGGTATGTATCATCTGCAAGCTCAAGAGTGCGTCCATTCCATTGATCCAAGCTGGAACCCAATTGATTGATTCATCATTGAAATAAACATGCTCTGAAAATGTGGGCCGTGATCCACAAAAGTTTGAGAATCAGTGGTCAAATGTCCTTTTTTTCCATTTAATTTAATTTATATGTAGAATATGCTGTATATTAATTAAAACAAAGCCCCCCCCCCCCCCCCCCCATCCATGATGTTTTGTCTTTCATTATGTAAATCTCCCTAATGAGTCAGTAAGTGGCTCAGGAGGTATTGTATACATGTAATACAGTATGTTGTTGTTACCAAGTAGGATTGTGGATCGGCTGTTGGGTCAGTGAAAAAATAAACCTTAAAATGCCAGGAGGCTGGCTTGCAGGTGAAATAAATGGGTTTGAAATGTGTTCCAGGCCTGGATAAGTTAACATAGGTGGAAAGAAAAGAAAAGCTGGACAAATGAGCATTACGCCTGTCACAGACATGCACAGAAGCAAGTTCAGTCAGGAAACTCAGTGCCGTTGCCGGCGACCGTTCATTGGGCCGCCTCAGCATCACATTCTCGTTCACATGATTCACTTCATCCAATCACACACACACTCATTCCATCTTCATACCGGATATTTAAACTGGAAGTTTGCACTGCTCATCCTGCTTGCTTGCTGCTGCACACTGATACTGCTGCTTGCTGTCTGCTTAATCTGAGTTCCCAGAAGTTTTATTTTTCGCCACTAGGGGGCGAAAAATAAAACTAACCTTTTGCTGCTCATCACCCTCCTCCACCCCAGCTACCATCCGTCGTTTTGGATTTGCTGTTTAGGTACGGGGGTTTCGGAGTCCCTATGGTTGGGACTGATGCGCTCAGGGACGGATTAACCCCCACCCCTAGGGCCCCTGGGCCGGTACATTTTGCAGGGCCCCCATAGCGCATGTGCGCGCGACATTTTCATGTTTTTCCGTGTTATCATCTTTTTTTACCTAAATTTAACAAAATCAATGGCAAATGAAGGGCCCCAGGAGCCCTTTTCAGGGCGTCAAACCTAGTACTGCACGGTTCAACTTCCCCGAAGGGCCCCTGAGAGCCAAGGTCCCCTCGGCCACGGCCCCACTGGCCCAATGGATAATTTGTCCCTGGATGCGCTTGATCAGAGTACCTAAAAAGCAGATCCAATTCATTTCCAAACTATAATAAATATATTGCTCATTTTATATTCAATAAATATATATTCCTTCCATTCATGAGTTGTCCTGACTGAACTAAAGAAAAGGCAACTGAAACAACATAACCTAATAGAGAGGTGCAGGTGTTAAGACCATAGAGTATAAAGAAGGATAGAGACTGAACTCAATCATAGTTCCATGGGTCCGCCTGCAGTCCCTCCTCTTACCACTAGGGCCCAGTGCTTCAACGTTGGAGAGCCTCACTGGCCCCTTGGTTAAGACTCTCCTCATGGCAGCCCACACGCAACTGAACCATTCCCCATATGGTCTACACTACAGACTCCACCCATGGCTAAGTAATCAACCAACCCCTACTTACTAGCAATCCACCCAAGGTGCTCCCCATAATGTAATCAGTTCTTCAGGCACCACACACACACACACACACACACACACACACACACCTCACTACACAGGCTTCAAGGCAACAGCATCTGTGCAGACGAACACAAGCATTAGATTCCATGTCACAGCAGAATGTGCACCTTCTGTATAGAACTGAGAATCTACATGTTACTACATCATAAATACAATACATGTGTATTGTTGAACATCAACAGGGAATAGCCTTCAAATTAGGGTGTTTCTGTTGAAACATTCTACACAATGTGCCAGGAGATGTGGTGATTCTTATACGTTCACCTCAGCTAGAGTTTTTAAAGAAATGATAATCTCACTCACACAATTGTTTTTTGAGTGGTGTAAACCACTCCTACAACTGGCTTTGTTAGTTTACGTGTCTGTCTGTCTGTGCTCAAAAAATGAGCACAGACGGTTGCTATGGTCACCCAGTTCACACAGGTGTGATTTCATTACGTCAGACATTATGTCAGACCACAGCTGATCAGTCTATTCTATATAAGACCTTACACCACTCAGTTCACACGGGTGTGATTTTTTTTTAAGAAGGTAGGTTAATTGACATGTTATCATAATGTGTTTAGGCCTACAAGTAAAAGTGTAATGTTAATGTATCACCATAAATAACAGTGGGGGGTTCATATGGCACATGTACTGTATGACAGATTTCCACCGCACGTAACGTTAGTGGTTGTACAGTAGATGATAATACTCAGTTTATATTAATAGCATCTAAATTGTATTCAAAGTAAAACAATTGACTTCTGAGATCAGAGTATGACAAAATATGAATATTTTATAGCTGTCAAAACTATGAATGGCCATGGTATGTTTCTTTTATTGTTTGGCAGACCATTACGGCCATTGTATATGACCATACAATATATAACTCTAAAGACAGAAATCAAGTCAAAGTCGAGCAGAGTCGATGATAGTATAGTGGCAGTTATAGTGCTTGGTGGGTATAGCCATTTTTCTAGTCATTACAAATCTAGATGCCAAACACAGATAATAACATTTGAGATTCACCGGTAATTATGAACCAACTTCATGGGTTGGTTGAATAGATAAATCAAGATGAGGAAACAATTTGGCTGCATTTGGGAAAGCAAAAAAAACCATGTTTCTCTTGAACAGGAATTCTGGAATCTCCACTAGGCCGGACATTATGTTTTAGCCGTTTGTCTGTCCATCTGTGAAGAGCTAATCTCAATCACTCATCGATAAATTCATTCAACTAGGCAGTGAGGTGGTGGACAGTAACTAAGAACATGTACTGAAGTACTCTACGTAACACTTTTAAGACATACATTGTGATATGCATTAATTAAAAGGTAATATGAGGCCCAATACGATGCTTTTTGTGTTAATACAGTTATATAAAGTTAATTATAGCATCATGAACACATTTATTGTTCGATTATAAGACATTTATAAGCACTTTATTTGAGTTTATAGACTGCTATGTAGGCCTGCAAGACCTGTTTCAATCAATCTCAAGTGACTCTACATATCACATTCTTGTAGAGGAAATGAACATCTGCAATAAGGGTATTAAAGTTACACTTTTGAAAAATATTGAAAAGTAAAAAATATATATAAAAAAATAATCTGAATGGCTGATTTAATTAGGAATCGATCCCATGTGGTATTTAATTAGTGTTATTGTAGTTCTTCAAACCTTGTGGCTTTTAAATGGCCCTGTGGTTAATTATAAAACATGTTTTTGTGTTTGTGGAGCTTCCCGTTCGATGGCATCACTCAGATAAGGGACTGACTGTCTGTCATTTGGGAGCAGAGCTCAGTGTCGAAGATGCCTCAGGCTTCTGTCAGGCTTCACCCGTGTTTTTCTTTAACTAGCTAACAACAACCTTTTTGTTTGATGTCCTAATCCTCCTTGTTTTCATGTTTTTCCATGATCCCAGTTCCCACTGGAGCCTGTCTTTCAGGTCTATTGCATCATGGGCTGTTCTGTTGCATCTGTACCACTAGCATAAGTATCCCAAGTAATCATCAGGGACCACCCCATGCACACAGTGTCCGTCGACTACCTTTTTTTTACTAAAACATCCCAGGTGACTAAAATGTGACTGAAACTAAATGAAAACTATTGAAGAGACTATGACTAAAACTAAAATCTAAATTTGCTGTCAAAAACAACACTGCCACCGATAACTCCGATAACACCGATAACTGCTTATATGTATTAATGTACTTATACTTAGATTTTTACTATTGTGAGTTGTTCTGCTTGCTTTCTTTTCTTGTTATATTGTTTTTTCCCTCTGTGTGATATGTGTTTTATTTGTAATAGATCTGCATTTTCAATGTTGATGTATAGTTTTTGTCCTGTGAATGTACAGATGCCACTTCTTAAGTTGTTGTTAGTAGGAATAAACACAGAAGCACCCGGTAGAAAGTGGGCTTTTTTTTGCCTTTATTGATAGGACAGTATAGACTGACAGGAAATGGGGAGTGACATGGAGCAAAGGTCGTCGGGATCGGGATTCAAACCCGCAACACGCTGTCAGGCTGGCATTGCAGCCTATAGGGTGCCCGAACCACCACGGTGGCTCGGGCCCCACATCCTTTTTTACCTAATGGGTTCCCAGATTGAAATGAATTGTTCACCGGTGGCGCTCGGTGAAAATAGACGATCTACAAGCTCACAATGTGTTGCGCTAAAGACGCGTTATAAGTTTGTTTGGGGGCCCACTTGCACGGCCCACCAGTGGTTGAACCAGTGGCGTGCACAGATAGACAGCTAGAGCACCACCTGCCCTTGCCCTCTGAACAGCAATGTGCCCTTAAAAAAAAGAAAGAAAAAAAGCTTCTAATATATTATTTATGCCCCAAAATCTATACATCTCACACTATTAAGGCAACTGGCCGGTTCCACGCGCTGTACAAGGTGCCCTTTTTTCACTTGAGCACCTGACCCTCTAAATGTCTGTGCATGCCACTCAGGGCCGGATTAACACCTCTGAGGGCCCCTGGGCACTGAAGCTCAAAGGGCCCCCCTTCACGTGCGCGCAACATTTTTTGCTGTTTTGGAGCCGTTTTGGGGCAGTTTTATGCCGTTATATTGGCCTATTTCCGGTCGCCTACCCCCCCCAGAGTGACAGCCAATTTAGTGCATTAAAGTGTAAAGCAGCAACGCTTTACACACAATTGCACTTTTCAGCTGCCCTTCTCACCAACAATAAAACACTAATCTTTTTAGACACCATTTATTGCATTCGGATTAGCAGGGAAATGTTCTGTGGAGCTACCCATATGGTAGATCCGGCCCTGATGCCACTGAACCACTGGAGAACTTATGTACATGCCAGAGTCTGTCACTCAGACCACCTCTACTGTCGCTGACCCTAATATTTTATTTTAAATCAACTTTCTTACAGTTACACTTGGGAAAATACAATTCAGTCTTATTTGTGCATATGTGTCTCAAAAAAATCTATTCTAATAATTATGTTCACTGCAACAGAAGGTTTCCACAAAATATTCTTTGCAAAAAGTCATGAATTGAAGTTAAGTGGTCCAGGAGTGCATCACATTTTGACACCAGCAGACCTTATGAAGAGTATTTCTTAGTGAGTAGTGAATAGCTGAATCAGAAGTGCTGCTGGTGGTGGAAGAATAGAGCAAACTATAGTTTATGAACCACTGACGAACCCCACAGGAAATGTAGCCCTTGCGTGTGGGTGCATGAGCGCGTGTGTGTGGGTTTCCAAAATACTAGCGTACCGGATGTCAGGGGCTGAGGCTGACTTCCCAGCATGCCTCTGGGGCCGGGCTGCTGGGGTAATATAGCTCTGGTCCATAACGTTAGGAGGACTTAATGCTTTGGTACTTTCAACTTCCTGTGCACGCATGAAAGGCTGCACTGCCTGTCTGTGTCGACTGCTGCAAAAATAAAAAAACAATTAACACTTTCGCTACTCACCAATACAAAGACGGTTTTGTGGAGTCGAAAGCCTACTTTCCCCAGTAGTGGACGCACTCTGAGCCCCCACCACCACACATATAAAATGCACTTTTTGACCAGGAAAGAAAATATTTCACCGGAAGGAAGAATCTGGACAATGTGATTTTTCTATTGACAAGATCTGTAGAGTAGATAGAGGGCGCAGTGGAGTAATTAAAACTAAAATATGTTTTCTTCACATTATCACGTGTCTTCTGCAGACCGGTCTGTCCCCATGCAGGTGGGCATTTTGCAGAAACCAAAGGAGGAAGAACAGTGTCTGTGTTGCAGCACAACAAGAAAGGGCCCTGGAGTCTACACAAGAATGCTATATGTACAAACAGTGTTTAGGTGCATCACCCAAAGGGAAACTGGCTTTATTGTGTATTTAATTAATACAAATATCACACCTGTGTGAAGTGAGGGGTGCTCTCATCATTGTACATCATCATACATCATCTCATTCCGGGCCAATCACAATTTGTGTCCTGCACCTTCGCCATCAATGTTTGTGTTACGCAATGTTTGTGTTTTAGACAAACACTCAAAATTGTCCGTTCATTGTCAATGGCATTTCATGTTTGTGTTATAGGACACAATTTGGGTTACACACACCAAAAGCTGGACATAGGAGAGGCTATATCGCCCCTCAAAAAAAAAAAGAGGTATGAAAATATATTGCTCTCTGGTGGGCCAGTCGTACAAGTGGGTGGACCCGGGCCCATTTAGTTCCTCCCCTATAGTGGCATACCTGGATGGTTAAGGTATTTTAAGCCCCACCCCTAACTTCTGCCTCATGTCCAGAAAGGTGTTATGACAGATTACGTAAAGACATTTAGTTGACACTGGGGATGGTATAGCACTGTGTATAAAACTGAGACAACTGGACAAACAATGATAGGAAAAAATGGTTAGAGAGGGGAGTACAGTCATGAGGACTTGTTATCGAGACACACACCTGCTTTCATACCTGTACGTGTATTTGATATCGTTCTCGTCCTTCTCCCCTTTGTTGTCCTCACCTTCCTCTTCTTATTGTGAGTTACAGGCACAGTTCAATCTCAACACCATCCACAAGGCTGGGGACTTCATACTGGGTGGCATGTTTCACATGCATCTCTATTCTGTGTTCCCTGAGCTGTCGTTTACCTCCAAGCAGCAGGTGGCCACTTGCTACAGGTGAGTACAATAGCAAGCCAAAGAACTATGGAATGCACTTCCCATTACAATCAGAACCGCAGCCTCACTCCCAATCTTCCGCCGTAGTCTGAAAACCCACCTTTTCAGACTCCATCATGGCCCGTAGCACTTGCCCATGTCCCTTAGATAGCACTTTATGTAGACTTAGATAGCATTTTATACAGACTTATAGCATGTTACGTAGACAGCACTAGGATTGCATTTTATGTAGTCATAGCACTTTAGTATGTATAGTATAGTATACACTTTATAGTATTATATGTATAGTTTATGTATAGTTTCATTATAGATATTCCACTGTTTTACGTTCTAGCTTACATATGTTTCATGATAACTATACTTTTATGTATGTGATGTATTGCCATGCTTTTGTTCTTGCTTAATGTAAATCGCTCCAGATTAAGAGCGTCTGCTAAATGCCTAAATTGTAAATTGTAAATTGTAACAGGAACGTCTTTTGATTCACAGCAACATAGCATTAGAATGATGTCGTGTGTAGTTCTACAAAGATAAATATTCGAGTTTACGGTGTGCATTTTGTGTGTTATAGTTTCGACATCCAAAGGTTCAGATGGGCCCAGACCATGGCTTTTGCCATTGCCGAGATCAACACAAACACCAGCCTGCTACCCAACGTGACCCTGGGATATAGTCTCTATGATACCTGTCACTCGGTTGCACTTGCCTTCCATGGTGCATTGTCACTGGTCAGTGGGAGAGAGGAGCAGTTTGGACTGGATGAGAGCTGTGTCGGGTCCCCTCCGGTGCTCGGTATCGTGGGCGCCGACACCTCAGCTCATTCTATTGCCATCTCTAGTATTTTAGGTTTGTACCGAGTTCCAATGGTAAGTTGAACACCCTTTTCCCACCACCCATTATACATTAGTGTTACATATTGAAAGACATATGTTTACTTGCAGGCAGAGCATGGAAGCAGAAAAGGGCCGATTCTTAACCCATTTAGACCTGGGAACGATTCTACAAATGTCTTCTAAATCCTGACAGTTTTCTGAAAAACCTATGTTTCTATGTCAGTGCTTCTCAAACATTTTCATGTCAAGGACCCCCAAGATTATATGTAATTGGCCACCGACCCCCATCTGAAAATATGTTGTTCCGGGACCCCCCCCCCCCCCCAGAAGCAAAGATTGAGTTAAAAACTTTGGCTCTGAAAGAATATATATTCAAAGATTTGCGCCACATGTTCCCATTAAAAAAAATACAAAAAATAGAAGACCTACAAGCTCGTAGCACGGCACTCGGTGCCGCGCTATGAGCTTGTATATCTGCTATTTTTCAATAGCAGAGTGTAACATATAAGGCTTAAAACACCAAAAGGGGTTCCCGCATGGAGAGAGAGAAAGAGAGAATCAACTGTATGTTCAAACAGAGCTGAGCAGACAGTTTAAATACATTTGGAAAATGTTATCTGATTTCCGTGGGTGATTTATTGTTATTGCCCATCTTATGAAGAGTCCAATGTCCATCTCTATTAGTAAAAAAAAAATGCATTGTATATTCATTCGTGACAGAGTTGCTGTCCACGGTGCTTAGCTTATAGGGGAGCATAATGGCTAGAAACTTGGGTTTGTAATCTACATTGTGATTATAGGGTATAGAGTGGAATGTGCAACTCCAAAAGATTGCACTTTGATCCAAATAGTTTCTAAACGGGATTCCAAAATGGTGAAGTCTGGCCACTGTTTGCAGCAAAATACAATACATGCATCTTATATTCTGTGTGGTGAGGGGATTCTGGGGATGGGGGTAAATCTTGAAACTGTAAGTGGAGAGTGATTTTGATCATAGTGACAGCATTTTTAGTGGTGTGGTGGAGCGGAATCTCATGAGTGTGGAGAGGGATTCCTCTCTGCTTCACTCTGCTCATATATGCTCTGCACTGCACCTGCTGGTAGACTGCCAGAGGTCTAGTTTTGTGTGGGGGGAAAATGCCACAAATTGGTTTTAAAATGAATGTAAATTACAATGCTGCTATGTATGGGGTCTTAGAGGGAAAAATGTCTGCCATAGAGCAAGAATTTTACTGGACTGTAGTGCACTGCACAGTGGTGAACAAACTGTGGAAAACAAGATGTGCCCCAGGAGGCCATCTCTGGAGAGGTGGTCTGGGCGGGAACCCCTTTTGGTGTTAGCATTATGTTATGCTTTAGCTATTGAAAAATAGCAGATCGGGGCACGGTGGCACAGTTGGTATTGCTGTCGCCTCACAGCTAGAAGGTCCTGGGTTCGATTCCCGCTCGGGGCGCTGTGGGTGCTGGCGGCGTGTTTCCTCCTCCGCGTCATCAGTGCCCATACCTGAGGCGGGGTTGGCGAAAGGGCCTTTCTGTGTGGAGTTTGCATGTTCTCCCCATGTCCCCTAGGATACCCTCACAAAAACATGCAGTAATCCTGGTCTCTACAAAACTGCCTCCCCCTGGCCAGCCGGTTCTGGTATTCCAACCAGTTCCTGGAAAGGAACTGGTTGGAATAACGTGTTCCTTCCACGCGCTACGTCCAACCAGGGAAACTCCCCCCTGTCACGTGTAAAGGAGCAACTTGGACACTCAGGCATGAGGGAAGCATGAGTTCAAGTCCGTTGCTCTCCCCATGTCCCCCATATATGGGGACTAGGTTGGCGGAGGGTGTGTAGAGCCCAGGATCACATTAGATAATTGACACAGGGGTGAAAAAAATGAGTTACAAAATCGTGGGATAAAAATTTGATAAAAAAAAAGAAAAATATTTTTTAAAAATAAACATAGCTTTTTCAGAAAACTGTCAGGATGTAGAAGACATTTTTAGAACCTCATCTCAGGTCAAAATGGGTTAAACAAATAATAACTGAACTGAAAAGACAGAGAGCTCTGGACTCGAGACAAAACAAACTAAAACCATGGTACTTGTGAGGGACAAAAAAGAAAGAATAAAAAGCACTTTTGTATTGAAATGCCTTATTATATTTTTGTACTGCATGTAAATGTCATGTGAATGCATTGATTGATTGATTGAAAATTGTATTAACAGTTTGCAGAATTACAGTACATTTCAAGCACAAACTCAATACAAAGGCTGTTAACTGTGAGTGGACGACCCAATTAAGCATTACACTTGTTTACAACAGGGTCCACCATGTTCAATTCATCAAATACATACATTGTAAACCCTGAATAATGTTCAATAAAGTATATATAAAAAGCAAATGTGTAGGGGGAAAGAAAAGAGAGAGAAATGTAGTATATTACAGAACAGATGTTTTGTTTCTTTTTCAGGTGAGTTACCTTGCCACCTGTTCCTGCCTGAGTGAGCAGATGCTGTTCCCATCCTTCTTTAGAACAATCCCTAGTGATGCCATCCAGGTGAACCAACCGCTACAGACAAAACATCTGTTGGTATATCAAGCAGTGTTGTTTTTGGCAGCAAATTTAGATTTTGGTTTTAGTCACATTTTAGTCACCCGGAATGTTTTAGTGTGAGTCTAGTTTCAGTCGACTAAATGTCATGAGATTTTAGTCGACTAAATCTACAGTTGATTTAGTTGACTAAAATGTGTTTTGGCGGGCCCTGATGACATTGTAATGACTTGCTGAAAATAGCCGATCTACAAGCCCACAACGTGTCGCAGTGCGACGCGTTGTGAGCTTGTAGATCGGCTAATTGCAAGCAACCAAGTGTAAAATGACTTATACTGGATCTCTAGTCCCTTCCTAAGATTTTAGTCTATAGTTTTTATTTGTTGACGAAATCGTCAGTATATTTAGTCTTAGTTTTAGTCATCATAGCTTAGTTTCCATTTAGTTTTCGTCAGTGAAAAAAAGGTAGTCGACGAACATTTTTTGTCTTAGTTTTAGTCGACAAAAAAAACACTGGTATCAAGTAGTTAAAATAAAAAATATGTTTCAATAATATTACATAAGAACATCAAATATAAGTATGTTTTTGAACAGGTGTAATGTGGGTGGAAAATAATTATTGATTGTTAAGGCCTTGAAGTAATTTGTTGTGTGCAGTGTCAGAAACACACACACGCTTCACAGCTTTGGCTTTAAGATGCAGCAACATTACATATTCAATAAAGATGGAGTGCCGTGATTTTTTTCCACTCTAAAACATGATCATCAGTTCTTATTGTTATATAAGGAGGTATAATTATTTCAAAAAAGTGTACAGTATTTGTTAAAATGTTGTTTTTATGTGGGCACGCCCCCACCAGTTCATTAAGTATGCCTGGTTTGCCTGGTGGGTGGGGATGGGTAGTGATCCACCTGAACTGAAGCCGCACCCACAGCTGTAGTTGTATGATAAAGGGGGAGGGGTTAGAGGAGGGGCTGATAGTGTGATGTCACTATATTACTGTTTATTTCATTGGCCCGTTTGACTGTCAAGGGTTCAGCCTCCAGGAAGAAACCCTAAATACAAAGTTAATACACCATTGCACATAAAAACGACTCCAGGGTGTCTAATGAAGTACTGTCACCTCATATACACATGAAAAACTGGAAAAATACAAAAATTGTGGCACTCCATCTTTAATACAATAAAACAAATCAAAATAGAAATTATGGTGTTATGCCTTCTTTTATACAATAAATACATTACACATTGTACTATTCATTGGGATGATCCTTGAGGATTGTTTCAAATATGCTAGTGGTTCAGAGCTTTAAAAAGGTCTAGATTCTATAGTTGTATTATGCATTGTAATTATATATTTAGTTGTATTATCTTATAGGCTTGATTGTTTTTATTTAAATGTGTTGTATTTCCATTTTGTTATTATACTGTGAGTGTGTAAACAAAGGAAAAAATCAAGCTGAATATAAGTTTTGATGTATTGAGATAAGTTAAGGATTATGAAAGATCATTATTATTATTATTTTTGGACGCTTCTTTTTTTGTTTTAAAAAATCTAATTTTCCTTTATTTCCTTTGTCTTTTCTCATTTATATTTTAACATGTTCGGAATAAATAAATAAATGAAAGAAAAATAAAATAAATTAATGAACCTTTTTTATGTTCCTATAGACCACTGTTCTATTGAGTGTAATTGATTAACTGAAAGTCCCTATTCACAGCTCCATATATTTATGAATAATCTAGCCCAGTAGTTCTCTGGGATCCTCATCACAAGCCATGCTGGTTTTCCCTCTCATAAGATTATAAAGTACTAAAGGTGATCGAGCCTTTGTGAGTTTCGCCCATAGGCTATATGCCATAGGACAGGTTATGCCATAGCCTATAATTATGGGCGAAACTCACACTCAAGGCTTGATGGAATAAGCACCCCTTAATGTGGCTTCCGTGGACATCTTTAAATCTTTTTATTATCTATTCAAACAGGCCTTTACGTACAGTAGGTCTTTGTTGTGATTACAGCTTTTGTGTTGTGACACCTGTATTGATTTGCTTAAATTCACTTTTTGAAATGTATTTTATTTTGTTGTTGCAAGTCACTTTGTGACTCTGATGTCTGTGAAAGGTGCCCTACAAATACATTTTTACTTAAACATTTTTATGTCAAGGAATCCCAAATCCAGATGAATATGGCCACAGACCCCCATTTGAAAAGATTTTGTGCCAGGGACCCCCAAGATTTGCCAAAATACTGTATGTCAACATTAATCGTCTTAAAGGAAAACAAATTATGACGATAACTGTGGGGGGAGGGATGGTGTAAGGGAGAAAATGAAAATAGCAAAATAATAATAATAATAGGCTAAAACAAAAGAAGAAGAAGGAAAAAAATATATAGCGCTCAAGTGTTTAAACTGTTCCTAACTTTGCTGGGGGCCCTCCCTATATAGAACCCCCGCAATTAAGGACCGCTGGGGGTCCCTGGACCCCAATTTCATAGACATGAGTTATAGCCTATAACACAGTTATCCCTCCATTCCTTTTCCAATCCAGATACGAGTGATGCTCCAGATTATGAGGCGGTACGGGTGGACCTGGGCAGGACTGCTGTTCACCGACGACGCGTACGGCCGCGACGCCGCTCGAGTCTTCCAGTCTGACCTGGCCCGGTCCGGTCTGGGCTGTCTGGCCTATCTGCAGGCCATGCCCTGGGACCACGACCCAGCCGCACTCCAGAGGATCGTCGCCACGATCAAGACGTCCACAGCCCGTGTGGTCATTCTATTTGTATACGGGAGCTATATGGTTGATCTTATGGAGGAGGTTGGGGTTATTATGATTAATGTTCATTTAGGTATTGATGATCATAGGGAATACTTAGTTATATTGAAGCCATCCGTTCATATACAGGCATATAAATGTGTTGCAATTCAATGGCAAGCATTTTTTTTATTGCAGTGCAATTGAATCACTTTCTTAGGTTCATCATTACAATTTAGGCATTTAGCAGACGCTCCTAATCCAGAGCGATTTACATTAAGCAAGAACAAAAAGCATGGCAATACATCACATACAAAAAGGTATCATGAAACATGCGTATAATCTAAGAACGTAACAGACAGTGGAATATCTATACAATGAAACTATACACATAGGGCTCCATTTTCGTCACCTTTTCGAACCTTATCCCTAAACTTCTTTGCCTTCTTTGCCTATTTTAACTATTCAAAAGTGTTTTGCAAAATAGTAAAAAAAACGCAAAGAAGTTTAGGGATAAGGGGTTTAGTGGTGACGAAATTGGAGCCCATAAACTATACATACGTATATACTATACTATGCTATACATATATACTACAAAGTGCTGTGACTACATATACAATGCAATGCTGTCTACATACCATGCTATAAGTCTGTATCAAATGCTATCTAAGTCTACATAAAGTGCTATCTAAGGGGGTATAGGGTAAGTGCTACGGGCCATGACGGAGTCTGAAAAGGTGGGTTTTCAGACTACGGCGGAAGATTGGGAATGAGGCTGCAGTTCTGATTGTAATGGGAAGTGCATTCCATCGTTTTGAAGCCAGAAGAAACTGATGTTTTCCCCCCTGATATCTCAACAGGTGATAAGGCAGAATGTGACAGGTATACAATGGATGACAAGCAATGCTGTGACGACAGCCACCATATTCCAGAATCCTCACTTCCTTCCGTATCTGAGAGGCACCCTGGGTCTCTCCATACGTCGCGGAGAGATCCCAGGTCTCAAGGACTTCTTGCTGAAAATACATCCTGACCACGACCCTGACAACAGCCATGAGAATGCCATAGTGAGTCTTTTGTTTAATTAGTATTTATTTTATTTTTTTCAAAGTGGCTTATGTTTTTTAAATATTTAAATATTGTTGTTTTGGCAGAACATTTTGATTTTAGTTTTAGTCATAGTCTCTTCAATGGTTTTAATTTAATTTCAGTCACATTTTAGTCACCTGGAATGTTTTAGTGTTAGTCTAGTTTTAGTCGTCTAACTATCTTAAATATCCTTGATTTAGTCGACTAAAATGTATTTTGGCGGGCCTTGATGCCGTCGTAATGACTGTTTTTACACTTGCTGAAAATAGCTGATCTTTGTAAATCGGCTTTCAGCATGCAACCAAGTGTAAAATTACTTATACTGGATCTCTTGTCCACTAGTCTCTTCCTATAATTTTAGTCTAGTTTTTATTTGTTGACAAAATTGTCAGTATATTTGGTCTTAGTTTTAGTCACCGTAGCTTACTTTTCATTTAGTTTCCATGTAGTTGTCGTCAGTGGAAAAAGGTAGTCGACGAACATTTTTTGTCTTAGTTTTAGTCGACGAAATCAAAATCAACACTGCAACGTATTTGATTTACGCTTAACTTCCACTGCGTTCTGTTTTTTCCTCCCCCACCAGGTGAGACAGTTTTGGGAGAACACATTTCGGTGTAAATTTGCACCCCTTCCGTCAGAGTGGGTGGACGCTGGTGGAAAGGTGTGTACTGGACGAGAGGACCTGGTGACAGCAGAGACCACCCTGTTGGACGTGTCTGACCTCAGGGAAGAGTACAACGTGTACAAGGCTGTGTACGCTCTGGCCCACGCCCTGCGTGACATGCTGCAGTGTGTGCCAGGAAGAGGGCCTTTCACTGGGCACAGCTGTGCCAGTTTACAGACAATGCAGCCATGGCAGGTGTGGGTGGTATTCATTCACAATTTACCTGTTAATGTTTGTAGTTGGATTCTAATTCCAGACTATAGTTATTGTCACACTTTATTATTCTTCCGGAGTAACCTACCTAACTTCTGCTGTGATTGGCCGAGCTTTGCGTAATGTTTGTAGTAGCTAATTGGCTGTTGTTGGTTACGTCAGAGTAATCTAGTAAGAGAGTAATGACACTCCCGTTGACTCTCATTGTAACAATGGAATGCGGAAGTGCTCATTCTATCTCAATGGAATAGTTCCAGCCATAGGAGAAATGTTTGGAACTATCGCCCATAGGTACCCGCTTTGCGGCGAGATCAAAGCGTGTCACCACTCTCTTACTAGATTACTCTGGGTTACGTATAACCAATCTATGTTTTACAATCGTTTATAAAGACATAAATTACAATATTAGTAAGCGACTGCGGCAACCACACTTTGCAATTTTTAAAAATTGCGACTTTTCTAGTTTAGAATGTAATGATAAATAATAGCATGATAATGTCAAAAATCATTACATATTATTGACATAACAGGGTGAAAAAAAAGTATTCTTCTTCTTCTTTGATTTATAGACCATAATAATGGGAGCAGGCGCAGAATACTGGGACAAACATACTCCATGTTTATATTATGATTTTAATACTGCAAGGTTGTAGTTAATACCATAAACAGTCCCTGTCAGAATAACTATACTAATATTATACAGTAGTAAGTCTCTTATACTATTGCACGTCGTCATTTCTATAGCTTGTGTATTACCTGGAAAAGATCAACTTCACCACATCCTTTGGCGACCAAGTATCATTCGACGAGAACGGAGACGCGTTACCGGTCTATGACGTCATCAACTGGGTGTGGCTCCCAGATGGAAGCACAAAGGTTCACACTGTAGGTGTGTTCATGAAGTCAGCCTCCGCAGGTGAAGAACTCATCCTCCACGAAGACAGAATATTCTGGAACTTTAAATCCATGCAGGTCACTTCAGTCATTCTAGAATAGCTGATGTCATATACATGCTCATGATTTAAAAGAAATGGTAATAGTTTATAGACGTGAAGTCACGATCATTCCCGTTTCCTCTGTGTAGCCACCTCGGTCTGTCTGCAGTGAGAGCTGTTCCCCTGGAACACGTGTGGCCAGAAGGAAAGGAGAACCTGTCTGCTGCTTTGACTGCATCGCTTGCTCTGAGGGAGAGATCAGCAATGAGACTGGTAGGCAGTGTTGATTTCGTCGACTAAAACGTAAGACGAAAAATGGTCATCGACTACCTTTTTCCACTGACTGAAAACTAAATGGAAACTAAATAAAAACTAAGCTATGATGACTAAAACTAAGACTAAATATATTGACAATTTCGTCAACAAATAAAAACTAGACTAAAATGTTAAGGAGGGACTAGTGGACAAGAGATGCCGTATAAGTCATTTTACAATCGGTTGCAGGTGTAAAAACCATCAAGGCCCGCCAAAATGCATTTTAGTCGACTGAATCAACTGTAAATTTAGTCGACTAAAATCGTATGATATTTAGTCGACTGAAACTAGACTAACACTAAAACATTCAGGGTGACTAAAATGTGACTAAAACAAAAAATTCAAACTATTCAAGAGACTATGACTAAAACTAAAATCAAAATTTGCTGCCAAAAACAACACTGCTGGTATATCTTTAGGACTACCCTTTAATCTTCCCCTCTTTGTTATAGACTCGACAGAGTGCGCCAGTTGTCCAGAGGACTACTGGTCCAATCCCCAGCGTGACCACTGTGTCCCTAAGAGCGTGGAGTTCCTCTCCTACCACGAGGCGCTGGGTATCTCCTTGACGACCATCTCGTTGCTGGGCACACTTATCTGCGGCATTGTCCTGGGAGTCTTCATCTATCATCGGAGCACGCCCATGGTGCGCGCCAACAACTCGGAACTCAGCTTCCTCCTCTTGCTGTCTCTCAAACTGTGTTTCTTGTGCTCACTTCTGTTCATCGGCCGTCCCACACTCTGGACCTGTCAGCTGAGGCACGCGGCATTCGGGATCAGCTTTGTGCTGTGCGTCTCCTGTATCCTGGTCAAGACTATGGTGGTGTTGGCCGTGTTCAAGGCCTCCAAGCCCGGGGGTGGAGACATTATGAAGTGGTTCGGTTCCATGCAGCAGAGAGGAACAGTTCTGGCTCTTACTTTTATCCAGTCGATAATCTGCATAGCCTGGCTCGTGTCTTCCTCGCCAACTCCGCATAGAAACTCACAATACCACAGGGATAAGATAGTCTACGAGTGCGCTGTGGGATCGACAGTTGGTTTCGCGGTGTTACTAGGTTATATTGGTTTACTGGCACTCCTCAGCTTCCTCCTGGCGTTCATGGCAAGGAATCTTCCAGACAACTTCAACGAAGCCAAGTTAATCACGTTCAGCATGTTGATCTTCTGCGCCGTGTGGATAGCCTTCATTCCGGCATATATCAGCTCTCCGGGCAAATATGCAGATGTAGTGGAGGTTTTTGCAATTTTAGCGTCGAGTTCTGGCCTTTTGGTCGCACTGTTCGGACCAAAGTGTTATACAATCCTTTTGAGACCCGAGAGAAACACTAAGAAGTCCATCATGGGTCGAGGTGCCACCAAGACATAGATAAACAATGATACATTTGTGTGTATTGTACATTATAACAATAAATATATATGGATACCTTTGATTGTCGATAACCCTGTTAGTAGATTCCGTTTTCTTCCAGATTAAGCTTAAGGTTTACTGATCCAATCATAGATGCAATGCACACATCTATTGTCTATCATAACAAAAGCTTAGTGAAAAGTTGATTACCCTCCCAAAGGTTAAGTTGGGTTATTTTAGTGGCACCTCTTCATTCTCTGCATGTACTACAGGTATTATAAGCGGTTTACAGTATTTTGCATGACCTTTAATCTATTATGCATAGGTCAAGGTCCAGTTTATTCATATGTCCCAAGTCTGGGCACTTCGTTTTACAGCAGATAATAAAAGCTCTTAAAGACATTACAAACAGTAGAACCTACATAACAACAACAACAACAGACATACGTATACATTATCACAAGATACAGATTGTTACATTAAATATAAAGAGCAACTACAGCTAAAGTGCACCGGGTGTAACTACATCTACCTCCTCCTGCTTCCTTTGTTGATGGCCCGGATGGAGGTATAGGTATAAATGAGAATTTGTACCTGTTGGTTTTAGTAACAGGGGTCTTTAAAAGCCATTCTGTACGGGAACCCCTTTTGGTGTTTTAACTAAGCATTGTTATACTTTAGCTATTGAAAAATAGCAGATCTACAAGCTCATAGCGCGCCACCGACTGCCGCGTTACGAGATTGTAGGTCTGCTATTTTTGAATAATCGTGAAAATGCGGCACAAATCTTTGAATATATTCTTTTTTAAATTTCGACGTCAGGCCTAAATGGGTTAACCATTGGCCGGATGGCAGGAGTTCATATTCCCGGTATAGGGGGTGAGAGCTGTCCGCTCTAATTGATGATGCTTTTTAGCACCTGCTCATCATATATATGACTCAGGAATAGGAAATGATTTGTAGTTCTATCTACCTACAAAGGTACAACTAATAATAATAATAATAATAATAATTATAATAATAGCGACATATTACTATGAAAACCTGCAAACATATTCATATATTATATGAAGATCACGACACTGACTTTATGAAACCCAATAGCTATAGCCTACATGGAGAAGACTGCAATACACTGCATATATGGAGCCGGCCAGCAGCTCTACGTCTGACCTCACCGACACCATGCTGACCTGTTCTGACAGTCATTCCATATGTTGATCCTTCCCCACCCGTCCTTCCTCTGCGATGTCTCCCTTTTGACTGATACCTGTCCACTCAGACTCTAGACGGGCACGACCCATAGTTATCTACAACTAGAGTTCTCAACAGGCCGGAAAATAAAGGCCCGCCCTTACCTGGGCCCTAACTGGGCCCTAACCGGGCCTGAACTGGGCTGGCCCGAGGCCCCGCCTGGCCTTACTAATGAGTACACATTTTACGCCCTACCCGGCCCGAAAACGTTAAAAAAAGGGTCCATATATGGACATTCCCAGACCAGCGGTGTAAGAGTGACACCCTCATTATTAATACTTAGAAGTAGCCTATCTTCTGTAGCCTATATACAGGTTTAATGTTTGTTTTTAGTTCAATGTTTGTTCTAAAAACGCCATTGACAATGACGAGAAATTAATGTTTGTTTTGTCCCTATACACAAACATTAAATCCCATTAACAAAAAGTTTGTTTTGACACAGTTTGTTTTACATCATCATTACGTCACCTATTCATAGCAACATGAGTTAGACGTTAATATATTAGAGGTTAGATTAATAGACGCTACACGTAAAACATACCTGTATGTATTAAGTTTGAGTCGTTGTATTGTCAGGTAAAAATAATGACCCTTATTGGCTATTGATGATATCTTGGGTGAGTAAAAGGTACTGTGATCGGTGCAATGCGATCGAGTCAGTTGGGTATGTATGTCAGGATAAAAATTAAAAAGATGATACGAGCGCCCCTCACTTCACACGGGTGTGATTTTTGGTATATTTATATGACTTTCACACATTTGTAGGAAGGAAGGAAGGGAAAAGGTATAGTCTATGGCTTCTCCCTATAGGCCTTTTTCGGATATTGGACAGGACATATGCAACGGACACTCAAAAGAAGTAGAACAAATGGAAATGATGCGTTTTATGTATGAACTGAACTGAACTGAACTGTATACAGGCTAATACACTAGCCACTAAGTCCTATTTTAAATAGAATGGCAAAATAACATATCTACAAACTCACGACCACATTGAGATGCCATCATGCCACGTTTGCCACCCTAAACCAGAGTTGCTTGGCTGAGGCAAGTGAAAAGGGCATTATTAGGGTAGTCTAAACATGACCCCATCCTGGGTACTCAGGATGGGGTCAACAGATCTGTTGTCTACGACTACCACAGGCCACATAAAATCATTATCACCTTTTATTGCTCTACGATGAGGCCGAGTGGAGCCGTGGACTTAAAACCTTCAGTCACTTGACTACATGGAAGTTAATGATTAACTATACGGATAAGAATCTAACATTAATACTTTCACTTGTGAGTTCTGGTTAGTTGTATATGGTGTCTGTAATGTGTGAGGATTTGTATGAATTTGCGTTTGGAGTCTAAAGTGTGGTACGCCAAGCGGTGAAAGGTAAGAGATTATCTCTAACCCCAAGATTATCTATCATTTTATTCAACCTTTCATAATGTATAAATCTGTCTGCAGAACCACTGTAGGGCTTTCAGGGTTTGTGAACAGGAAACAGCGGTCGGTACAAACTGTTGGTTACTTTGTGACCAAGTGCAAAGAACGTGATCTCCATTCCCATGAAGAATATATTGCAGCTCACGAATCACAAACTATTTACAGATAAATGTTATGAATGAATTATGTGGTAATTCGTCTATTTTCCCTCTATACAGGAGACATGGCAGGGGCCAAAGGTCACGGTAGGTCACAACAATGTTTTTTAAAATATATTTCCTGATAGATGATCCATCATGACTAGCGACGGGACCGCGGTGGGCCATCTAACACATGATCTTTGCTTAGAATTAGAAGTTATGATTTAGATGAAGAGTTATTAACGTTTTAAGATTTCCGGTGTCGTACGGCTAAACAGGGGGGGAACATTTTCCATGATGTCCCACGGTTGCGCAACATCGAGTGTTGCGCAACAGGCGCTCGATCCCAGGCTGTGGAGCGATGCCATCGGTTTTGATATCAATAACCTCCGTCCAAAACTCTGAACTAACCATTTAAGGGTGAAAATTTAAGTAGTTACGTGTGTATAAAGTATTAACAAGAGCTCGTGACTGAATAATAACTACATTATACATACATGAGAACACTACATGTTCTTTTTTGACATTTCCTAAAAAAATTGGACATACAAGGTTTCTGTCAGACAGCAACGGTATGAGGTGGTGAATTGTGTGTGCGCTTCTGTGTGTGTGTGTGTGTGTGTGTGTGTGTGTGTGTGTGTGTGTGTGTGTGTGTGTGTGTGTGTGTGTGTGTGTGTGTGTGTGTGTGTGTGTGTGTGTGTGTGTGTGTGTGTGTGTGTGTGTGTGTGCGTGTGTGATCACTGAAACACTGTCACACATCTTGAATGGATGTTATGCATACAAAGGAATGTACATAGCACGCCATGATAGAACAGTGGAACTCATAGCAAAGGACATATCAAAATATCATCCATCTTTAGTGAGAATGTACAAACATTCCAGGGTCATTCCATTCATGTTCCAACTCTGTGATAACTCAGAAACCTTTACATCTCTGACAGCTAATTCACCAGATATTGTTGTGGTTGATGAAGAGAGATAGCCTGCACCTTTGACCCCAGCATAGAGGAAGCCTTTATGACCAAGGTCATAAAATACCAACCACTTCTACTGATGGGATAAAGTAGACCTTTTAAGCAGTTACTTATAAGAGCTCTTATAAGAGCACATGCACCCTAGCTGTGCTCAAGCAAGGTCACAGAGAGATAAAGTTTTCTGTAAAAGCAAAGACACGTCAGAGCTCTCCGGGACAGACATGACAGCGCTGGCCTGTGCTTCAAGGGGCGCCCGACCAACGGACTGATATGATCGAATCTAATTTGTGATGTAACAGGTCGTATTTGCTTTCATCTCATTTGCTGTTCATATTCATATCACATGGACCCATTGATTTTGGGATAGGTATATCCAGGGCAATCATTAAAATATGCCAGGTCTTGTGATTCCATGACTTATGTTTACAGCCTGTTTATTGGACTTTATATAGCCTTGAACAATACGATGGTGACCTTCGACTGTGGGGTTATCTTGTCCTGCAGGCTAGGGTTGTTTTCTGACCAGTCCAGCAGTCTTCCCTTGGTCCTATGCTGGTAGAAAGGGCCCTTATTAAATATGCATTTTTATGCAGATTCTACCAGTTTGGGACTAGGGGGAGACGGCTTTTTATAAAGTTAAGTAACAGTAATAATCAATCATTAGGGATAAAGGTGTGACATATGAACATAATTTGAAACACATGCTGTGCCATCTTCTCTGCTAGTCATAGCAACCGCTTGTGAAATCCTCGCCCCCACCCCCCCAAAACCCTTGCTTGTTCTAAATATAAAAAATGGGCTTGTAATATATGCACATGTAATGTTTGCATGGTGATGTTTTGGTATTCAAGTGCTTGACCACATGTTGCTTGGTGCTGATTTGCTCGTACACACTATGGTTTAAGCTTTGTTTTTCATTCTTATACGCGTGTGTGTGTGTGTGCGGGCGTGCGTGCGCCTCTGTGCGTGTGTGTGTGCATGTGCGTGCGATGGGCGTGTGTGTGCGTGCGAGGGCATGTGCGGATTGTGCGCGTACATATACCATCTCCGAGCTGGGCTATAGGTGCAGACTATTTGTCTATATTTATAGCCTCTGCTATAATTGGCAGCTGTCATATATGGCGGAGACACTGTTACTTATACCCATAGCATAGAGTACTGAGTGACATGCCTGTTGTATCATGAAAACACATGCCATGATTTTGCCTATAATATTTGTGTCCTTGTATGCATATCCTTTGTGTGGACATAAATAAATGGTTAAAATGTGTGTGCGAGTGCATGTGTTGCATGCGAGTGTGTGTGCGTGTGTGTGTGTGTGTGTGTGTGTGTCTTCTGAACCCCAAGTTTCTTGGGGTTCAGAAGAAAGCCCAACCTTAAAATGGACTCACATGCTACTGGGTTTGGGGTCTCGTCAGATTGGCCTGACCTCAATGACCTCTGTGTGAGAACTGGAGAACCCTGTGCTGGGTTCGACCTGACTCTGAATCTGTAGCAGTTTCTGACGACATTATTACCAACTGTTTTATCTCAGTAAGGGCTACTGTAATTGATACGGAACACCATATATCACCAGTCAATGCACGGAGGTACCTTGTAATGTTACAACAGCAAAAACAACAACACTGGACTGGTTTAAAACTACAGGGGAAGCTAGCTTGCCTTCCCGATGCAGACCACACCGTATCTCATACAATATTCAAGAATTATGCAGTTGATGAGGATATAGTCACCTTTACAGTCAAAGCCAGATTACAGGTCCTTCCAACCAGACTCAATCTCTCTCTGTGGTACCCTAACACATTTCCTCCTCATTGTCTGACTCTGTACCATGACCACACTCCAGTTACAGAAACACTGTCACATATTCTTAATGGCTGCCATGTATATAAGGGAATAATGTACATTTCTAGGCACAACAGAATTGTTGACGTATTAGCTAAGGACATAAGTTCATATGTTCCATCATCTGCCACAATGTATAAGCACTCACGTGTTTCAACTGCCATGTGCATGCACAATAATGAAAATGATGCCTTTTCAGATGTCACAGCTACACCAGATATTGTTGTTGTTGATGAATACAGTAGAGAAGTGACCATTTTGGAAGTGGCATGTACAGTGTGGAAGTGGTGTTCTGTATCAATTACAGTACCCCTTACTGAGATCAAACAGTTGGTAATAATGTCCTCAGAAACTGCTACAGATTCAGAGTCAGGTCGAACCCAGCACAGGGATACTCCAGTTCTCACACAGAGGTCATTGAGGTCAGGCCAATCTGACGACACCCCAAACCCAGTATAGCATGTGAGTCCATTTTAAGGTTGGGCTTTTGGAAGTGGCTGCACGGTTGGTAATGGGTTGCCCTCTCAGAACAAATGTGAGTCATATGCATGCCTGCCTCTCCTGGCTTACAGTTGAGATTAGGTTATCTTTTAATACTCTTGTGTTGTTCAAAACAGTCATGAGTAGTAAAACTCCTGTTTTCATAAATTCACAGATTGTTTTTAGTAATACTGTGCATGATCATGACATAGAGGTTCCAGTAATGGGCAGCTTGTGTTACCTCGCCCAAATTTTTTTTTTCTAAAGAGATCATTTATTTATAGATCATTGTCACTTTGGAATAACCTGCCTCAAAACCTCTGTTGCATTTACAGTAAATTAACGTTTAAAAAGCATCTAAAATACCATTTGATACAGTGAAGTGTAGTGTGTTTTTCGTTTTTTAGTTTTCATGCTCTAACTTGTAATCTTAGCAATTTTTATTTTTATTTTATCTGAACTAATGTAAGTTGAATACTGACTTTTTAACAAATGTGTATTTGTAATTGTATGTCTACTGTAATGTTTATTCTTATGTGGACCCCAGGAAGACTAGCTGGTTGCTATGCCACCAGCTAATGGGGATCCTTGGTAAGGAAGAGTCATTCCTTACCAAGGTGCTTAAGTACCAGCGTCTTAAGGATGCTATTATACAGCTTGGCTACACATGTAAACTACTTGTGTTCATATTTCTCCAGGTGGTTTTCAACTCAACACTGAAGGCTATGCTTTTGGTTCTAGAGGTAGAGATGTCCGCCTCTCCTGTCACCTCTCTCCTGAGACCAGCCATGACATGACTTCCATGACAGTCAGCTGGTTTAAGGAGTCAGAGTGCATTTACCTGTGTAAGAATGGGCAGGTGATCGAGGGGAGGGGCTACGAGGGCAGACTGACCCTGGACATCCTGGAGCTGCAGAAAGGCAACGGGTCTCTGACACTAAGAGACTACAGAGGGACAGATAATGGAGTTTACATCTGTCAGGTCCAACATGGAGAACAGGTGGAGGAGATTGCTGTGGGATTAGCATGTAAGTGACCTATACGGTACTGTCACTGTACATTATCATTAACCCTGATGTTGTCTCCGTCGGGTGGAAACCCTGTATGTCCAAAACTTTTACTTTTCAGGAGATGTCATATACTGGTGTGTGTGTGTGTGTGTGTGTGTGTGTGTGTGTGTGTGTGTGTGTGTGTGTGTGTGTGTGTGTGTGTGTGTGTGTGTGTGTGTGTGTGTGTGTGTGTGTGTGTGTGCGCGCATGCGTACGCCCGTGTGCCCGTGCATGCATGCGTTGGTGTGTGCGTGCATTGGTGCGTGCGTGTGTGCGTTCCTGTTGTGCGTTCGTTGGTGCGTGCGTGGAACTAGCAAACATAGCCGATCTACAAACTGCATTGTGAGCTTGTAGGCTAGATCGGCTATTTTTGCAATTGTTGTGTGACATTGTAGTATGATGAAGTAAGGCATTAATTTATGAAAAGTTTAAATATGGAGATACAACAGTGGTCCGGGGACCACTAGTGGTCCTTGAGGGGGTTCCAGGTGGTCCTGCAGCTAAATGATGGAGAGTTGGTAACCAAATGAACCCTTATAGATCTCTTGAGAGCGTAAAATTAAACGATCATTTTACGCTCTGTCAACGCTTTGTATTTCATATTAGAATATTAAACATATTCTGACTGAGACAAAATCAAAACATTAACAATATTATGATCTGACTCACAATCAGAAAATAATCAGTTGAAGGGATTTACTACATACAGTACTGTTGACCTTATTATTGATATTATGTGTTTAAACTGACATTTAATCACTTCACACATTTGATCTACATGTTGTGTCTAAGTGTTAATGTGTTGAAGAGTTTAGCTGTTTGTAAATATTACAGATACACACTATCTAAAGATGAGCAGAAACAGTAGCAGGTCTTACTGCATACCACTGTACAAGATTATTGTGTCATTTAAGATAACAGGGAATTAGTCAAGATGATTTATATTACTGACAGATTATTACTATTGACATAGCATATTTATTTATTTAATGTTATGTTCCATGTTATTTTACAATTTGTAAAATCATCTCTGTTTAAAATCTCAGTTTTCTAAACAAATGTTTTTTGTTTTTCTTTTCAATCATGAATGTGACGATCTACTAGTGGGTGAGTATCAAACATATTCTACTTCATGTCCTCCTGATGTGTAATTACAGTAACTTAAAGTGGTCAGGAGGTGCACGCACATCCCGGGTAAATTCAGCGGGTGCTCGAACAAAAAAGAACAGACTGAAAAAGGAAGAATAAGTGCACACCGTTTTGAAAGCTCCCCAAAAACTTTATTTACCAAAAACACAATGTTTCAGCCTCTGTTGCCTTCGTCAGGTATATTAGATATATCAACGCATATAGTACAGGTATATATAGAGGTATAAGTGGGGCAGATACAAATCAGTGACAAGTAGGCCTACTCACACCTGTGGACAGTCCTTATTGTCTCCACCAGGCCGAAGGCATGGGGAGAGAGTATGTTTTGCACGTCCGTGTGTGTGTGTGTGTCCGTGTGTGTGTGTGTGTGTCCGTCCTTCCGTCCGTCTGTTACCAGCTAATCTCCGGCACCGTTAACCTGGTCGATGCCAAACTTTGCACATACACTCCCTGGATGCCAACGATGAACCTCTGCCCCACATTTTCCAGAACGGCCTGTTATAGCGCCACCATGAGGCACACTCCCTGGATGCTAACGATGAACCTCTGCCCCACATTTTCCAGAACGGCCTGTTATAGCGCCACCATGAGGCAGCTTTTCACATGTTTTACCTAAAACTGCACCGATCTGCGTGAAACGTTGCATGCACACTCCCTAGAGGCCAAGGACAAACCTTTGACCTGCATTTTCCGCATCTGCCTTTTAAAGCGCCACCAGGAGGCCGACTTTTGTAAAACACATTTTTTGATATTACTCCTCCAGATTCTGTCCAAAAATCTCACAAATCCAACAGTTTGTGCTAGATCCTACTGTTAACCCTTATCATTCCAACATTCGTTTATATCGACGCTACATTGACGATTTGTTTATTTTATGGGCTTGTACGGCAGAAGCTCTCTCACAATTTCATGCCTATTTAAATGCTGTGATCGAACATCTCCAATTTACGCTGGAGTTCAGTGACACACAAATTAGCTTTCTGGATGTGTTGGTCATCAAACATGATAACACGATACAGACAGATCTGTATCGCAAACCCACAGACAGAAACACTATTTTACGAGGGGACAATTTTCACCCTACTCATCTCGTTAAAAGTTTACCTATTAACCAATTTCATCGAGCTAGAAGGGTTTGCAGCACAGATGCTGGTTATCATGCACAAGCTACAGATCTCACCAACAGATTTTTAGAAAGAGGGTATAAGCAGGAATGGTTAGATGTCGCTGCCGATCGTTTTAAAAATAAGACACAAGAGGAATGCCTCGCTCCCAAAATTAAAACCAAAAAGGCTAATGCTGCCTTCTGTGTGCTCAGATACTCTCCTATGGGTTTTGAATTTAAAAAAAGGATCTCTAAACATTGTCATATTATCCAGTCAGACCCTAGGCTGAACACTGTGTTCACACAAGCCCCAGTAGTAGTATTTAAGCACCCTCCAAATTTAAGAGACCAGCTGGTCAGATCTTATACTCCTGAGGGGAACTTTAGGTGCGGTAACTGTGCACAGTGTGGGTTCACTACCAAATGTCAGACATATACGCATCCCCACAGTGGTAAATCACTAAAGATCCGTGGGGTGATCACATGCAGTTCCACTAATGTGATCTATCTGATTAAATGTCCCTGTTGCTTGGGATACGTTGGCAAAACTAATCGAGCCCTCCGTACCCACATGAGCGAGCATCGCTCCAATATTAGATGCGGGGACGAGCGTAACCCCACATTTCAAGCAAGCTGGCCACAACATTAGCCAATTTCGCTATATAGGCATCGGAAAAGTGGACAAATCAGGAGCGCCGCCTATTCCAAAGAGAAATGTTCCACATTTATAATCTTAACACTATGGCCCCATACGGTCTAAATGAAGAGTTTGATATCAAACCATTCCTGTAAATGTAAATATGTATGTTTTTGGTCTTGTCTTTTTTAAGTGTGTTTTTAATATGGAAATGACAATGCATTATGTAGGCTACTCTCTGTATAGCCCAGTGAGTTGTGTTTACACTTAGATCGGGTATTGATATGATGTTTGTATGTGTGTATGATTCCTTCCTGTCACTTGTCACTGATTTGTATCTGCCCACTTATACCTCTATATATACCTGTACTATAGACCAATTATTTGTTTACAAACATTGGGACTGGGCGCACGGGTGACTGTTTCATGTAATCAATTCCCAACAGATCTCCAAACCTGTTGTTTTGGGGAGCGCTGGTTTCAGTCCATTCAACCTCCTCTTGTGTGTTGGCTAGTGAGATGCACCCTACGAGACAGTTATACTTCAAAGCGCAACAGTGTTGCGCACAGAGAACAGCTGATATACAAGCTCACATCGCATCGCGGATGCGACTATTGTGAGTGTAGAGGTCTGCGTGCGCGACACCATCGCGGGACGAAGCATACATTATAGTTTATGGGCTGCAGGTGCGTAAACAGTCTCTGCTGCCGTGATCATGAGCGAGCGCACCTCCCGTTCTTATGACAGCGACTGGAGATGTGGTTTTGAGGACAACTGTTTTGAATTGCTATTATTGTTCACACACAACAGAAACCAATGGATTATATATTTCAAGAGTGAGAGAATACAATAAAAAATCCTAATCATCCTAATTCACGGTCACGGCCACACAGCCAACTCAAGGTACGGCCACGGAGCCGACTTGGGGACCCAACGCAGCTCCTCCAAGGAAAACAAACAAATTAACGGAGCTGAACGTGAATCCCCCCCACTGCCCACCCCTTTTTTCCCCTCACTGTATATGTTTCTTTTCCCTTTTTACCTCCTTTATGATGAATTCCTGTTCTGTCTATAGAAGTGTCTATTTGTACGTCTCTAAATGTTTTGATGATTTGAACATGGTGGACCCTATTGGAAACAAGTGTAATGTCTAATTGGGTCGTCCACTCACAGTTAACAGCCTTTGTATTGAGTTTGTGCTTGAAATGTACTGTAATTCTGCAAACTGTTAATAAATTCTTCAATCAATCAATCAAATCATTCTTCCTCCACACTGGGAGAAAAACAGCATCTGAAAGTTTAATGGGGCATTTTTTACACGTGAGTGCAGTTAGAACTTTTCCATTGCATCTTATGAGAGGAAGGGTTCTTCTGCTGCCGGTATGCACGCGCATGCTGTTTCTTATCAGTGTGACGTCGTCTGTTAAGGCGTCTATATGCGTTGCTATCTAGTATACCTGACGAAGGCAACAGAGGCCGAAACGTTGTGTTTTTCCCCTTGGTAAATAAAGTTTTTGGGGAGCTTTCAAAACGGTGTGCAGACTTATTCTTCCTTTTTTAATTACAGTAACTGTAATTAGAATGCTGAATCATGATGATATATGAAGCAAGCTATTATTTTGTATAATAATCAAGATAGTCCATTAATTTAAACCATTCCATTATTGCATTCGATATTTCAGGTTCCTTAACAATTTGCTAATTATTCGTCATCTTTCTGTTTGTGAAGGATCAGTTTTCTAACTATTCCAACCATGTGTTTTCTCTTTTCATGACTGATGAATGTGAACGTGAACTAGGCTCATGTGAGTATCAAATCAATTCTACTGCATGGCCTCCAATGTGTTTTCAGATTTACATCAGGTTTTCTCCATAGCAGAATACAAACTGAAGGAGTCTAAACCAATGAAACCCTCTATAGTCTATACTTAGTGAAACAGACCTGAGTTAACTCTGTACTTGGACCACTTTTTCCCTCTACACCAAATCTCTTCGTTGAAAATAGCAGGTCTACAAACTCACAGCGCTTTGTGAGCTTGTAGATCTGTCATTTTTGGTAAATGTTCCCACTGAATGTGGATTTCTGCGTTCAAGTGTTTAAATCTTCTTCTCGCTATTGCTTGAGGTTTTAAAGTCTAACGTTTCTTTAAATGGATTGTTTGTGTACTTTGCAT
The DNA here is from genome assembly GCF_951216825.1 of Electrona antarctica. Taxonomy (NCBI): domain Eukaryota; kingdom Metazoa; phylum Chordata; class Actinopteri; order Myctophiformes; family Myctophidae; genus Electrona; species Electrona antarctica. The sequence goes on along the minus strand of NC_136794.1, from coordinate 5,151,522 downwards.
AGATAACCCCAAATCCCACAGGTAATTCTTAAACCATTCTGGACGGGAACCCCTTTTGGTATTTTAAGCATTATGTTATACTTTAGCTATTGAAAAATAGCAGATATACAAGCTCATCCCACAATTTATTACGTTCATGAGCTTCCCAAGTATACATTATTTATACATTATGCATTATTATTTCTGTAAAATGTAAATGAGGTCAACAACTATTACAGTATTGGACTCTATCATAGTGATACTACTCTATAACAGTGACTGGCAGTCAGTCTCATATCAATGAGCAGCTCCAGTCATCAGTGGTGGAAAGTAAGTACTTAAGTACTGTACTTAAGTACAATTTTGAGATATTTGTACTTTACTTGAGTATTTGCAATTTCCAATACCTTTACTTCTACTCCACTACTGTACATCTAAGAGGGCAAATATTGTACTTTTGCTCCACTAGAATTATTTGAAAGCTTTAGTTACTAGTTACTTTGTAGATTTTGATTATTATTACAAATCATACAGTAACCACTTCAGCCCTATATACATTTAGGCCATTTAAAAATAGCTGATGTGACTCACAATGCGTCGCGATGCAATGCATTGTGAGCTTGTATAGATCTGCTATTTTCTAAATATTGTATACATTTGAAAACTTGAAATGGGGCATTCTGCATAGTGAGTTATTTCTACTTTTGGTAATTTAAGTACATTTGGCGCAAATACTTTTGTACTTTTAGTCAAGTACAATTTGAATTCCGGACTTTTACTTTTAGTACGAAGTAGTTCTACATTGCAGTATTGATACTTTTACTTAAGTAAAACAATTGATTACTTTTTCCACCACTGCCAGTCATGTTGCTAGTAAACTAAGAAGACATTTAAACCCTCTTAGTAAAACTGACTTGAGTTGCAACTGTACTTGGTACGCTCTTTTTTACACTACACCAAAGATAGCCAATCTACAAGATCACAATGCGTCGCAACACGACACGTTGTGAACTTGTAGATCGACTATTTTTGGCAAACGTTCCATTCAGAATAGGGATGCTGGGGTTCAAGTAGTAAACTGACATTTAATCACTTCACATATTTGGGACTCTATCTTGTAGAGCCGACCTTTAAGTAAAGTGTTACCTGGTAGTTATAATGTGCAGTTCCACTGAGTTTATAATGCATTATGACCAGCACTTATAAATTATATGATTATACGTTACAATACTTCATAAACCTTGTTATAAGTTGTTATGCATAATTACAAACATTATACAACAAGTGTTGTAACGCCTTATACGTGTATTATAATACACTCAACCTTAATATAATTTATGTCTCTAAGTACATATTTAGTCACTTCACAAATTAAATTAGAATGTTGAAAATAGAATGCTGAATCATGATGATATATGAAGCAACGTCTTATCTTGTATAATAATCAAGATAGTCGATTCATTTAAACCAGGGGTAACCAACCAGGGGTTCGGGAGCTACCAGTAGCTCGCACGAGCCATTCAAGTAGATCCCGGAGTGAGCGGGTGTCAGACTGACAGGCAGCCAGTATACCAATACACAGAACGTGGATTTAGAATAGCTTGCAGTGATGGCCCCAGACATGTATCGGGCCATCAACTGCAGAGTTTGTTTGTTCTCTTGTTTGACCGCTATCCCCGTGATGCACAACTTGACTTGTGCATAATAGCCATGCATATCAGAACAGAACTATGGTATAAAAACCCACAGAGCTAAACAGCCTCTCACTCACTACTATACCTGCACAGGCAAGCAGTGAATACTCTACTCTGACTATGGAAAAATACATTTGTCTTAATATTTTGGCATTGATTATATAACTATCAGTATTTATTCTTATTTAAACTATAGTCTTTGTGTGGATGTGTATTTAATTTGGGTCAAATGCATGTGCACATGCATTGAGCCTGTCAAAAAAAAGGGGAAAAAAGTGTTTTTTTAAACATAGCCTATTTTAGTGGTAGAGCATGGCTTACAATTGGGAATAAAATGGGCTCTTGGGCTTGAAAAGGTTGGTTACCACTGATTTAAACTATTCCATTATTGCATTTCATATGTCAGGTTCCTTAACAATTTGCTAATTATTAGTCATCTTTCTGTTTGTGAAGGATCAGTTTTCTAACTATTCCAACCATGTGTTTTCTCTTTTCATGAATGATGAATGTGAACGTGAACTAGTCAAGGGTGAGTATCAAATCAATTCTACTTCATGGCCTCCAATGTGTTTTCAGATTTACATCAGGTTTTCTCCATAGCAGAATACAAACTGAAGGAGTCTAAACCAATGAAACCCTCTATAGTCTATACTTAGTGAAACAGACCTGAGTTAACTCTGTACTTGGACCACTTTTCCCCTCTACACCAAATATCTTCGGTAAAAAATAGCAGGTCTACAAACTCACAGCGCTTTGTGAGCTTGTAGATCTGTTATTTTTATTAATGTTCCCACTGAATGTGGATTTCTGCGTTCAAGTGTTAAATCTTATTCTCGCTATTGAGATTTTAAAGTCTAACGTTTCTTTAAATGCATTGTTTGTGTACTTTGCATAGATAACCTCAAATCCCACAGGTAATTCTTAACCCATTCTGGACGGGAACCCCTTTTGGTGTTTTAAGCATTATGTTATACTTTAGCTATTGAAGAATAGCAGATCTACAAGTTCATAGCGTGGCATCGAGTGCCACGCTATAAGCTTGTAGATCTGATATTTTTTTTAAATCATGAAAATGTGGCTCAAATCTTTGAATAATATATTCTTTCAGAGCGAACGTTTTTAACTCAAATCTTTGCTTCTGGGAGGTCCCTGGAAAAACATTTATTCAGATGGGGGTCCGCAGACAAATACAGATAATTCTGGGGGACATGAAAAAGGTTGAGCACCACTGACATAGAAACATAGGTTTCTCAGAAAACTTTTAGGATTTATAAGACATTTTGATCTATATGTTGTGTCTAAGTGTTTAGCTGTTTGTAAATGTTACAGATAAACACTTTCTAAAGATGAGCAGAAACAGTATAGCAGATCTTACTGCATACAGTACCATATACTGTACAAGATTATAGTGTCATTTAAGATAACAGTCAGGGAATTAGTCAAGATGATTTATATTTCTGACAGATTATTACTATTTTGACATTGAATATTATTTTATTTAATGTCATGTTTCATGTTATTTTACAATTTGTAAAATCATCTCTGTTTAAATCGCAGTTTTCTAACTAAATTTGTTTTTCTTTTTATGTATCGTGATGAATGTGATGATCTATTAGAGCGTGAGTATCAAACATATTCTACTTCATGTCCTCCTGAGTTGTTTTCAGATTAATATCACATACTCACACTCATAGAAGACAAACTGAATGGATCTTATACATCTTCACAGTGAATGACCATTATATTTTACATTGTTTGATGTAAAATATAGGCCATAGGCTTGTCGAGCCCTACCCATGGAGTCCATTTGCATATTTAGGTGCACGTGTTGTAGACTGATGGACATCTGTCTACCTACACAGTGCATACATTCATGTTGTCCTTAGATATATAAATTCACCTATATATTCATATATATAAACATACATATAAATAAGCTGCATATAAACACACATAAACATACATATACACAGCTATTTACATACACAACAATATACAGGACGGGAACCCCTTTTGGTGTTTTAAGCATTATGTTATACTTTAGCTATGGAAAAATAGCAGATATACAAGCTCATCCCACAATTTATTACGTTCATGAGCTTCCCAAGTATACATTATTTATACATTATGCATTATTATTTATGTAAAATGTAAATGAGGTCAACAACTATTACAGTATTGGACTCTATCATAGTGATACTACTAGTGACTGGCAGTCAGTCTCATATCAATGAGCAGCTCCAGTCATCAGTGGTGGAAAGTAACTAAGTACATTTACTTAAGTACTGTACTTAAGTACAATTTTGCGATATTTGTACTTTACTTGAATATTTGCAATTTCCAATACCTTTACTTCTACTCCACTACTGTACATCTCAGAGGCAAATATTGTACTTTTGCTCCACTAGAATTATTTGAAAGCTTTAGTTACTAGTTACTTTGTAGATTTTGATTATTATTACAAATCATACCGTAACCACTTCAGCCCTATATACATTTAGGCCATTTAAAAATAGCTGATGTACACACTCACAATGCGTTGCGATGCAATGCATTGTGAGCTTGTATAGATCTGCTATTTTCTAAATATTTTATACATTTGAAAACTTGAAATGGGGCATTCTGCATAGTGAGTTATTTCTACTTTTGGTAATTTAAGTACATTTGGCGCAAATACTTTTGTACTTTTACTCAAGTACAATTTGAATTCCGGACTTTTACTTTTACTACGAAGTAGTTCTACATTGCAGTATTGATACTTTTACTTCAAGTAAAACAATTGATTACTTTTTCCACCACTGCCAATCATGTTGCTGGTAAACTTGAGGGGGTCCTTGAGGGGGTTCCAGGTGGTGACGGTGGTCCCACGACCCCACCTAAATGATGGAGAGTTGGTAACCAAATGGACCCTTATAGATCTCTTGAGAGCGTAAAATTAAACAATCATTGTATGCTCTGTCAACGCTTTATATTTCATATTAGAATATTAAACATTCTGATTGAGACAAAATCAAAACATTAACACTATTATGATCTGACTCACAATCAGAAAATATTCTATCATCATAACAGTTGAAGGGATTTACTACATACAGTACTGTTGACCTTATTATTGATATTATGTGTTTAAACTGACATTTAATCACTTCACACATTTGATCTACATGTTGTGTCTAAGTGTTAATGTGTTGAAGAGTTTAGCTGTTTGTAAATATTACAGATACACACTATCTAAAGATGAGCAGAAACAGTAGCAGGTCTTACTCCATGTTATTTTGCAATTTGTAAAATCATCTCTGTTTAAAATCGCAGTTTTCTAAACAAATGTGTTTTGTTTTTCTTTTCAATCATGAATGTGATGATCTACTAGTGGGTGAGTATCAAACATATTCTACTTCATGTCCTCCTGATGTGTAATTACAGTAACTTAAAGTGGTCAGGAGGTGCACGCACATCCCGGGTAAATTCAGCGGGTGCTCGAACAAAAAAGAACAGACTGAAAAAGGAAGAAAAAGTGCACACCGTTTTGAAAGCTCCCCAAAAACTTTATTTACCAAAAACAATGTTTCAGCCTCTGTTGCCTTCGTCAGGTATATTAGATATATCAACGCATACAGTATAGTACAGGTATATATAGAGGTATAAGTGGGGCAGATACAAATCAGTGACAAGTAGGCCTACTCACACCTGTGGACAGTCCTTATTGTCTCCACCAGGCCGAAGACATGGGGAGAGAGTATTTTTTGCACTCCGTCCGTCCGTGTGTGTGTGTGTGTGTGTGTGTGTGTGTCCGTGTGTGTGTGTGTGTGTCCGTCCTTCCGCCCGTCTGTTACCAGCTAATCTCCGGCACCGTTAACCCGGTCGATGCCAAACTTTGCACACACACTCCCTGGATGCCAACGATGAACCTCTGCCCCACATTTTCCAGAACGGCCTGTTATAGCGCCACCATGAGGCACACTCCCTGGATGCCAACGATGAACCTCTGCCCCACATTTTCCAGAACGGCCTGTTATAGCGCCACCATGAGGCAGCTTTTCACAAGTGTTTTACCTAAAACTGCACCGATCTCCGTGAAACGTTGCATGCACACTCCCTAGAGGCCAAGGACAAACCTTTGACCTGCATTTTCCGCATCTGCCTTTTAAAGCGCCACCAGGAGGCCGACTTTTGTAAAACAAATTTTTTGATATTACTCCTCCAGATTCTGTCCAAAAATCTCACAAATCCAACAGTTTGTGCTAGATCCTACTGTTAACCCTTATCATTCCAACATTCGTTTATATCGACGCTACATTGACGATTTGTTTATTTTATGGGCTGGTACGGCAGAAACTATCTCACAATTTCATGCCTATTTAAATGCTGTGAACGAACATCTCCAATTTACGCTGGAGTTCAGTGACACACAAATTAGCTTTCTGGATGTGTTGGTCATCAAACATGATAACACGATACAGACAGATCTGTATCGCAAACCCACAGACAGAAACACTATTTTACGAGGGGACAATTTTCACCCTACTCATCTGGTTAAAAGTTTATCTATTAGCCAATTTCATCGAGCTAGAAGGGTTTGCAGCACAGATGCTGGTTATCATGCACAAGCTACAGATCTCACCAAAATACTTTTAGAAAGAGGGTATAAGCAGGAATGGTTGGATGTCGCTGCCGACCGTTTTAAAAACAAGACACAATTAGAGGAATGCCTCGCTCCCAAAATTAAAACCAAAAAGGCTAATGCTCCCTTCTGTGTGCTCAGATACTCTCCTATGGTTTTGAATTATAAAAAAGAATCTCTAAACATTGGCATATTATCCAGTCAGACCCTAGGCTGAACACTGTGGTCACACAAGCCCCAGTAGTAGTATTTAAGCACCCTCCAAATTTAAGAGACCAGCTGGTCAGATCTTATACTCCTGAGCCGAAACAAAGTACAGTTTTAGATCATATTCCCGAGGGGAACTTTAGGTGCGGTAACTGTGCACAGTGTGGGTTCACTACCAAATGTCAGACATATACGCATCCCCACAGTGGTAAATCACTACAGATCCGTGGGGTGATCACATGCAGTTCCACTAATGTGATCTATCTGATTAAATGTCCCTGTGGCTTGGGATACGTTGGCAAAACTAATCGAGCCCTCCGTACCCACATGAGCGAGCATCGCTCCAATATTAGATGCGGGGACGAGCGTAACCCCACATTTCAAGTAAGCTGGCCACAACATTAGCCAATTTCGCTATATAGGCATCGGAAAAGTGGACAAACCCCCCAGAGGGGGAAATCAGGAGCGCCGCCTACTCCAAAGAGAAATGTTCCACATTTATAATCTTAACACTATGGCCCCATACGGTCTAAATGAAGAGTTTGATATTATATATATATATATATATTGAAAGCTTTAGTTACTAGTTACTTTGTAGATTTTGATTATTATTACAAATCATACAGTAACCACTTCAGCCCTATATACATTTAGGCCATTTAAAAATAGCTGATGTACACACTCACAATGCGTCGCGATGCAATGCATTGTGAGCTTGTATAGATCTGCTATTTTCTAAATATTTTATACATTTGAAAACTTGAAATGGGGCATTCTGCAGTGAGTTATTTCTACTTTTGGTAATTTAAGTACATTTGGCGCAAATACTTTTGTACTTTTACTCAAGTACAATTTGAATTCCGGACTTTTACTTTTACTATGAAGTAGTTCTACATTGCAGTATTGATACTTTTACTTAAGTAAAACAATTGATTACTTTTTCCACCACTGCCAGTCATGTTGCTGGTAAACTAAGAAGACATTTAAACCCTCTTAGTAACACTGACCTGAGTTGCAACTGTACTTGGTACGCTCTTTTTTACACTACACCAAAGATAGCCGATCTACCAGCTCACAATGCGTCGCAACACGACACGTTGTGAACTTGTAGATCGACTATTTTTGACAAACGTTCCATTCAGAATAGGGATGCTGGGGTTCAAGTTGTAAGCTGACATTTAATCACTTCACACATTTGGGACTCTATCTTGTAGAGCCGACCTTTAAGTAAAGTGTTACCTGGTAGTTATAATGTGCAGTTCCACTGAGTTTATAATGCATTATGACCAGCACAAATTATATGATTATACGTTACAATACTTCATAAACCTTGTTATAAGTTGTTATGCATAATTACAAACATTATACAACAAGTGTTGTAACGCCTTATACGTGTATTATAATACACTCAACCTTAATATAATTTATGTCTCTAAGTACATATTTAGTCACTTCACAAATGAAATTAGAATGTTGAAAATAGAATGCTGAATCATTATGATATATGAAGCAACGTCTTATCTTGTATAATAATCAAGATAGTCGATTCATTTAAACCAGGGGTAACCAACCAGGGGTTCGGGAGCTACCAGTAGCTCGCACGAGCCATTCAAGTAGATCCCGGAGTGAGCGGGTGTCAGACTGACAGGCAGCCAGTATACCAATACACAGAACGTGGATTTAGAATAGTTTGCATTGACGGCCCCAGACATGTATCGGCCATCAACTGCAGAGTTTGTTTGTTCTCTTGTTTGACCGCTATCCCCGTGATGCACAACTTGACTTGTGCATAATAGCCATGCATATCAGAACAGAACTAGGGTATAAAAACCCACAGAGCTAAACAGCCTCTCACTCACTATTATACCTGCACAGGCAAGCAGTGACTACTCTACTCTGACTATGGAAAAATACATTTGTCTTAATATTTTGGCATTGATTATATAACTATCAGTATTTATTCTTATTTAAACTATAGTCTTTGTGTGGATGTGTATTTAATTTGGGTCAAATGCATGTGCACATGCATTGAGCCTGTCAGAAAAAAAGGGGGAAAAAAGTGTTTTTTTAAACATAGCCTATTTTAGTGGTAGAGCATGGCTTACAATTGGGAATAAAATGGGCTCTTGGGCTTGAAAAGGTTGGTTACCACTGATTTTAAACTATTCCATTATTGCATTTCATATTTCAGGTTCCTTAACAATTTGCTAATTATTAGTCATCTTTCTGTTTGTGAAGGATCAGTTTTCTAACTATTCCAACCATGTGTTTTCTCTTTTCATGACTGATGAATGTCAACGTGAACTAGGCTTTGGTGAGTATCAAATAAATTCTACTTCATGGCCTCCAATGTGTTTTCAGATTTACATCAGGTTTTCTCTATAGCAGAATACAAACTGAAGGAGTCTAAACCAATGAAATCCTCTATAGTCTATACATCGTGAAACAGACCTGAGTTAACTCTGTACTTGGACCACTTTTCCCCTCTACACCAAATCTCTTCGTTAAAAAATAGCAGGTCTACAAACTCACAGCGCTTTGTGAGCTTGTAGATCTGTTATTTTTATTAATGTTCCCACTGAATGTGGATTTCTGCGTTCAAGTGTTAAATCTTATTCTCGCTATTGCTTGAGATTTTAAAGTCTAACGTTTCTTTAAATGGATTGTTTGTGTACTTTGCATAGATAACCCCAAAGGTAATTCTTAACCCATTCTGGACGGGAACCCCTTTTGGTGTTTTAAGCATTATTATGTTATACTTTAGCTATTGAAAAATAGCAGATATACAAGCTCATCCCACAATTTATTACGTTCATGAGCTTCCCAAGTATACATTATTTATACATTATGCATTATTATTTATGTAAAATGTAAATGAGGTCAACAACTATTACAGTATTGGACTCTATCATAGTGATACTACTCTATAACAGTGACTCGCAGTCAGTTTCATATCAATGAGCAGCTCCAGTCATCAGTGGTGGAAAGTACATTTACTTAAGTAATGTACTTAAGTACAATTTTGAGATATTTGTACTTTACTTGAGTATTTGCAATTTCCAATACCTTTACTTCTACTCCACTACTGTACATCTCAGAGGCAAATGTTGTACTTTTGCTCCACTAGAATTATTTGAAAGCTTTAGTTACTATAGTTACTTTGTAGATTTTGATTATTATTACAAATCATACAGTAACCACTTCAGCCCTATATACATTTCGGCCATTTAAAAATAGCTGATGTACACACTCACAATGGGCCGCGATGCAATGCATTGTGAGCTTGTATAGATCTGCTATTTTCTAAATATTTTATACATTTGAAAACTTGAAATGGGGCATTCTGCATTGTGAGTTATTTCTACTTTTGGTAATTTAAGTACATTTGGTGCAAATACTTTTGTACTTTTAGTCAAGTACAATTTGAATTCCGGACTTTTACTTTTACTACGAAGTAGTTCTACATTGCAGTATTGATACTTTTACTTCAAGTAAAACAATTGATTACTTTTTCCACCACTGCCAATCATGTTGCTGGTAAACTTGAGGGGGTCCTTGAGGGGGTTCCAGGTGGTGACGGTGGTCCCACGACCCCACCTAAATGATGGAGAGTTGGTAACCAAATGGACCCTTATAGATCTCTTGAGAGCGTAAAATTAAACAATCATTGTATGCTCTGTCAACGCTTTATATTTCATATTAGAATATTAAACATTCTGATTGAGACAAAATCAAAACATTAACACTATTATGATCTGACTCACAATCAGAAAATATTCTATCATCATAACAGTTGAAGGGATTTACTACATACAGTACTGTTGACCTTATTATTGATATTATGTGTTTAAACTGACATTTAATCACTTCACACATTTGATCTACATGTTGTGTCTAAGTGTTAATGTGTTGAAGAGTTTAGCTGTTTGTAAATATTACAGATACACACTATCTAAAGATGAGCAGAAACAGTAGCAGGTCTTACTCCATGTTATTTTACAATTTGTAAAATCATCTCTGTTTAAAATCGCAGTTTTCTAAACAAATGTGTTTTGTTTTTCTTTTCAATCATGAATGTGATGATCTACTAGTGGGTGAATATCAAACATATTCTACTTCATGTCCTCCTGATGTGTAATTACAGTAACTTAAAGTGGTCAGGAGGTGCACGCACATCCCGGGTAAATTCAGCGGGTGCTCGAACAAAAAAGAACAGACTGAAAAAGGAAGAAAAAGTGCACACCGTTTTGAAAGCTCCCCAAAAACTTTATTTACCAAAAACAATGTTTCAGCCTCTGTTGCCTTCGTCAGGTATATTAGATATATCAACGCATACAGTATAGTACAGGTATATATAGAGGTATAAGTGGGGCAGATACAAATCAGTGACAAGTAGGCCTACTCACACCTGTGGACAGTCCTTATTGTCTCCACCAGGCCGAAGGCATGGGGAGAGAGTATTTTTTGCACTCCGTCCGTCCGTGTGTGTGTGTGTGTGTGTGTGTGTCCGTGTGTGTGTGTCCGTCCTTCCGCCCGTCTGTTACCAGCTAATCTCCGGCACCGTTAACCCGGTCGATGCCAAACTTTGCACACACACTCCCTGGATGCCAACGATGAACCTCTGCCCCACATTTTCCAGAACGGCCTGTTATAGCGCCACCATGAGGCACACTCCCTGGATGCCAACGATGACCCTCTGCCCCACATTTTCCAGAACGGCCTGTTATAGCGCCACCATGAGGCAGCTTTTCACATGTTTTACCTAAAACTTCACCGATCTCCGTGAAACGTTGCATGCACACTCCCTAGAGGCCAAGGACAAACCTTTGACCTGCATTTTCCGCATCTGCCTTTTAAAGCGCCACCAGGAGGCCGACTTTTGTAAAACACATTTTTTGATATTACTCCTCCAGATTCTGTCCAAAAATCTCACAAATCCAACAGTTTGTGCTAGATCCTACTGTTAACCCTTATCATTCCAACATTCGTTTATATCGACGCTACATTGACGATTTGTTTATTTTATGGGCTGGTACGGCAGAAACTATCTCACAATTTCATGCCTATTTAAATGCTGTGAACGAACATCTCCAATTTACGCTGGAGTTCAGTGACACACAAATTAGCTTTCTGGATGTGTTGGTCATCAAACATGATAACACGATACAGACAGATCTGTATCGCAAACCCACAGACAGAAACACTATTTTACGAGGGGACAATTTTCACCCTACTCATCTGGTTAAAAGTTTATCTATTAGCCAATTTCATCGAGCTAGAAGGGTTTGCAGCACAGATGCTGGTTATCATGCACAAGCTACAGATCTCACCAAAATATTTTTAGAAAGAGGGTATAAGCAGGAATGGTTGGATGTCGCTGCCGACCGTTTTAAAAATAAGACACAAGAGGAATGCCTCGCTCCCAAAATTAAAACCAAAAAGCTAATGCTCCCTTCTGTGTGCTCAGATACTCTCCTAGTATTTAAGCACCCTCCAAATGTAAGAGACCAGCTGGTCAGATCTTATACTCCTGAGCCGTAACCCCACATTTCAAGCAAGCTGACCACAACATTAGCCAATTTCTCTATATAGGCATCGGAAAAGTGGACAAACCCCCCAGAGGGGGAAATCAGGAGCGCCGCCTACTCCAAAGAGAAATGTTCCACATTTATAATCTTAACACTATGGCCCCATACGGTCTAAATGAAGAGTTTGATATCAAACCATTCCTGTAAATGTAAATATGTATGTTTTTGGTCTTGTCTTTTTTAAGTGTGTTTTTAATACGTTATTACATGGAAATGACAATGCATTATGTAGGCTACTCTCTGTATAGCTCAGTGAGTTGTGTTTACACTTAGATCGGGTATTGATATGATGTTTGTGTATGTGTGTATGATTCCTTCCCTTGGTGGCCACACAGGGATAGCCTAATGGCTGAATTCTCTGTCCTGAGTGTCATAGCCGACCGAGTTCAAGCCCAAATAAGGACTGTCCACAGGTGTGAGTGCTTGTCACTGATTTGTATCTGCCCACTTATACCTCTATATATACTCTACCTGTACTATATGTGTTGCTATCTAATATACCTGACGAAGGCAACAGAGGCCGAAACGTTGTGTTTTTACCCCGCCTTGGTAAATAAAGTTTTTGGGGAGCTTTCAAAACGGTGTGCAGACCTATTCTTCCTTTTTTAATTACAGTAACTGTAATTAGAATGCTGAATCATGATGATATATGAAGCAAGCTATTATTTTGTATAATAATCAAGATAGTCGATTCATTTAAACCATTCCATTATTGCATTCGATATTTCAGGTTCCTTAACAATTTGCTAATTATTCGTCATCTTTCTGTTTGTGAATGATCAGTTTTCTAACTAGTCCATCCATGTGTTTTCTCTTTTCATGACTTATGAATGTGAACGTGAACTAGGCTTTGGTGAGTATCAAATCAATTCTACTTCATGGCCTCCAATGTGTTTTCAGATTTACATCAGGTTTTCTCCATAGCAGAATACAAACTGAAGGAGTCTAAACCAATGAAACCCTCTATAGTCTATACTTAGTGAAACAGACCTGAGTTAACTATGTACTTTAACTCTGTACTTTTCCCCTCTACACCAAATCTCTTCGTTAAAAAATAGCCGGTCTACAAACTCACAGCGCTTTGTGAGCTTGTAGATCTATTATTTTTATTAATGTTCCCACTGAATGTGGATTTCTGCGTTCAAGTGTTAAATCTTCTTCTCGCTATTGCTTGAGGTTTTAAAGTCTAATGTTTCTTTAAATGGATTGTTTTGCGTAATTTGCATATAGATAAACCTAAATCCCACAGGTAATTCTTAACCCATTCAGGACGGGAAACCCTTTTGGTGTTTTAAGCATTATGTTATACTTTAGCTATTGTAAAATAGCAGATCTACAAGCTCATAGCGTGGCATCGAGTGCCACGCTATAAGCTTGTAGATCTGATATTTTTGAAAAATCATGAAAATGTGGCTCAAATCTTTGAATAATATATTCTTTCAGAGCGAACGTTTTTAACTCAAATCTTTGCTTCTGGGAGGTCCCTGGAAAAACATTTATTCAGGTGGGGGTCCGCAGACAAATACAGATAATTCTGGGGGACATGAAAAAGGTTGAGCACCACTGACATAGAAATATAGGTTTTTCAGAAAACTTTTAGGATTTATAAGACATTTTGATCTATATGTTGTGTCTAAGTGTTTAGCTGTTTGTAAATGTTACAGATAAACACTTTCTAAAGATGAGCAGAAACAGTATAGCAGATCTTACTGTATACAGTACCATATACTGTACAAGATTATAGTGTCATTTAAGATAACAGTCAGGGAATTAGTCAAGATGATTTATATTTCTGACAGATTATTACTATTTTGACATAGAATATTATTTTATTTAATGTCATGTTTCATGTTATTTTACAATTTGTAAAATCATCTCTGTTTAAATCGCAGTTTTCTAACCAAATTTATTTTTCTTTTTATGTATCGTGATGAATGTGATGATCTATTAGAGCGTGAGTATCAAACATATTCTACTTCATGTCCTCCTGAGTTGTTTTCAGATTAATATCACATACTCACACTCATAGAAGACAAACTGAATGGATCTTATACATCTTCACAGTGAATGACCATTATATTTTACATTGTTTGATGTAAAATATAGGCCATAGGCTTGTCGAGCCCTACCCATGGAGACCATTTGCATATTTAAGTGCACGTGTTGTAGACTGATGGACATCTGTCTACCTACACAGTGCATACATTCATGTTGTCCTTAGATATATACATTCACCTATATATTCATATATATAAACATACATATAAATAAGCTGCATATAAACACACATAAACATACATATACGCAGCTACTTACATACACAACAATATACAGGGCGGGAACCCCTTTTGGTGTTTCAAGCATTATGTTATACTTTAGCTATTGAAAAATAGCAGATCTACAAGCTCATAGCTTGGCACCGAGTGCCGCGCTACGAGCTTGTAGATCTGCTATTTTGGAAAAATCGTGAAAATGTGGTGCAAATCTTTGAATATATATATTTTTTCAGAGCAAACGTTTTTAAATCAAATCTTTGCTTCTGGAGGGTCCCTGGAAAAAAATATTTTCAGTTGGGGATCCACAGCCAAATACAGATAATTCTGGGGGTCCTTGACATGAAAAAGGTTGAGCACCACTTACTGTACATAGAAACATAGGTTTTTCAGAAAACGTTTAGGATTCAGAAGAAGACATTTCTGTTAGAATCGGCCTCAGTCGTCATGATGTACAAAAGTCATCTCTTTGACTGATTTCGTAGAATTAAGTTTTAATACAAAACAAGACCTATTTCATTAAGAATGCGCTGTTGCTGCCGTTGGATATTGATCACTTGGAATCACAGTTGTCAGTGTGCGTGGAGACAGACAGAGTCAATACTAGATTATAGTTGGATTATAGTACCCCGAACGTTCGCAGCTCCGTGTGGAGCTGACTTTTCATTCTGTGCGGATTATGAGGAACTTTAAAAGACTCTATAGTGCTATTCATAATACTGTGGGGTCGAGCGGTAGCGTGCCGCTATGCCGTATGAACGCTGTTTATTGTTTATATTTGATATTGTGACCTAAAGAGGTTACAGAGGACTGGGACTCATTTGGGTTGGGTGGGGGTTTGAGTTGTGATTTTGATTGTTGATTTCAGTTGTTTCCCAAAGTGAACTGTGTATGTTGCTTGCCATTTTGTTTCGTCAATATCCTTTGAAAAATAGCAGATATACAAGCTCATCCCACAATTTATTACGTTCATGATTTTCCCAAGTATACATTATTTATACACTATGCTTATTATTTATGTAAAATGTAAATGAGGTCAACAACTATTACAGTATTGGACTCTATCATAGTGATACTACTCTATAACAGTGACTGATAGTCAGTCTCATATCAATGAGCAGCTCCAGTCATCAGTGGTGGAAAGTAACTAAGTACATTTACTTAAGTACTGTACTTAAGTACAATTTTGCGATATTTGTACTTTACTTGAGTATTTGCAATTTCCAATACCTTTACTTCTACTCCACTACTGTACATCTCAGAGGCAAATTTTGTACTTTTGCTCCACTAGAATTATTTGAAAGCTTTAGTTACTAGTTACTTTGTAGATTTTGATTATTATTACAAATCATACAGTAACCACTTCAGCCCTATATACATGTAGGCCATTTAAAAATAGCTGATGTACACACTCACAATGCGTCGCGATGCAATACATTGTGAGCTTGTATAGATCTGCTATTTTCTAAATATTTTATACATTTGAAAACTTGAAATGGGGCATTCTGCATAGTGACTTATTTCTACTTTTGGTAATTTAAGTACATTTGGCGCAAATACTTTTGTACTTTTACTCAAGTACAATTTGAATTCCGGACTTTTACTTTTAGTACGAAGTAGTTCTACATTGCAGTATTGATACCTTTACTTAAGTAAAACAATTGATTACTTTTTCCACCACTGCCAGTCATGTTGCTGGTAAACTAAGAAGACATTTAAACCCTCTTAGTAAAACTGACCTGAGTTGCAACTGTACTTGGTACGCTCTTTTTTACACTAAACCAACGATAGCCGATCTACAAGCTCACAATGCGTCGCAACACGACACGTTGTGAACTTGTAGATCGACTATTTTTGGCAAACGTTCCATTCAGAATAGGGATGCTGGGGTTCAAGTTGTAAGCTGACATTTAATCACTTCACACATTTGGGACTCTATTGTAGAGTGTTACCGGTAGTTATAATGTGCAGTTCCACTGAGTTTATAATGCATTATGACCAGCACTTATAAATAATATGATTATATGTTACAATACTTCATAAACCTTGTTATAAGTTGTTATGCATAATTACAAACATTATACAACAAGTGTTGTAACGCCTTATACGTGTATTATAATACACTCAACCTTAATATAATTTATGTCTCTAAGTACATATTTAGTCACTTCACAAATTAAATTAGAATGTTGAAAATAGAATGCTGAATCATTATGATATATGAAGCAAGGTCTTATTTTGTATGATAATCAAGATAGTCAGTTAATTTAAACCATTCAATTATTGCATTCAATATTTCAGGTTCCTTAACAATTTGCTAATTATTAGTCATCTTTCTGTTGGTGAATGATCAGTTTTCTAACAATTCCAAACATGTGTTTTCTCTTTTCATGACTGATGAATGTGAACGTGAACTAGACCGGAGTGAGTATCAAATAAATTCTACTTCATGGCCTCCAATGTGTTTTCAGATTTACATCAGGTTTTCTCCATAGCAGAATACAAAGTGAATGAGTCTAAACCAATGAAACCCTCTATAGTCTATACTTAGTGAAACAGACCAGATCTACAGCGCTTTGTGAGCTTGTAGATCTGTTATTTTTATTAATGTTCCCACTGAATGTGGATTTCTGCGTTCAAGTGTTAAATCTTCTTCTCGCTATTGCTTGAGGTTTTAAAGTCTAATGTTTCTTTAAATGGATTGTTTTGCGTAATTTGCATATAGATAAACCTAAATCCCACAGGTAATTCTTAACCCATTCAGGACGGGAACCCCTTTTGGTGTTTTAAGCATTATGTTATACTTTAGCTATTGTAAAATAGCAGATCTACAAGCTCATAGCGTGGCATCGAGTGCCACGCTATAAGCTTGTAGATCTGATATTTTTGAAAAATCGTGAAAATGTGGCTCAAATCTTTGAATAATATATTCTTTCAGAGCGAACGTTTTTAACTCAAATCTTTGCTTCTGGGAGGTCCCTGGAAAAACATTTATTCAGATGGGGGGTCCGCAGACAAATACAGATAATTCTGGGGGACATGAAAAAGGTTGAGCACCACTGACATAGAAACATAGGTTTTTCAGAAAACTTTTAGGATTTATAAGACATTTTGATCTATATGTTGTGTCTAAGTGTTTAGCTGTTTGTAAATGTTACAGATAAACACTTTCTAAAGATGAGCAGAAACAGTATAGCAGATCTTACTGCATACAGTACCATATACTGTACAAGATTATAGTGTCATTTAAGATAAGTCAGGGAATTAGTCAAGATGATTTATATTTCTGACAGATTATTACTATTTTGACATAGAATATGATTTTATTTAATGTTTCATGTTATTTTACAATTTGTAAAATCATCTGTTTAAATCGCAGTTTTCTAACCAAATTAGTTTTTCTTTTTATGTATCGTGATGAATGTGATGATCTATTAGAGCGTGAGTATCAAACATATTCTACTTCATGTCCTCCTGAGTTGTTTTCAGATTAATATCACATTCTCACACTCATAGAAGACAAACTGAATGGATCTTATACATCTTCACAGTGAATGACCATTATATTTTACATTGTTTGATGTAAAATATAGGCCATAGGCTTGTCGAGCCCTACCCATGGATCCATTTGCATATTTAGGTGCACGTGTTGTAGACTGATGGACATCTATCTACCTACACAGTGCATACATTCATGTTGTCCTTAGATATACATTCACCTATATATTCATATATATAAACATACATATAAATAAGCTGCATATAAACACACATACACAGCTACTTACATGCACAACAATATACAGGACGGGAACCCCTTTGTGTTTTAAGCATTAACTATAGCAGATCTATAGCAGATCTACAAGCTCATAGCTTGGCACCGAGTGCCGCGCTACGAGCTTGTAGATCTGCTATTTTGGAAAAATCGTGAAAATGTGGTGCAAATCTTTGAATATATATATTCTTTCAGAGCAAACGTTTTTAAGTCAAATCTTTGCTTCTGGAGTGTCCCTGGAAAAAAATATTTTCAGTTGGGGATCCACAGCCAAATACAGATAATTCTGGGGGTCCTTGACATGAAAAAGGTTGAGCACCACTTACTGTACATAGAAACATAGGTTTTTCAGAAAACTTTTAGGATTCAGAAGAAGACATTTCTTTTAGAATCAGCCTCAGTCGTCATGATGTACAAAAGTCATCTCTTTGACTGATTTCTTAGAATTAAGTTTTAATACAAAACAATTAAGACCTATTTCATTAAGAATGCGCTGTTGCTGCCGTTGGATATTGATCACTTGGAATCACAGTTGTCAGTGTGCGTGGAGACAGACAGAGATGTCAATACTAGATTATAGTTGGATTATAGTACCCCGAACGTTCGCCGCTCCGCGTGGAGCGGACTTTTCATTCTGTGTGGATTATGAGGAACTTTAATTGTGATTTTGATTGTTGATTTCAGTTGTTTCCCAAAGTGAACTGTGTATGTTGCTTGCCATTTTGTTTCGTCAATATCCTTTTGTGGCTTCTACATAAAATGCCACAGAGTTAACCCGATGATCCCGTTGTTTTTTCCTTTAGCAATAATTATCCTTTCAATGTCAAAGGCAGATTGTTACAATGTATTTACGCACGCACGCACGCACGCAAGCACGCACAAATCAGTGATTCAGCTTATTTTTACACAATAATAATGTATATAATACTTTAACATAATAATATTTACAATAAGTTTACAAAGTCTGTTTTTATCTGATGTGTTCAGATTCCTGCATGCCTGTTTTGTATTTATTATCCAGTCAGTATAACATGATGAAGAGTTGTTATAACACAGTTGAACTCTCTTTATGTAGTAATCGATGACACTGAACGGTACCTCAGGGAGGAGACAGCAGAGCAGAAGGATAGAAGACAGAGATCAGCTCATGTGTATGGTAAGTAGGATAAAAAAAACAGACTCAACGAAAACTGTTAAACTTTATTAATATACTTATTATATACTATAATATACTTATATATTATATTTAGTGACAGTCACAATTCTGATCACGCACGCACGCACGCACACTATGCAGTGTTGATTATAACAGCAAATTTTGATTTTACTTTTAGTCATAGTCTCTTAATTAGATTTAATTTAGTTTTAGTCACATTTTAGTCAACTGTGATGTTTTAGTGTTAACTAATCTACAATACAGTAGATTTAGTCGACTAAAATGTATTTCGGCTGGCCTTGAGGCCATCGTAATGACTGAATTTACACTTGCAACAAAGTGTAAACTAGTCTAACATTTTAGTCTACTTTTTATTTGTTCACGAAATTGTCATTTAGTCTTAGTTTTAGTCATAGCTTCATTTAGTTTCCATTTCTTATTCGTTAGTGAAAAAAGGTAGTCTACGAACATTTTTTGTCACAGTATTAGTCGACAAAATCAAGACACACACACACACACACACACACACACACACACACACACACACACACACACACACACACACACACACACACACACACACACACACACACACACACACACACACACACACACACACACACACACACACACACACACACACACACACACACACACACACACACACACACACACACACACACACACACACACACACACACACACACACACACACACACACACACACACACACACACACACACACACACACACACACACACACACACACACACACACACACACACACACACACGTTTGTATTACTATAATTTTGCGGACAATAAAGTTTTTAGACAGTGTTTGTGTTGTCGTTCTCACAACGTGTCGTGCTGAGACACTGTTACGACCTTATATGGAGTCTATAGAGGCTTAAGGAGTAACACATATAGCTAGCAAGGAACCAAACCAGAGTAGCAAAATAATAATTTACATTTATTAGAAATAATGGATCTTTACAGTATCTGAAGAATAGGGAGAGCATAAATCTTCGGGGTGGCCAAAGCCAACACAACAAACAAAACCCCACCCTACCTGAAAAGGAAATCCTAAAACTACTCCAAAACAAATTACAAGCCTATGCTCCCTGACAGAGTAAAAAAGGGAGACAAAAGAAAAATGGCAGCACACCCTTACCAGCTTCCCTTTTGATTTGGATTGACACTCAAGAAATGTTTTGACATACTGCAATTGATTTCTTAACGACAAGATAGCTTAGCTATAGTCTGAACTTTAAACACTAAGTAAATAAAGTTACCTTATTAAGCACACAGCAGAATATGGCAAGGCACACAGCGTCAGCCTACAGACTCAACAGGGATGAAATGCTAGCTACACACAAAGGATTCAGCACATGGAGGTGACGGATGGTAAAATGGGCTGAAGTGGTGTTCATCACAGGCTTTTATAATGACTGGCTGATTAGGAGATGAGGCCCAGGTGTGTCTCCAAACACCAAGCCACTCCTCCAATCTCTACTTGACTCCACCCTCCAATCACCATATAGGGCACAGAAATCACAGGAATCAGTCAAGAGGGTTAAAACACAATAAGAGGCCACATAGGGCCATAACAGACACATTGTGAGCTTGTAGATCTGATGTTTTCAGTGCACGACACCGGCGGTGTGCGATTAAGTTTAAATCCTAAACCTCTAAATGTCTCATCTTTTGACCTTAAACCCAACCTACATCTTTTCCTATAATTCTATGCCTTACCCCCCAAATAATTTGTAACCATAAAATAAAACATTTTGCTTGTGAAGTCCTGGAAAATGGTCCTCAATCATAATAATTTCCTCAAATTATACTACGTTGAACGTTTGGCCCTCATATAAGTAGAGTAATACAAGCACACACGCACACACGCACTCGCGCACGCACGCATGCATGCATGCACACACGCACGCACACACGAGGAGTTAAACTGTGATTCATCTAAACTTATGTTCTTTATGTTCTATAAAAGCAAGACTACTGGAAATGACCCAGGATCAGAGAAAAGTGTTCCTGGGTATGACCCATGAGCAGCTGGTCCTCATGGTGACAGAAAAAGACCAAGAACTGCAGAACAGTAATAAACTACGGACAGAAAAAGACCAAGAACTGCAGAACAGTAATAAACTACTGTTGGAAAAAGACCAAGAACTGCAGAACAGTAATAAACTACGGACAGAAACAGACCAAGAACTGAAGAACAGTAATAAACTACTGACAGAAAAGGACCAAGAACTGAAGAACAGTAATAAACTACTGACAGAAAAGGACCAAGAACTGCAGAACAGTAATAAACTACTGACAGAAACAGACAGTCAACTGAAGAGAGGTAGTAAACTACTAGCAGAAAAAGACAACCAACTGGAGGACAGTATTAAACTACTGACAGACAAAGACAACAAACTGCAGGACAGTATTAAACTACTGACAGAAAAAGACAAACAACTGAAGAACAGTAATAAACTACTGACAGAAAAGGACCAAGAACTGAAGAACAGTAATAAACTACTGACAGAAAAAGACCAAGAACTGCAGAACAGTAATAAACTACGGACAGAAACAGACCAAGAACTGAAGAACAGTAATAAACTACTGACAGAAAAGGACCAAGAACTGAAGAACAGTAATAAACTACTGTTGGAAAAAGACCAGGAATTGGATAAAAGGAATAAACTACTGACAGAAACAGACAGTCAACTGAAGAGAGGTAGTAAACTACTAGCAGAAAAAGACAACCAACTGCAGGACAGTATTAAACTACTGACAGACAAAGACAACAAACTGCAGGACAGTATTAAACTACTGACAGAAAAAGACAAACAACTGAATCAGAGAGATGAAGAGCTGAAGATGAGGAAAAGGGAATGGGATGATGTCATCTCTGAAAACAAACAGCTTGGTGAGAATTGGATTATCTCATCTCTCCTGTTTATTTTGATCAGTGGTTCATTCAATACTGAATACTATCTAAGTACATCTTCATCCTGTCATTGCAGCTCAGCAGATCTGTGATCTGAAGACGGGATTAGAGAAACCGAAGACTGAATCAGACCAAAAGACTGGTCAGTAAACTGAAATACATTTCCTCATGTGTGACATTATAACATTAGTAAGTTGATAAATAGTTGTCTTGTCTTTTAGAGAGTGAGTATACCTCTACAGCAGGCCCCAAGCGACCAATCAGGAGATGGAGCATCAACATTCCTCCAGGAAGTTAGTTGACAAAAATACATCCAGTGTCGTTTCATAGCCCAGTAACACCTTTCTGTTTTTCTTACTATATTGTCAATACATTGACTGTTGATGTTGTGTTGCAGAGCATGGAGAGAACACAGACTCCACTCTTCCACTGAGGAGGACACGCAGTATGCTATTGGAACCTCCAGACAGTGAGTCCATGTTACTCTTTCAATTTGTGTTCAAGATGTTACTCTATTATTCATAGTCATGCATTCAGTTTCTTATCCTGCCTTTAAAATGTGTTATAAATTAAACTCTTAACTTTCAATGCTTATACTCATTGGCAACATTTACCTAGGGGTTGCTGGCTTATGTAAATCCATACGCAGGATTTCACCACAAGGACTGGCGAGGATTTTTTTTCTTTCTTTTAGACAGGCTATTCTAATTATAATCACTGTCATGGTTGATTCTTGCGCTTGCGGCCGCCTTTCACTCTCCTTGGTGTGCATTGTGCAATCACTGTTTGGTTGATGTGTGTGTTGTGTTGCAGTGGGTTAGGGTTCCATCTGGACTGTGTGGTTGATGTGTGTGTTGTGTTGCAGTGGGTTAGGGTTCCATCTGGACTGTGTGGTTGATGTCTGTGTTGTGTTGCAGTGGGTTAGGGTTCCACCTGGACTGTGTGGTTGATGTGTGTGTTGTGTTGCAGTGGGTTAGGGTTCCACCTGGACTGTGTGGTTGATGTGTGTGTTGTGTTGCAGTGGGTTAGGGTTCCACTTGGACTGTGTGGTTGATGTGTGTGTTGTGTTGCAGTGGGTTAGGGTTCCATCTGGACTGTGTGGTTGATGTGTGTGTTGTGTTGCAGTGGGTTAGGGTTCCATCTGGACTGTGGTTGATGTGTGTGTTGTGTTGCAGTGGGTTAGGGTTCCACCTGGACTGTGGTTGATGTGTATGTTGTGTTGCAGTGGGTTAGGGTTCCATCTGGACTGTGTGGTTGATGTGTATGTTGTGTTGCAGTGGGTTAGGGTTCCATCTGGACTGTGGTTGATGTGTGTGTTGTGTTGCAGTGGGTTAGGGTTCCACCTGGACTGTGGTTGATGTGTATGTTGTGTTGCAGTGGGTTAGGGTTCCATCTGGACTGTGGTTGATGTGTGTGTTGTGTTGCAGTGGGTTAGGGTTCCACCTGGACTGTGTGGTTGATGTGTATGTTGTGTTGCAGTGGGTTAGGGTTCCATCTGGACTGTGTGGTTGATGTGTGTGTTGTGTTGCAGTGGGTTAGGGTTCCATCTGGACTGTGTGGTTGATGTGTGTGTGTTGTGTTGCAGTGGGTTAGGGTTCCATCTGGACTGTGGTTGATGTTTGTGTTGTGTTGCAGTGGGTTAGGGTTCCATCTGGACTGTGGTTGATGTGTGTGTTGTGTTGCAGTGGGTTAGGGTTCCACCTGGACTGTGTGGTTGGTGTGTGTGTGTTGTGTTGCAGTGGGTTAGGGTTCCATCTGGACTGTGGTTGATGTGTGTGTTGTGTTGCAGTGGGTTAGGGTTCCATCTGGACTGTGGTTGATGTGTGTGTTGTGTTGCAGTGGGTTAGGGTTCCATCTGGACTGTGGTTGATGTGTGTGTTGTGTTGCAGTGGGCGCAGAGACCACAGATGAAGTCGTCTCTCTACCAGTGATGAAGAGGAGAGGCAGTATGTCTCCACCTCCAGATAGTGAGTATTATGATGCTTTTTCAAATAGTCTAGCAAGGAACATTATACGTGTTCATCTGACAACATTAAACTATACAAGGTTTAAACATAGTTAATAAATGTAGCCTACGTATATAACCTTGGTGTATGGATTTAAGAGACAATAATATGCCTATAACCTTTTTCCATTTGTTCCAGTTTTCTTTTCCAATTGTGTTACTGCCAATTGTCCATGTGCATTGGTAAATAAATTGTAAATGGTGCATTTATATAGCGCCTTTATCCAAGGAGCTTTACATAGATGTGCATTACATTACATTACATTACATTACATTACATTACATTACATTCACCCATTACATTACATTCACCCATTCACACACACATTCACACACTGATGGAGGAGGAAACCATACAAGGCACCAACCTGCACATCGGGAGCAATTAGGGGTTCAGAGTCTTGCTCGAGGACACTTTGAGCCCGGGTTCGAACTGGGAACCTCCCGCATGCATTGTGTTCCCAGGACAGCAATTATGAATATTTCACAGGATTCTCTGAACAATGTTTTCTGGGACACCACAATTGTCTGTGATAACGTATAGGTATACTGTGTTTAGTAACCGAGTTTGTACTATATGGTGTAGTTTCATAATTTGTTCCATTGTTTTGCGTTTCAGTGGCAGAAGACAACACTTTGGACTCACCAGTGTCTCCCTCCATGTCTGAGCTGAGACTGGTGCTACTGGGGAGGACTGTAGCTGTGAGGAACGCAGCAGGAAACACCATCCTGGGCAGGGAGGTGTTTGGCGCCGAGGCCAGCTCCTCTGACCTGAGCCAGAGGAGTAGGAGGAGAGAGGGGGACGTCTGCGGGAGACGGCTGGTGCTGGTGGACGCTCCAGACCTCTCTGGACGCTCACTGGAGGACACGAGGCAGGATGCAGGGCTGTGCGTACGTCTGTCCGCCCCGGGTCCCCATGCCTTCCTCCTGGTCATACCGGCGGAGGCCTCCGGAGAAGAGGCGAGAGGGACGATGGAGAAGATGCAGGAGGCATTTGGAGAGAGCTGCTGGGAACACAGCATGGTCATCCTTATCCGCGCTGACGGCGTGCGAGAGCAGAGTGCTGAGGAGTTCCTCCATGCAGGCAGTCGGGAATGTCGGCAGCTTGTAGAGAAATGTGGGAACAGGTGCCACGTCCTCAACGTCACGGATGGCAGCGATGCTGGTCAGGTCTCACAGCTGCTGGAGAAGATAGAGAGCATGGTGGCAGGAAACACAGAGAGCTTCTACAGCACTCAGACCTACCAGGAGGTAGAGGCCCAGGTCAGAGAGATGGAGAGAAAGATCCAGAGGGACTTGGAGGAGAGGAGACACGTGCAGGAGCAGGAGATGAAGGAGAGGTTTGAGAAGGAGCTTAAGGACTCTCTGAGGAAGATGGAGGGATCCATCCAAGCGCACGAGGGGGACATCAAGAAGATCGACCGTCGGACGAGTGAATTGGAGAGACAAGTGAGGGAGGAGAGGGACGAAGAGAAGAAAAGAGAGCTGGAAGGAGAGCTGAGGAGGGAGTCTGAGAGAAGAGAGGAGATGGAGAGAAAGCTGGAGAGGTTTAGAGCAAAGAGAGAGAATGAGAGGACAGAGAGGGAGGAGAGACACAGACAGGACGTAGAGGAGATGAGAGAGACCTACGAAGATGAGAGAGACCTACGGACGAGTGAATTGGAGAGACAAGTGAGGGAGGAGAGGGACGAAGAGAAGAAAAGAGAGCTGGAAGGAGAGCTGAGGAGGGAGTCTGAGAGAAGAGAGGAGATGGAGAGAAAGCTGGAGAGGTTTAGAGCAAAGAGAGAGAATGAGAGGACAGAGAGGGAGGAGAGACACAGACAGGACGTAGAGGAGATGAGAGAGACCTACGAAGCAGAGGCCAGAGTGGAAGTAGAGAAAAAAGTGATGAATGTTCTCCTGCCTGAGATCCAGAACATCATGATCTCCAACACAAAGATGCAGAGATACTTTAACAGACAGCTGGAGGAGAAGAACAGAGAGATGACGACACTGAGACAAACGTTAAAGGAGAGCCACAGCCGTTATTCAGTACTAGAGGAGGTTTATCACAACTCACTAGACCAACGCCTGAAGGTACTGGACAGACTGCCCCCAGGAGGTGAAGGGCAGTACTTGTGAGGGGAGAGCGGGAGGAGAGACACAGGCAGGACGTAGAGGAGATGAGAGAGACCTACAAAGCAGAGGCCAGAGTGGAAGCAGAGAGAAACCTGATGAAGGTTCTACTGCCTGAGATCCAGAGGAACATCATGATCTCCAACACCAAGATGCAGAGAGAGTTTAACAGACAGCTGGAGGAGAAGAACAGAGAGATAAGGGAACTACACAAACTTTGGAGAACCTGAACTTACTGGAAAAGAGAGACAACATACCAGTAGAAAGAACATGTGAGATAGAAGAAGGGAGAGGAGAGTCATGGACATGGTGGATGAGATACATGGAATAGCTCTAATTAGCACCTGTAGGAGACACATGCAGGATCAGGAGATGAGGGAGAGGTTTGAGAAGGAGCTTAAGGACTCTCTGAGGAAGATGGAGGGATCCATCCAAGAGCACAAGGGAGACATCAGGAAGATTGACTGTTGAACGGGGGAATTGGAGAGACAATGCATTACGTTTAAACAAACAGTCTGCATGTAAATACTGCTTGTTGTAACTAATTGCTTTTGCAGTTTATTCTAAGTCATGTTATGGTAATGATGATGATGATTAAACTTTATCTTTCATATTAAACACTTGTTCCTAACTAGTGTTACTTTGTATTCAGTCACATATTCATTGTTGATAGCTTTTGTTTTATGGACATAGATTACCCAGGCGGCATGTGGATACTGTATGTAATATACATTTTCTAAGGATGCACGATTAATCGGTAGCATAATCGGAATCGGTCATAAAAATGTCATATCGGAATCGGAACGGTCTCAAAATAATACAGATTATTTCATCGGTTTTCTTTTTACCAGCTAAATTGTTTTTAAATTAAAAATGAAAAAAATCATCAATGAGTTCAATATAAATCAAAAGTGTCTACCTCTAGTCTAGAACAAAAGCCAAATCAAATATGATGTAAAATCTTAAGTAATCCTAAGCAAAAATAAACGTTTCTTTTTCTACATTTAATTTGTGTACTACTCATTCAGTAGTCATTCAGTTGTGAAAACAAACACTTGGAAAAAAGGCTCTTTTTTGATTGATTTAATACTTTATTAACAGGCTTTGGGCCACGCCCACCTAGGGCCTAGGCTTGTGTCCATTGTGGTCCTCTGTATAATATCGGAATCGATCAGAATCGGTATCGGCAGATATGACCCTGCAAATAACCGGAGATCAAATATCGGTCATATTTCATAATCGTGCACCCCTAACATTTTTATATTCGCTGTGGTTAGTCTGTAAATACCTCAATCCCAAAACTGTTGTGGATGCTGACTAATGTTCAGTGTAGGCCTACTGACATGACATAATTTGAGTGTAGCCTACACTACGCTCTACACTACACTTCTACAGTATACAGATGTAATGATGTATACAGTGCAACTGTATGTCTTCCTGTCGCTCTGGATTAATGCCTAAATTGTAAATTGTAAATTGTTCCTTACTTCTTGGTTCTTCAGTTCTTGGAAACACTGCTGCAGCAAAGTAAACACTTTATATTAAACACTTGTTCCTAACTAGTGTTACTTTGTGTTCAGTCACACACTTTGAGTCAGTAAGTGTACTCGTTCCTTTTTGGCGACACTGCCATTTGAACAAAGACAGTTTATTTGGACTGTAAAATGCTGAACAAAGGCTCAATTGTTTTTGTTTTGTTCAAAGCACACATGAGTGACTTACAGTACATTCGGCTGCACAGGCAGCGAAAGACAATTGATGTGATTCATTCTGTATTTAAACAAAATGGTTGTAATGTGATGCATTTGTATCATGTGCCTGTTATGGTCCAAAGGAACAGCATGTACATATTAGTAATATGGTGGTTTAAGCATATGAAAATACTTTGTGAATAGGCCTACTTCTGTACTGTGAATCTATCTAGGGGTGCAACTGTTATACTTAAACAAATTGATTTAATCGATTATAAATTATAATCGATACGTACATAAATGAATCTATTAATAATCAATCCCTATTTTATAGGCAAAAAGTTTCAAATAATTAAAAAAAAAACTAAATATCCGACTTGATCTAAACTACAAGGTCACAACGCATTGCATCGCTGTTGTGCAACGAAATACACAATAACAATTAAGCTGTTAATCGATATATTAAACGATTGATTAGTTGATAATCTATAAGAAAATAATCGAGCCACCCTACATCCATTCAGATCAGTGTTTTTCACAGCCAATCAGGGAAAGTGGAGTGACGGACGATGTATAACAAACAACTCCACCACAACTTTGTGAACAAGAAATTGCTCCAAAAGCAGCAGAAAAGCAGATCAGACGAGATCTGACGGAGCCTCAGCTCAGCACATTCAACCCTGAGCCATCATTAGTCCTCTGTCTCAGCCGTTCACACCCATTTTTTTCAGCTCGAGTCCAGAGTGACCCACAAGAGAAATTTGGTGTCTCCCCACATGACGAACCACACGAACCACCTAGTAGTGGTTCTGCTGACAGGTTTTCCTCAGTCTTTGCAGACCTTAGTAAGGATGGGACAATTCCAATTAATACCAACGACCAGGTCGACCTTTTCAACCATCTCTGTTTGTCCGCCTTAGATATGGTTGCTCCCCTCAAAACCAAAAAGATAAACTCGAGTGCCTCTAAGTCATCCCCTTGGATAAACGACGACATCCGCACTTTAAAAAGAGAGTGCAGAAAGGTGGAGCGTCGCTGGAAAAGGTCCAACCTACCACTGCATTTTAACCAGATGAAGGTACTTCTCTCTTCTTTTAATGAAAAAATTGAAGTTGCAAGAACTCAATATTTCTCCAATTTAATTGACATAAATAAAAACAAACCTAAAATTCTTTTCTCTGTTATTAACACCTTGGTTAACCCCGCTCCTCCCCATATTCCTGTATACTCTGACAACGACTGCGAGCTATTCTCATCATTCTTTCTAGATAAAGTAAACCATATACGGTCAAATATAGCATTTCCCTCCACCACTACTGTTGCCCACCCCCCCCCCAGTCCCTCCTCCAGTTCCCTTACTCTGTAACTTTAGTACAATCTCCCTAGAGGAACTTCTACCTATTGTCTCACACATGCACCCCTCCTCTAGTCCTGTTGACATTATCCCCACCACACTTCTAAAATCAGTTGTTAACAGCCTAAGTCCCTATATTTTGTCCATTATCAACAGCTCTATCTCCTCTGGCTGTGTACCCGATAACTTTAAACATGCAATCATCCAACCCCTCCTGAAAAAACCAAACCTCGACCCACTAATCCACAGTAACTACAGGCCCATCTCTAAACTCCCATTCATCTCCAAGGTCTTGGAAAAGGTTGTCTGCAACCAACTAGTTCATCATCTCAACCATAATAACATTTTCGATAAATTTCAGTCTGGTTTCCGCCAGAAACACAGTACTGAAACTGCACTGATTAGAGTCTCGAATGACATTATTATGAAGTCTGATGTCGGTGAATGCACAGTACTACTATTGCTGGATTTAACTGCGGCGTTCGATACGATAGACCACTCCATCCTCCTCCAGAGGCTCCATCAGTGGGTGGGGTTAAGTGGTCTGGCCTTAAACTGGTTCTCCTCCTATCTAGCTGGGAGAAGCGTCGCTGTCGCCGTTGACAGTTATGTCTCGTCCTCCACCCCCTTGACATGTGGGGTACCCCAGGGTTCTATTCTGGGTCCAGTTATTTTTTCCCTTTATATGCTACCCCTTGGTGCTCTGATAAATAGCTTCGAAGGCGTTGCTTATCATTGCTACGCCGATGACACCCAGCTTTATTTTTCTTTCAAGCAAAAAGACATTGATAAACTATCTACCTTACGTGATTGTCTCTCAGCAATCAATAATTGGATGGCCCAAAACTTCCTCCAGCTAAATTCCAATAAAACCGAGATCTTAATCATAGGCCCTGAAAGCATCTCCAATGCCGTACGGCTCTCCCTAGGCCCTCTGGCATCCAACATAAGTGATTCCGCTAGAAATCTGGGTGTCCTCTTCGACAACCGCATGAACCTGGAATCCCATGTTAAAAAGGTCACCCAGTCCTGTTTCTTTCTAGCCTGGCTAATAAGCCAGACTAATATCACACAACACTGTCGCGGTATATCAGTCTGGGCTGGCTCCACTTGGATTTCATTTCCCGGGGAACATTTTCTCTTTGACGCAATTGGTCAGAGCTACTGTCAGTCAAAGGTCTCAAGCATTGAACGTCACTGTACCAAAGCCCGCCTATATTGCATACCG
The DNA here is from genome assembly GCF_951216825.1 of Electrona antarctica. Lineage (NCBI taxonomy): Eukaryota > Metazoa > Chordata > Actinopteri > Myctophiformes > Myctophidae > Electrona > Electrona antarctica. The sequence continues at coordinate 5,120,884 of NC_136794.1, read as the reverse complement.
TGTCCCGATTGGTCCGACCTGTTCTCTGCTGTAGGAAAGAGGCGTGCTACTGAGCCTCGCCAGACCGTAATCCGCTGGTAGGCAACTTTTTTTTGCCAACGGCTGATTCGGTCTGGTTTATTAACCAGGCTAGTTTCTTTCACCTCCGTAATATCTCAAAAATCAAACCAGTCCTCACTCCTCACTCCCCAAGAGATCCATGCTTTCATCTCCTCCCGCCTCGACTATTGTAACGGTCTCTACACCACCCTCAGTTCCTCCTCCATCCATAAACTTCAACTAGTACAGAATACAGCTGCCAGGATCCTCACAAACACACACCGCAGATCTCACATCACTCCCGTCCTTGCTGCACTCCATTGGTTGCCAGTCAAATCCAGGATCAATTACAAAATTCTCTTAATAACTTATAAGGCATTACACGGACTGGCTCCACTATACATCTCTGAACTACTGCATTCAAAGCCAAATACACGTTCCCTCAGGTCCTCTGATAAAGGCCTTCTGTCCATTCCAGCAACTAGGCTCAAAACAAAGGGTGACCGTGCATTTGCAGTGGTTGCCCCCACTTTGTGGAATGCCCTGCCCTTTGTATTAAAGAATGCAGAGTCTGTCGACGGTTTTAAGAACTTGCTAAAAACGTTTTTATTTCGTCAGCACTTTATTTTATGATGTATTTTTACTTGATTTATTTGCTTTTCAATGTTTTACCTCTTATTGTTGATGTATCTCTACTTGTTTTATTTGCATTTCATTGTTTTATCTTCTATTGTTAACATGATTGTTTTACCTTGTTGTACAGCACTTTGTAACACTGTTTTGAAAAGTGCTCTATAAATAAAATTTACTTACTTACTTACTTACCTCTTATCTCCATATTTAAGCATGTTTTTTTCCGTAAATTAACGTCCTGCTTGAACATATATACTATACAGCACCACACAAAAGCATCAAAAGTAGAAGATCCACAAGCTTGAAACGCATGTTTGAATTTGAAGCTATGGTTTTGAACATGAGGTAACCTCCAGACTTACAACAATACATTATGAAGCCCTGCATGTACAACGGGGCCTCAAGCCAAGTTTAGGCTGGTCTGGTGCATCTCAGGAGCAGGACTGGTATATAGTGGAAGGAAGGCACTGGAGCAGACTCACAATTAAAGCCCTTTATTCACAGCTAGGGTGCAGGTAAAAGAGTTGCAATACTGTATTGACATGTAAGATATGTTCCTTCCACTTTATGAAGCCTTATTTTTTCACAACGCATTGCTTTTGCAACACGTTGTGAACTTTAAGTTGTAAATTTGCTATTTACATTATTTACTAGTTGAACAAGTTTTTACATTTTTGTATTTTCCTTGCAAAATGTTTTGGGGTTTTTCTTCGCCGTCTTAATTGTTCTACGGCGAGGACGCGCATGAAATCTTAGGTGTGCCCAGACCCTTTCTCCATCCCTGTTCTCCTCTGCCTTCTGCTCAACCCTCTTCTGCAGGCATAGACTGTAAAAAATAGTCCAAACAATAGACATAGAAAGGTAGACGCCTCTTCCGGCTCTGGGGCGAATGCTCTCAAGTGAGGGCAAGCTTCCGTGTTGGTGCTCAAGGAACGTAATGGAAGGAAGGGACGTCGCCATGTCCATATGACTCAATTGCCCATTTGCAGACTGCGGCCATGTTTCCATCAGAGTTTGGAAGCACTCGTTTTCAGTAAAGCAGTGTCTGCCTCTCGCATTATGTGCTAATTCAAAACAGGTGGTACACAGGGCAGTTGAGTGATATCTAACGAGCACTTCCAAACTCCAGCAGAATCACCTGCAAGGACACAAAGTAGCTCATAACATGTATACAGTGGATTTTTATAAAACAAACACTTTGAGGATAGAAAGAGAATAATTCAAGCTTTCCGTACAGCTGCAATGTTGGTGAGTTTGACGTTGTTTAATACAATCAGATAGGACTTTTTTGTTTGGATGAATGGGCTGCCTATGGAAGTTGCACCTAGGTAGCACCTTGCCATTACCTTATATGGTAAGATGGCCGCAGTCTGCATATGGAGAATGGGAGCCAGGCCTGGACTTTTTCTCCCTGGAAATAAAAACGTCTGGGTTTCCGAGGCTAGGCCTGGACTGGCCACTTGAAGTACAGGGCAAATGCCCAGTGGGCCGCCCAATGAGTGGGCCGCCCCCCCTTATTGCTTTAATATTATTTTTACATGGATGTTTTTCAGTAAAAGTGGTGGTATTAAGGTTTGTTTGAGTGTGCCTCGACAGAGCGGAGCTGTATTCTGCCATCTGCTTGCTGGTTGTGGTGGGGCGGTCTGGGCCAAATTTCTAAATTCACTGTGCCGAGTCGACAGTCATTGAATTGGGCCATTACTATGTTTTACCGCTAGATGGCGGCCTAAGACCATATAATGCAGCTGTGTGTGTTAACCAGGCAGACTCGGCAGAGAGCCTATACGGTTACGTTTGCTGTTATGAATATTCACTGGTTCAATGTGTTTAATTCACATTATAATTATTATGATATTAATTTTTGTTATGTTATTTTATGACAATATTAATGTCATTTTATGTTAATTCATCTGGTATTGTATATATGTTTAGTTTCTAGAACATCGTCTGTTGAGTGAGGTAAGTTCTGGAAATAAATCCCAGTGTCACCATTCCCCGTTCTAATCAAGCAGACATCTGAGGGCAAATGCAAATCCAATAATCACAAATTATGTGAGATATACTTAGTAAAAAGGCTTGGTTTTCTCTAAAAGTAGCCTACAATACCAATTTTGCCCATGGAATTATGTGTTTCCATGATGTAGATTTTGTATGAAGATTTGTATATCTAGGCTACATTTCGTCGTGCCATAATATATTTCTATATATTTTTTATATAATAATTAGTGATGGGAGTTTAATCGGCAAACAAATCCCCGATTTGGTCTGTCTTTACAGATAAACATGCCCAAAGTAACAGCTTGAACAGATCTACAAGCTCACAATATTAAATATAAGGTATTAAAGTTAAATATGACTTGCCTAAGACAAATGTACTCTTGAGTGTCACAAACCGTCCCACTTAAATACAATTAAACAAATGTAATGTTTTTACTACAAAATAATGCAAGTCTTAATTATTGATTTATTGAAATATTTGTAATTAAATCATGTCAACTGGAGAGGAGGCATTATGAAAAAGCAATACAATCTAACTCGTTTAGATGCGTCTCCGCTCGTCTAAACCGGTGGTAGGCCTAATATTGAAAGGCAATGAACAGAACCACAGCAAGGAAAGGACAAGACAGACTCACAAGAGCAGGGACGTGCAGAGAGTGTTAGAGGGGCAGGGGCTAAAACCCGACAAAAATAGCAGATCTACAAGTTCACAACGCGTCGCACTGCGTGGAAATGCATGGGAAGGAGTGCAATTTGCATTTCTTTCATTATAGTAAATGCTGTATTCGTGGTCTGGAAAGGGCGGTTGTTTTACAGACGGGTAAAAGGGCAGGGGCTGAAGCCCCCTTTGATGTCTATGTGTGCACGTCCCTGCACAAGAGTAATATGACCCACAAGCTGAATGGTGTCAATGGCAAGAAATGATCAAAACACAAGGCATCACAATACTTCCAAGTATGCATAATACACTATATTGGTGAATGTACACAAGAGCCTATGTAGACTTCAAGTTTAAGACGATGCTTTATCACCTCTAGAAAGTGGAAGTGTGACCGCAGCTGCAAGCCAAAATATCTGAGAAGAAGAAACTTATGACACTTGTTGTGAAATGTATGTATGGAAATGTATGTATGGCCACTAGTCGTTAGGAATAGTGGACCTGTGCGCCAATATGGCTTAGAATAAAAGAAAATAGGGACGTCAACAATCTGAATTTAATTTAATATAATTCTTGGTGTGTCAGCTGCAGTCCGGTTCAAAATAGAGTTTAGAGAAGTTCCAAAAAACAAACAAAAAACCCCCCACATAGAATGGTTTCATTGAAAAGGTTACAAAGTATGAAGGTGGAGCCTGCAGCATCACCTTTCAGGTGGAGTCTGCGGCATAGATATATATAAACTCTAGATGGCTCAAGGCGGAGTTTCTGACGTCGTACACCCGGCAGCCATCTTACTTCGGGGCTACAGTACAGTATGTTCAATGGCAGCTCAAACAGAAACAGTCATAACTCGCTCAAATCTTGACGGGTTTACAAACGGGTTGGTTTATTACAAACGTTGTCAACGTGGCTATGATTCAGGATGCTTATCTGCTTATTTTTGAGTGGTGTAAACCACTCCTACGACTGGCTTTGTTAGTTTACGTGTCTGTCTGTCTGTGCTCAAAAAATGAGCATGGTTGCTACGGTCACCCAGTCCACCCGGGTGTGATTTCATTACGTCAGACATTACGTCAGACCACAGCTGATCAGGCTATATAAGACCTTACACCACTCAGTTCACATGGGTGTGATTTCTTTTATATGAACGTCGTATAAAAGCATATAAGTATGCGGACGTCTCTGACGTTTATAACAAACCAAACCGTTTGAAAATCGGTTGAAAATTGAGCAAGTTATGGTCATTTAAGAGTAGCCTGGCTAACAGGCTAATTTAAGAGTACATGCCCCATAGACACAATGTTATGTGGCCCGAGGTAAGATGGCCGCCACGTAACGACGTCGCTCTCCATTGGCCAACAGCGCGGGTGAGCTATCTAGAGTTTATATATCTATGGTCTGCGGGACCATTGTCCACCACTCCTGAATGAAGTGTCTGGTGCTGGGACTCTGGTGCAACGCACAGGTCCTGGGCCTGGTGAGAGCAGGAGTGGACCTGGTGAGACGTAGGAGGGGCCCGGACAGGAGTCAACCCACAGAGCCTAGTCCTTCCATGCGCCAGAAGCGTACCTCCCAGCCTTGGCAGAGTAGTTCTGGAGTAGTTCCAACGGATTGTGTAGCCCGGGTTTTTCCCTAATGGGACTGATTGAGGGTAGCTACTGGGACGTAAGTCGGGACTTGATCACCCCGGCTGGGTCGCCTGAGTGAGGGGTATGATGTTTGAGAGACCCGAAACCCTGATGACCTTGGGATACATCAGTGAGGATACGTCCCAGATGCATCCATGCAATGGTTTTTGTTATAAAGATACAGTACTATCTGTCTTGCTTCTGATCAGGATCATCTGATCACGCTGGAAGTGTGAATTCAAGGTTGAGTTATAATAATAATAATAATAATATGGGTCTTACTTTTTCATAAATTGGGTTGTACTGGTAATGATTGGGAAACATGTTAGATTATAGATGATTGTATTTTCCAAACAAGTTTCATTGGATTGTCAACCCATCCAAAGACAACAGGCATTAACATTGATAAATAATTGTGGACTATTTTGTTCACAACTTGAAATATAATGATCCACATTAACTAATAACTATACACACTTGTGGGATCACAATCATCTGTTATTAGCTATACACAGCAGCAAGCAATAAACTGATCAGGCCACCAACAAAACTACAAATGGTAATGGTGGTAATGGTGAGTCGTTCCATTGTTTGGAAATAAAACAGGGACTCGTCCATTGTCCTCAAAACTACCATAGGTTCCTTGTAGACCTTGTCTCCCCTTTAAATCAGTCTGGTATTGGAATTAAAACATGAAAAGTGGACATGCTGATGTGAGTCTTCCATGGTCTTTGTCATGTTCCAGGTCCTCCATAGCCATAGCTCTCATGCAGTTGGTCTATGTCTGACACGGTTTCTTGAATACCTTCGTCCTGCATCACTTGGCTGCCAACAGTGTATGTTAGAGTTTTCTGGAGGTTTTCTGAATGAGAAGAAAAAAGCAGCATTAGGAAAAAAAGCAGCATTCATTTCAAACAGCATGCATTCATACATTCACACGTACAATATTTAAGTTAAGCCTATGCATGAATACACGCACACGCACGCACGCACACACACACACACACACACGCACACACAGCCTACATAACACATTTTAAGGGGTCTACGTTGCAAAGATTTCGTTTTCTCTAAACTATTTACCAATGGTGCTTGTTTCTTAAAGGGGAATTTCTTCCTAAACCTTTTTTTTACAAAAGTAAGTTGATAATTATGTATAGGCCTATTGACAAGATATAGGGGAGCTGGTCCTAGAGCTGCTGCTGGAGGGGTCTAACGCTAGAACTCCTATTCAATCGCGCAATTGTTTTTTGTTTACATCTGTTCTAGATGATGTGAAAGCAACACTCCATGCATTGTTGACACTGCACTCTTCCTGGTCTACGTGAGCTGACGTTAACTACTGGTAAGCATACTCCCCTCAACATAATGTTTTGTAAATATGTAATTGTACAGTACAGTTACATAGCTACAGAGGAATGAATCCACCCTCAATACGTTTTTTGTTTTTCCTGGAGTTGTCCCTTTGGATAAATGGCCCGAGACCTTAATAAATGTTATGTTTTCAGAGAATCTCTCATTGTTCTTTTGAAGCATTTTATTTATTTTTTATAATACAACTTAAGGGTTTTTCACCTGTATGAGTCCTCATATGTGTCTTCAGATGTCCACCTTGAATGAAGCTTGTGCCACAAACTGTACAACTAAAAGGACTTTCCGATGTATGAGTCCTCATATGCACCTTCAGTTGACGAGTTCGGCTGAATCTTTCTTCACAGATTGTACAACTGAAGGGCTTTTCCCCTGTATGATTCCTCATGTGCATATTGAGCTGAGCATTTCGACTGAACCTTTGGTTACAAACTGTACAACTAAAGGGTTTTTCCCCTGTATGAGTTCCCATGTGTTTTTTCAGATCACCCATTTGAATACAGCCTTTGCCACAAACTTTACAAGTAAAGGGTTTTTCCCCTGTATGAGTTCTCATGTGTATCGTCAGTTGACCACTTTGACTGAAACTTTGTTCACAAACTGAACAACTAAAGGGCCTTTCCCCTGTATGAGTTCTCATATGAATCTTCAGTTGCCCACTTTGAGCAAATCTGTGTTCACAAACTGAACAACTAAAGGGCCTTTCTCCTGTGTGAGTCCTTAGGTGCATCTTCAGTTTATCATTTCGACTGAACTTTTGTTTACAAACTTTACAGCTAAATGGTTTTTCCCCTGTATGAATGCTCATGTGTTTTTTCAGATCATTCATTTGAACACAACCTTTGCCACAAATTGTACAACTAAAGGGCTTTTCCCCTGTATGAGTCCTCATGTGCATCTTCAGTTGGCCATTTTGACTAAATCTTTGTTCACAAACTGTACAACTAAAGGGCTTTTCCCCTGTATGATTCCTCATGTGCAGAGTCAGTTGATCATTTCGATTAAATCTTTGTTCACAAAATGGACAACTAAAGGGTTTTTCCCCTGTGTGAGTTCTCATGTGTGTCTTAAGCTCACTCATTTGACCACAACCTTTGCCACAAACTGTACAACTAAAGGGTTTTTCCCCTGTATGGACCATTGTGTGCCTCTTTAGACTTCTAATGTGATCAAACCCTTTGCCACAAACAGTACAATTAAAAGGTTTCTTCAAGTCCTCTTCATCAGCTTCTGTTTTCATTTGTACATTTGAGGTGCTGGCTAGAGGCTCTGTCATTCTATTTTCATCATCTTCAGTTTTCACTCGCTCCTCCTGTTCATCTTTAATCTGCTGAGGCTCTGGTTCCTCCTGAACCAGACTGGGACTCCTCTGTTTAGGAGAAACCTCCTCTTTATACACAGGGAGATGCAGGAAGTCTAGATAAAAGGTAAAATGAGAGAATACAGTTTATTTTATATTTCTCGATGCAGTATTTCTTATTTTTCATAGGGCTTTCTCCAAATATTTGTATTGTGAATGTTCAATTGACAGGTTGTTATTAGGACATAAATTCAATATTTCGATTCTTAATTTGTTTTACTCTAGGCGGGATCGTGAGCCCAGTGCCAGTCAAAAGCGCAAAATACCAAAGTAGAAGACTTTGGTATTCCTGGTTGCACTTCCTGGGCAACCAGGAAGTGCAACCCCCCACTAGCTGTAGTAGTGTTGCTTCACTGTATGCAGCAGTGGACCCGCTATGGAGTTGTTTTGATCAGCGCAATGTAAGAACAGGGAATTATAACCTCCCAAACACCGGATTTAGTCTCATTTTGAGCAGAAAAAGGAGTAATAAGTGCGCGTGCGACACGCGTGCATGTCGGATCCGTATGTCGGCTGTCTAACATGTGAGTAAAAGAAAAAAAAAAAAAAACACAAAACAATGGCCGCCCAAACCGGACATGCATCCAGCGTGCAACACACTAAAACGAAGTAGATCTGGGTCGGCAGTCAAGTGTTGGCTCTTGCGTCCACCAGGTGGCAGTGAGACGGTTAAATACACTGTTGATGTAATTAAGGTAATTGTAGAAATAATATATGCAAGCAAGTTGTTTTAAGTACATCTTTCACAACAATGTTCTTATGAAACAGTTTATGGATGAACCATTTGGTAAATGTAGACATTTTAAATCGTTTGCCAGTAAACGTTTTTTTTTACCTGTATGAGTCCTCATATGTGTCTTCAGATGTCCACTGTGAATGAAGCTTTTGCCACAACCTGTACAAACAAAAGGTTTTTCCCCAGTATGAATCCTTATGTGCATCTTCAGCTGATCATTTCGACTGAACTTTTGGTTACAAACTCTACAACTAAAGGGCTTTTCCCCTGTATGAATCCTCATGTGTTTTTTAAGATCACTCATTTGAGCACAGCCTTTGCCACAAATTGTACAACTAAAGGGTTTTTCCCCTGTATGAGTCCTCACGTGCATCTTCAGTTGACCATTTCGACTGAATCGTTGTTCACAAACTGAACAACTGAATGGTTTTTCGCCTGTATGATTCCTCAGGTGCATGTTCAATTGATCATTGCGATTGAATTTTTCTTCACAAAATGGACAAGTAAAGGGTTTTTCCCCGGTGTGAGTCCTCATGTGTGTCTTCAGCTCACTCATTTGTCCACAGCCTTTGCCACAAACTGCACAACTAAAGGGTCTTTCGCCTGTATGGATCATCTTGTGTCTTTTCAGACCTCTAGTTTGATCAAAACGTTTCCCACAAATAGTACAACTAAAGGGTTTCTTCTTTGTGTGACTTGTGGATGGAGTTTCTTTTGATGATTTCAGGTCCTGTAAGTTGTTCTTCAAAGGCAAACTTTCCCTTTCCACATTGTGTGTCTTATGTGATTTCAGAGTGTTTGAAGCCGATTGCCTGGTTTCCTCACACTCATCACTGTGCTCATTGTCAGATTCAGAACAGTGTGAAGAGAGGAGCCGGTCATCACTTGTTGGTTGTGATGCTGTACAGTCCTCTACATCAGCTTGTGTTTTTATGTGTTCAGTTGAGGTACTGGCTAGAGGTGCCGTCTCTTTTTTCACCATCATCCTCACTTTTCACTGCTAGTAATGTTTATTTTGACCCATCAGCCCCCTCTGGTCTTTGAAGAGTATCTGGTTCCTCTTTAACCTGTGAAGCTCTTGTTCCCGCTGGACAATACTGGGCTCCATTTCTGCTCTTCACACACAGGGAGGTGCAGGAGGTCTAAGTAAAATATAAAATAAGAGAAAACAATTCAATATTAAATATACAATTGTGTTTTTATTATGAAGTCATTGTGGTGCATTTTGATTATAAACTAATAGAATCTCTATATATGGGGATTAGATGGGCTACAGAAACAGCAAACAAAGTAGGTGGTTTGAACCTGAAAATCTACTGTAGGTAATTTCAACTAGTAAGCAACCAATTCAATTCAATTCAACTTGTTGACATAATTAATGTAAAATAAAAAACAAATGTAATTTATGAATGCGTTATGCCTCCTTATACATGAAGTATATATTATTGTTGTGGGGAGGTAGGTGGTCGTGGTCCTTAAGTTTGTTTGAAATATGCTAGTGGACGTGGTTCAGCCGTTCAGGGCTGAATGACAAGAGTTATTTCGTCAAAGTTATCAATTTAGTTTCTGCTGCTCAAACTATCTCCCCCTTGCACATAGACTATGTGACATTTACAGTAGGAATGACACGAGTAAATAGGGTTTGAATGTTGGGTAGAATAGCAAAGTTATGGATGATTGCATCTTTATTATCTGCATCTTGCTTTGTGGATAAATATCAATGTCCAGTTTGTGTTTTACAAAACACATAATATCCCCCTTACAACAATCATATTTATAGGCACACTCGGCTCTGTGCAGCAGACTGGCTTTTGCTTGGGCACTGCAGGTGGAAAGCTCCCTTGATACACAAACTTATGAAATGCAAATAAAATATTTAGCAGACTACATATTCCTGTAAATCCTAGACGTGAAATCAGTAGCCTAGAATTTTACTTGTGTGTTGTGAGTTGGGAGCAATGGAGCATGCATGCCCAGATTAAAAAGTAGGCTAATCCACCAGTCGCATTTTGACATCTCTGCATTAGGCCTTCTTCTGACATGAGTGGACAGCAGAGAGAGATAAAATAACGTTTCTGGTTAAGTAGGCTATAAACGACCCCACAGCCACAGACAGACATACATAGTTTTGCCCGCAAAATACACTACATGTAGCTTAGACCTAGACCTAGAATGCCTGTGATCATTTAATTAACTTCGTAAATTTTCATGTATCATAGGCATAGAACGGTCACGCTTACCATCATGTTGGACGTAAACTTGGCGGCCTGAATGTGATAAATGCTCCGTTTGTACTCACCCATTAAATAATTCCAAAAACATGGAGTGAAATATGGTCCTCTAGTTTTATATCCATGTGAAAGTTCTGGCACAAAAAGTGTATTTAGTCAATTATCTCCACTTTTTCAAGAGATGCACGCGGACGTCTTTCTCTCCGGGCGAGGGGGGACTGGAATGATCGATGAACTGATTTTAGACGTCATCACCAATTGACAAGGGAAACACAAAAGTTTGGGTCACACAATTGGCAGGTGGTGTGATTAATTACCCAGCACCTATCGCAAGGCACCTGCCAATTGTGTGACCCAAACTTTTGTGTTTCCCTTGTCAATTGGTGATGACGTCTAAAATCAGTTCATCGATCATTCTAGCCCCCCCTCGCCCGGAGAGAAAGACGTCCGTGTGCATCTCTTGAAAAAGTGGAGATAATTGACTAAATACACTTTTTGTGCCAGAACTTTCACATGGATATAAAACTAGAGGACCATATTTCACTCCACGTTTTTGGAATTATTTAATGGGTGAGTACAAACGGAGCATTTATCACATTCAGGCCGCCAAGTTTACGTCCAACATGATGGTAAGCGCGACCGTTCTATGCCTATGATACATGAAAATTTACGAAGTTAATTAAATGATCACAGGCATTCTAGGTCTAGCTTAGACCTAGAATGTCTGTGATCATTCATATACTTTGTAAATTCTGTACTACAGGCATAGATCGGACCCGCTCCTGGTAAAAATGAAACATGTGTGGCATAAATGTGATTGAAATATTGTGAAATATTGTCCTCTAGTTTCATATCTATGTGAAAGTTCTGGCACAAAATGTGTATTTAGCCAAATATCTCCACTTTTTCACCCAATTGGGGCACACAATTGGCAGGTGGTGTGATTAATTACCCAGCACCTATCGCCAGGCACCTGCCAATTGTGTGCCCCAAACATTTGTGCTTCCCTGGTCAATCAGTGATGACGTTTGTGATGATCAGAGGAAGTTTTGATTAATTCAGTCCATCGATCATTCCGGGCCTCTCGCCCGGAGAGAAAGTCATCCGTGTGCAGCTCGTGAAAAAGTGGAGATAATTGACTAAATACACGTTTTGTGCCAGAACTTGTACATGGATATGAAACATAGGGGACAATATTTCACTCCACGTCTTTGGAATTATTTACTGGGTGAGTACAAATGAAGCATTTATCACATTTACATGTGATAAATTCATTCACATGTTTCATTTTTACCAGGAGCGGGTGCAACCGATCTATGGCTACTGTATGTGGAATACTGTACCAACTGTAGTAACAACAGAGACATTCTAGGGCTACATGTAGCTTACTTGACGGGCAGACCTATTTTGCAGCATTTCAGCACCATGGAGAGTGCTCGTTTTCGGATCAATGAACCGTCGAAACTAGCAGACTAATAATGCATGGGCATTTCATTTGTTTTCGGAACAACAACGGTCCATTTGGACAATAGTGCGACGGAATAACGGGCTGTCTGAACTCGGAACAATAGGCAGGCCATCTACAATCAACGCAGTTGTTCATTCAACGAGCCTAAAGCCACTGTAGCCACCCATTTACTATTTGACACATTTTGGGTGGTTTAATCAAACTTAAATGGACGTTTTTCCCACTGCGGTCTTTGTCCATTCTGCTTTGAAACCAGTATAAACTGGTTTGAAGCTGCAGTGTAGTGTTCTACCAACCTGTGGGTCGTTTCAAACATATCCCCATCAGCCACGGAGTCTCTGGTTCATCAAAGACCAAAGTCTTTATAATAAAGTCCATTAAAACAGTGAATTCTAAAGTGGGACAAATTCAACGGCAGCTGACAGCTGTCACTGTGTGCGTGGCACGGTGACGCAATTAATGAAGTTCCGGGTCGACAACGTCTTCACTTCATGATAGTTCAAAGTGTGATATTTTACCGCCCTCTGCTGGTGGAGGTGTTTACTACAGCTCCATTGATTATGTTCACTAGGATGAGGATACAGGTCCTGTGGGCACCAAAAAACATCAGTGATAAATTAGCTGTCTTTTACAAAATATACAAATAAATAAAGTATATGCTTTGTGAAATGTCCAGAAATAATGTAGACTACATCATTTTAACATGCGTGGCTGGTACATCATTATCAGATCTAAATGTACGCATCAACTTCCTGTTTATCCATAATTTATCCCCCAAAACTGATTGATTGATTGATTGATGGATTGAATACGTTATTAGTCAAAAAACAGTACAGTCGAACACTTATAGTCTAAAAAGATATCACTGAAAAAAGCCTTGCGGTCTTGTTTCCATTTATGTCCAGCTTGTTTATTAAATTCATAATCATAAACAACAACAAACAACAAAATTCAAATCATCACTGGTTTTGTAGCAATTTGTAGCATTTTTTGTAGCATAGCGAACTGACCTCGTGCTTCCTTCTATACATGAGGAGTCCAAGCTGCTTCTTTTCACCTGACAGGGGAGAGTTTCCCCGGCCGGACGTAGCGTGTGGAAGGAACACGTTATTCCGACCAGTTCCTTTCCCCTCCATCACGCCCCCAGCGCCCACAGCGGGAATCGAACACAGGACCTTCTAGCTGTGAGGTGACAGCACTACCGACTGTGCTACCGTGCCCCCGCAATTTGTAGCATTTTTTGTAGAAATATTGGGCCTCAAATGTAATTTGATAAGCTGCGGCTGTGTTGCTTACATAGAAACATTTAGCCTTATGCAGCGTGCCTATGTTTTATAGGCTATAGTTTTTAATATTAACTGTGAAGAATTCAAAAATAACAAATATACAAGCTCATAGCACTTCACTTGGTGTCTCGTACGCTATGAGCTTGTAGATCTCCATGGAACAAAATATTTTAACATGGGGGTATTAAAGAATCACCTAGGCTATATGGGACAACTCAGAAACACAAACAAAAGAGAACTGAACCTAAACTAAACACAAGAAATACATTCTACCTAATCCTAACAAACATGAAAAAGAAAAGGGTTACAGGGATTAAAGTAAGATAAACTCTCTACTCTAACAAACACCTAACCAAAATAATAGTGATTACAATAAGCAAGCTCCCATACTCCATTAAATTATACTACCAGAAAGTAATCCACAACTTAAGTATAATTCAATGTAACTTCAACATGCTGAGGCAGAGAAAGAGCTATAAACATTCAGAGTCCCAGAGCTTTTGGACAATGGACATGCAGCAGCGCCCTGGACAAGGTGTGCACAGTATGGCAGACTGAGACACCATGCCAACGAGCACAGGTGTGAGCAGTGCTTAAGTAGTGCTTCCGCAGGACGGCCCTCCGCAGGTGATTGGACCACACTAACAAGGTAGGTAGCAGGTGGGTAGATCTCCGCCCACGGGCACACAGTAGAAGCAGCAATGACCTGTGACTGAGAACTGAGTCAGCACCTTTCTCTAATACAACAGCATGCCAACTGATAACTAATTTAACATAATTACTCCAATTTTGTAACAGCGATGATTTGATTGGCTGAGCACCCCATAGCGATGATTTGATTGGCTGAGCAAAGTACATAGAGGATAAAAAGTGAGGGCAGAAATGAAGACGGCAATTGTGATTGGCCGGAATGACAGAAAAGTGAGGACGCTAATTGTGATTGGCTGGAATGTGATGATGTATGATGATAAGAGCGCCCTTCACTTTACACAAGTGTTATTTTTCGTGTTTTAAAAACACGGGAAATATACGTCATCTTGTCCCTAACACAAACATTAAATGCCATTAACAATAAAGATAATTAAATGTTTGTTTTGACACAGTTTGTTTTACATCACCATCACATCACCTAATCAACATCACTTTAATATATTAGCGCCCCTCACTTCACACGGGTGTGCTTTATTTTTACCTCTGTATGATTCCTCATGTGCTTTCTCAGATCACTTTTGTCACCATAGGCTTTGCCACAAACTGTACAAACAAAAGGTTTTTCCCCTGTATGAATTCTCATGTGTATTTTTAAATGACTTTTTTGACTACAGCCTTTGCCACACACTGTACAAGTAAAGGGCTTTTCCCCTGTATGAGTCCTCATGTGTTGTTTTAGATTACACAAGTGACTATAGCCTTTGCCACAAACTGCACAAGTATAGGGCTTTTCCCCTGTATGAGTCCTCATGTGTTCTTTTAGTTCAGATTTTCGACTACAACCTTTGCCACAAACTGGACAAGTAAAGGGCTTTTCCCCTGTATGAGTCCTCATGTGTCTGTTCAGATTGCTTCTACCAGCAGAGCCTTTACCACAAACTGTACAGGTAAATGGTTTTTCCCCTGTATGAATCCTCATGTGTCGTTTTAAATGATCCAACTGCGTACAACCTTTGCCACAAGTGGTACAAGTAAATGGTCTTTCCCCTGTATGAGTCCTCATGTGTTTTTTAAGATCGTCTCGTTTACAACAGCCTTTTCCACAAACAGTACAAGTACATGGCCTTTCCCCTGTATGGGACATCAGGTGTCTTTTTAGATTTCCTAGGTCTACAAAGCTTTTTACACAAACTGAGCAAGTAAAGGGCTTATCCCCTGTATGAATCCTCATGTGTCTATTCAGTCTATAAGCTGCTGTGAAGCTTTTTTCACAAACTGTACAAGTAAAGGGCCTTTCACCTGTATGAATCATCATGTGTTTTTTCAGATCACTCTTTTGAATATAGCCTTTGGCACAAATTGTACAAACATAGGGCCTTTCTCCTGTATGACTCCTCATGTGTTGTTTTAGTTCATATATTTGACCAAAGCCTTTGCCACAAACTGTACAAGTAACAGGGTAATCCCTTGTATGAACCATTTTGTGCCTCTTCAGATTTCCCTTTCGAGTAAACATTTTGCCACAATCTGTACAACTAAAGCGTTTCTTCACTGTGTCACTCGTCATGGAGTGAGATTTTGTTGATGATTTCAGGTTCCGGGTCAGCTTGTTGCTCAAAGACACTACTTGACCTTCCACATTAAGTGTCTTGTGTGATTCCAGTGTGTTTAAAGCCGACTGACCTACCCTGGTCTCCTCCCACTCCGACTCAGAACAGCGTGGAGTCCAGTCATCACTGTCATCAGTGTCAGATTCAGAACGAGAAGAGAGGAGCTGGTAATCACTATTTGGTTCTGATGGCCCACACTCCTCTACATCAGATTGTGTTTTCATGCGTAAAGCCGAGGTGCTCGGTAGAGGCTCTATCTCTCTATTCTCATAATCATCTTCACTCTTCCCTGCAAGTAACATCAACATTGACCCATTAGCCTCTTCTGGTCTTTGAAGTAGCTCTTCCGGTTCCTCTTTAATCTGTGGAGACTCTGGTTCCTCCTGCACCAGACTGGGGCAGCTCTCCTGCTGTTCCGTGGAAACCTCCTCTTTACACACAGGGAGGTGATGGAAGTCTAGTCAAAAGATAGTGTGAGAGAAAATCATTGAATGTTCCTCTCTGAGTCTATTTGTATAGCTGTACAGTGTGATGGTTGAAGATTCTTTTACAACTGTCTATCATGATACTTGATCAGGACTGTATTTTACTCATCTTCTTTTTAGTTTAATTTTTTTTTAATAGCGCTTATTAGTCTCCCTAACTTGAATGCTGACAAGCTTACTTCACCCAGTTCTTTACACCTGAAACCTGTGATGTGACAATAAAGTTGAGTTCACTATAAGACTTTGATATAATGACATAATGATAATGATATGACTTTTTTCAATGAATGTACATTTGATTATTATTATTATTATTATTATTTATTTTCTGCTACATATTATGTATATAGCTACAATATGACCTGCTACAGCTTACTGAAGTAAGTTTGTTTCTGAAAACAAAAATTAAGAGAAACTGGACTTCAATGTTTTTGCAATGACTCTTTCACTGCTCAAAATACATATTCGGAATGGTAACTACCGTGTAAGTACCGCTCAAAACCAACTTCAATGATCTATTCCAGAAATTTCTAAACTGCTTAAACAATGTCAAAACCTGGTTGGATGCCAGCTTTCTCACCCTTAAACAAAACCAAAAGTTTTAAATTCTAACATCCTTTCCTCTGCTAGAAATCTTGGTTTTATTTTTGACAACGATTTTAAACTTGACACATCAGCTTTGTTGTTAAAACAAGCTTCTTCCAACTGATCACAACTAAGACTCATTGCCAAGGTGAAAGCCTACCTCCCACAAACACAGCTGGAGGTGGCTATTCACACTTTTATTTTCTCCAGAATAGACTATTGCAACTCATTGTATACTGGCAATGACCGGATGCAGTTGCCAACTGGTTGTCTTGTCCTGCCCTGCCTCAGCAAAGTCGAGGTCATCCAGCTATGTCCATAGGGGCCACTGTTTCCAGGGACGTGCAGAGAGTGTTACAGAGGCAGGGGCCGAAATCTCCCAAGAGGGCACTTTTGGACAAAAAAATAGCTGATCTACAAGCTCACAACACCCTGCTCCTGTTTCTAAATGCCTCTGATTGTTCTGATTGTTCTATCTGTCTCTTTTTTTTTTTTTAAACTTTAATTTTTATTCTTTTCCGTTTTTGTGAACAAGCAAGTTCTCTCGGGCATCACAGTACAATATAATTGTTACATTTCAATTGTTAACATTCAGAATGCAACGAGTCATCCAGTCCAAATAGATTGAGGTCCTATGCTAAGATGGTGTCAATCTTTTCCAGTGTTTTCAAACCGATCATTCGCTTTAGCAAAGTCTGTTTTTCGCACATTGATATTCTGTTGATTCATTACCATTAATATTTTTATGAATATAACCAGACCTTAATATGTGACAAGAAGATAGTACCAATAATAGCCTTAACTAACATTACAGCAATGACAAATGTTCATACAAGTTTAGTCTCACCTATTTTCCTTTCTCACACATACATCCAATGGTCATTCATCAGATATCTATTTCCGTGTATATTATCCGTTTTAACCAGTATTTGTATGATTTTTAATTATTGGTTTTCACTATCAACTATCAATTTACTTACCTTAATTGGGTTCTGTAGCTCGTTAACATTAAGTCTAATTATCGTCTCATTATAATCTGTGCTATCCTATGTCGTACAAATATTGTCATTGTGAACCCAAGGTGGCCTTAACTTCTCATCATTATATACATTAATATAAAGCTTTAAATCAAGAAATAAAGAAACATATAAACAAAGACAGGACTTCCAGCTCGAGGTTTCTTTCATAAAGCAATACCTCATGAGTGGAAAGGTAATCTCCTGGGTTCCAGGAGGCCCTTCCAACACTAACTAACTGTTAGAAAACAGGAAACTAGTGTACAGTGATATGACATCTGTTGAGCCCCAGCTTGGTCTCCCAGACAACAGGTCTGTGCTAACATCGAATATCTGAGTATAAAACAACCTATCAGACAGGTATTTAGTATTCAGTCAAGTATGTCCAAACAAAGGTAGTATTGTAAAAAGGGGGAAATAAAATATAAAAGCAAAGAGAGGTGAACATTTTCCATGTCTTATGTCTCATTCTGAATTCAAAGATATCTCCCAATACTTCCCATGTACTTCTCCGTCGTAGATCAATCAGCGTTATGAGTTATGGTGATGTCGTCATCTGGTGGCGGGGGGGTTAGTGGAGGGGGGGTTGCGGTGCGGCGGAATTCCTGGAGCCTCTGTGTTGCCCTTCGCAGTGCGTCTCGGTCATGTGGTGTCCTCTTCCCCCAAGATGTTTTCCTCAGCTTCGCCAGGTTATCTGCGGTGGTAGTTGTAGGGGTGGAGGTGGTGGTGGGTCGAAGGTTTTCCTCTTCCTCGGTGCTCATGATCCCCCTCTTCTTCAAATCCTCTCTTGCTTCCTCCATGCTGTTGTAAGTGGTGCTGGTTCCCGTGGGGCGACCGGCCCCATCGTAAAACACACGTAGTTTTGTCAAGGGGGGGGTATGGAAGGCGAGTCCTTTTTTTTTTAGGATCAGGCGGATCGGGGCATACGCGGCTCTCTTCTTCTGTATTTCTTGAGGGTAGTCATTATCAAAATAAGCTCTTTTGCCATTCAGTAGGACAGTTTTTTTCTTCCATGCTGTATTGCGTACCAGCTCTTTGGTCTTGTCCTCCAGAAAGCACATGATGATTGAACGAGGGGTGGCGGTCGGTGGTGGCTTGGGACCGAGAGATCGGTGGCAGCGCTGTATGCCCAGGTCAATGTCTAGTGCTAATTCAGTTTTAATGAAGTTATTAATGAACCCCATCATGTCATTCCCCTCGCTGTTTTCTGCAACGTTGTATAAACGTAGGTTTTGGCGTCGAGACCTTGTTTCTAAATTCAGTACCTTCTCTTGCAGTCTCTCGTGGTCTTGTAGTAGTGAACTCATCATTTGTTTGGCGTCTGAGCTCCACTTCTCGACGCTCTCCACCCGCCGCTCTGTCTGTTCCGCGTTGTCCACGGTGCATTGTAAGTCGGTGACAAGCCTAGTCAGTTTGTTGTTGAATTCTTTCTTGAGGTCTGCCATGTCTTTGCGCATTTGCTCGAAAAGAGATTCTTTAAAGCCCTCCAACTCCTTCCTAACTTCGGTCCTCATGGCTTTTATATCAGCGCGTATCGCCTCCATGCTTGCTTGTAGGCACGCCATGGCGTTTCGCCCTGGTGCGTTTAGCTCTGGGTCCACGTTGCCGTCGCAACTCTTCTCCGTTGTTTGTCTACCTTTCTTTTCTGATCTGGTGGTTGTTTTATCACTTTTAGTCTTTCTTTTGTCTCCCCCTTCCATTTTTGTGTTTATGTTTCGGTATATAGTTGGTTTTTAGGGGAAATAAAGTAGACCTTGCTGGGAGCTGGTGTTCTATGCTGCTGCTCTCTTTGGTGTCATACCGGAAGTCTCTATCTGTCTCTTATATCATGCTGCCAATTTACTATACCTCAACTTGCTGTCATTTAACTACTAAGGTGCATGTGCATGTTTGTACGGTGTATGTTCATCATCTTTACATACTTGTATCATTACATCAGTGGTTCCCAAACTTTTTCGTGTCAAGGACCCCCAAATCAACATTTATTAGGCCACGGACCCCCATTTGAAAACATTTGCCAATGACCCCGATAAGGGAAGATTTTTACGGCTCTAGCAGTGATTTTCACACACATTAGGCTACGGACCCCCGATTTAATGGCATTTCTACCTCTGGTACCCCAATTTATATTGTAAAACCACTGTTAATTTAACTCTGAGAGTAACTCTCAGAGTTACAGACCCATAATGGTCCATTTGGTTCCAAACTATCATTTAGCTGGGGACCCCCTGGAACTCCCTCAGGGAGTCCCGGACCCCACTTTGGGAACCGCTGCATTACATGACTATATTGATTTATTGATGTTACGGGTGATTAGGTGGGGTGGGAGCGGCTAGTTTTAGTAGAGCTTTGTTGTTTGTTTTGTCCTCGATTATGTATGTATGAATGTAGGCTACTTGTTGTATTGTTCTGTATTTGCTGTATGTTGCTAACCTGACTCCGCCAGATGGGACAGCAGAGAGTACACTGGGTCTCCTGGGAACCCAGTGTACTCTCTGCTGTCCCATCTGGCGGAGTCAGGTTAGTATGTTGCTGGACCCCCTCGAAAAATGAGATGATACATATCAAGGGGATATCCTTTTCTCAATAAAGGTTCATATACAACGTGCCGCGCTGCGACGCATTGAGAGCTTGTAGATCAGCTATTTTCGGGTCGCAACCCAGCACTCTTTATCTACTGGAGATGGGTTGTACGACATGGATTTCTAAACAAATTTGTTCAACGCAAAATGCCGCGTTCCAAGTTCAGGAGACTTCGGAAAAAAGCAATTCTCCTGAATGCTGCATTCCGTAATGGCATGGAAAGGAGTGGCATTTTTGCATCTCTTTCACCATGTAGTAAATGCTGCATTCATGGTCTGGAAAGGGCTGTTGTTTTACAGACGGGTAAACGGGCAGGGGCTCAAGCCCCCTTTGATGTCTATGTGTGCACGTCCCTATAGTCTTTTTCATCTATATTATATTATTATATTACTGAAATGTTGAGAGAAGAATTACAACAGGATGAATAAAACATCAAAGCATGAAACTTACAGAGGTCCAAGTGGTCTTCAGGTTCCTGTTTGACAGAAACGGTCATAGCTGGTTCTTGCTGGTGTGTCAGTCGTGGGTTGCAGCTGTCAGAACCAGAGGAAGCTGCAGGGGAAACATGTTTTTTTATACAATATACTGTTCAACCTTTGGCGCCTCTGAAAGTTAAAGTGCTTTTCTATGTGCTCTCTATGGTTTTGTAGGGAAGTACCCAAGGGTAACACTAACACTGTGAAAATTGGCTTTACATTTCTGTCTCGTCTCCCGGAGGGCGAGACATAAGGATTACACTTTCCGAGTGTCCGTTTGTTGTCCCACCACGGGGACTGTGCATTAGTCCGACATGCTGTTAGTCCGACATACCGGTACGTGGTTAAGACTCAGCGTGCATGCAGTCATGGTTATGGATGATTAGGGGTATACTATCCCAAAACCTAACCCTAACCTCAGTCTTAACCGGCCACATAGGTTGCTAACCCTAACCTCAGTCTTAACCGGCCACAAAGGTCGGACTAACAGGAGGTTAGACTTATGGGCAGTCCCCATAGAAAGAACAGCTAGGGGCATTTGCAAACTTGGAGGCACGTTTAAAAGTACACTTTTGCCGTTTTTTATGTGAAATAACCCCAGATTTAAGACAATTTTGCACTATATAAATTGTAGGAAAAAACCTTCGCACACCAAGAAGTCAGGCGTCTGCACCTGCACAGGTGCGTAGGCCAGTGGACATCAATGAAAGGAATAGAATGCACCCGCACACTGTATATTATTTGCTCAGGACAATGAATACTCGCCACATATTGCCCCCAAGGCCAACATCCTGAGAGATGAACAGCACTTGTTTACACATATGCACTTTGAATGCATCAGCACTTTCTCCTGCCAATGTTGTCTGCTCCTTTTACCTTTTAATGTTTTTTAAAAGGCTTTGCCTCTTTTAATGTGTCTATTGTTTTTAAATGTGAAGCATCACAAGTCGTGGAGAACGGTATTTTGCTCCCCTGTATGCCCAGTGTATATTGTGGAAGTGACAATAAAATCTGATTGATAAAAAAAAAAGAGTATTTTTCTTTTTAATGCATTAAAAAGAAAAATACTCTTGTACTGAGCAAATATACAGTGTGCGGGTGCACTATATAAATTAAAATTGTATTATGAATAGAGTTGATGTTGAATATATATACTAAAGTATCTTTTTGTGGACAAGATCATTTGTTTTACCTGAGAGAGTGTCACACCTCTTCTTATATAGTAATGTTAATGTTGACTCATCAGTCTCCTCTTCAATCTGTGGAAGTTGCGGTACCTCCCGGACCAGACTGGGGCTGTTCTCCTCATGTGCAGGGTAAACTTCTTTACACACATACGCAGAAGGAGGAGATAAGATCTAGCATCAGTGGAACAACGTAAAGTGGATGAGATGAATTCTCCTAGTTATTGATTTGTGTTCTCACAATCACACCAGTAAGCTATTGTCTCTTTTTCAGTTGTACTATCCCAAACTGATTACGTTGTCGACAGTTTGGCTTGTTGTCATGGGAGAGTTGATATCATATTCACACCAGTCTGACTTTCATTCAACTAGATCTCAAAGACATATGGATGGAGTGGTATGTGTGGAGTGCATTGTGCAATATTAACATTGACATCTATATACATGTCTTGGCAGTGTAACTCTAGGAAATACCGGTAAGTTATTGAAACAGCCTTCCACAGAGTTTTTAAACTATACTTAATTTTTTTAATGAACGGCTTGCCTGGCTTGAACAAAATTGTGATGAAGCTACCCACAAGCTGCTGTGAAATGTATAGTTCATCGTTCAACGTTTGTAAACATATGGTTACAATACAAACCATCAAAGTCGATGTCCAGCAGTTTGTTTTGTTGCTCCAGCAGAGCTTCTAGTTGTTCTATCTCTCTCTGGAAAAGGTTGCACATGAATTCTGCAGCTGCAGTTAGGCGCTTGCTGACAAACACTCTGGCAGTTTGCTTCACACAGCAAACATTGCACTGTTTTTCCAAAACACGCAATATCTCCTCTCCCAACGATGTCAGGTATTCATTTGTCGACAGCCGTAGAGACTCTATTTGACACATTTTCCCACGTTTATGAGACATTCTTTTGCCGCTGTCTATAGTTCCCCGGCCACCACCATGAAAAACAACACGTACTAGTTCTGGATATGACTTATGTTCAAAGTCCACGTTTATTATCACACATGCGCAAAAACAGAACAGGCACTATTGCTGTCATTCTGACCGTTATCACCTCAGCCTGCATTGCAAGTGATTGGGGACCGACAGACCGTGGGAAGACGCACATGATGTTTAGGCCTAAGTTATCAGGGCACGGTGCTGCAATCACTTTTAGGCAGGAGGAAAACAGCTTTTCATTTTATGGCATAGGCCTACCCTATAGGCCCTTTAGGCTGCTATGTATAGGTAAATTGGTCCGATTGGGCTTTAATGTTTGAAATATAACAATGAAACCAAGCCATTCTGATGCAGAAAATATATTTTAGTCACCAGGAGCATAGCCAAATAATGCATAGGGCTAGGCCTATTATGCTGTATATGGCCGTTTACAGGTAGGCTATAACCACCACATTATTGGTGCGTGGCTATGTTTGAAATATATACCCCTGGCTTGAGAATTAAATTTAAATTAAATTTTGAGGCAAAAACAAGCTTTGAGTTAATCACCATGCAAGTACGAGCTGCATTTTTTTGGCAGGAGGAAAACTGCGTTGTATGGCACATATGGCCCTTTTACAATAAATGGCATTTTATAGGTAGGTATATGTCCACTGGTGTACTGGTCTGATCATGATTTGTATTGACTCTATACACAGGTATTTCATTTCAGGTACCATAGCCTGGACTGGGTGGATAATCTTTGAAATAACCCTCAGGAATGAAACCATATTTATTGGGTTTTATTGGGCCATTTTTAAAGGTGTAAGAGTGAGAGGCCTGTGTCCTATATGGCCTTGTATTGTAAGTTATTATTTCAGTATACATTTACATTTAAAATAGAATATTTACTAAAGACATCAAATGCTTTTGAACAAATAACTAATTTAGCCAGAGACATTAAAGCTTAATTACATCAGTAGCCTGCCACTAGCCAGCCACGACCAGTCGAGTCGGTATTCATTGACAGAAGGTGCTCTGCTCAGTTTTTGTCTTTGTTGGACTTTTTGTCAAGTAAATTGGTTAAACTCATATTAAAGCAAAGTGATTTTTTTCTTCCTTTCCTTTCTCCCCTTTGTCAAGCTTATATGCTTTTGTAAGCTTATTTTAGGAAATTGTATTTGGAACATTACGATCAGAAAATTACAAAAGGTATTTCAATGGGTACATTAATGTTGTTGTCGTCAAACCAGCTCTCTTCTGTTGTTCAGTGACACTGACAGCCCTCCTCCACTAGGTGGTGAAAGGCAACTGTCTCTGGATACTTTATTGCGCATGCGCAAATCGCTTTGACCCGGAATTGAATGCGTATTGCTGAATCACGGCTGAAACAAATAACCCACCGCAAAACAACAACAATAACAACAAATAACGATTCGTAGCCTAATGTTTTTCGTGGTGGTGGGGAACAAATAGCGCGGTGAAAAATATATCATAAAGTTTTATTCTGAAATGCTTTTACGGCTGAATGATGAATGAATACCTGACGTTGGTGGGAGAGAGAAGATCATGTTGTGACTGTTGTTTACTTTACTGCTCCGTGATGTTGTGTGAAGCAGCTGAGCCTGAGTCAGCCTAGTGTGCGGCCGACACATTGACGTGAGAGGTGAGGCTAGTAGGCTTACTATTAAGGCCTACATTTTATGATTTGATTGTCATGATTGAATGTATGACACTTTCTAGTTTGGAGTTCAGACATGTTAATATGAACGTGGAATGTCTACGGGAAGGGAGGCTGATGCGACAGCTCACATGCAGTGCCTACACTGAATGCAATGACAATTACCTTGTCTACCAGCACGCAGCACCTCCACAGTGAAGATCAAGATGTGGTTCCAGAAAACCATCATGACCAAGAAACCTTTGATTCTGTGAAAAAAATGAAAATCACTAAACAATGGCTAGGTTATTACATGTAGTATGCCATATAATTAAATATTCAAAATATATATATAAAAAAAAAACATAAATAGGCTACATAATACGTTTGATGGTCAAGATTCACCAGGATCCTGAATGGCTTGATTCTAGGCTTAAAATAATTGATATCAATATTTTTGTAAATCTATGTGGGGAAACAAATGAATGGCAGATTTTTCAACGGAACCAGAAAACCATGCCCACTGCACATTTATATAGCACCCTTTTTTATCCAAAGTGCTTTCCATTCACCCATTCATACACACATTCACACACTGTCAGCGGCTCTTCAAAGGTATGGGTTTAAGTGTCTTGCTCAAGGACATAAAGCCAGGAGGAGTTTGGGAACCCAGAAGAACATTATGGCTTCTGAGTAAAGTTGACAAAAAAGGTTTAGAGGTTTCTGCCTGACAGGCAGCAAATCGTTTGAAGCTTGCATTTTGGGTCAGTTCCCTGTCTTTGAAAAACACTTCAACCTTCATCTACAACAAATGTCACATACATGTCCTTATCCTATTCTTTCATTCCAGACCAGTCTGTGGAGTCCAGCCTGCAGAAGATGAGTTCTCCAGAACAAGACAGCACGGTTTCTATAAAACAGGAACCTGAAGACCACCTGGACATTGGTAAGTTTCGTCATTGGAACAGTGAGGAGCCAATCGGAGAAAGAGTAGTGATGGGTCTTCTAAAGCCCAAACCACACCAACCGGTCGGGTCGTTTTTAAGGTAAACCACACCAATGCAACTCATTGAGCATTGGTGTGGTTGACCTTAAAAGCTGTTTTATCCCGACCCGACCCTTTAGTGTGGTTTGGACTTAAAGGAGCATTCAGTAATTTGGGTGATTTGGAAAAAACCCCGGTCCGCCCCGGTAACAAGATGTGCACATGCACGCACTACAGTGGGGGGACACGCAACAGGCCAACAGCACACACACCAAGGCCCACCCCCGCTCGATCATTATTGGCGGAAGGCCCATCTCTATGCTGATTGGATGACGGCTGGGCCACCTAGCCAAAAACAAAACCTACAGGGTTTTTTTTTACCCCAGGGGTTAACTGGGGACAGGGAGGAACTCCTTATATGGTCAGCACACTCTATAGTAGGGAGGATTATCACAACAAAACAAAAAAATAAGTGATATTTCAAATTAAGTGAAATCACTGAATATACCTTTAAGAATGCTTGTGGGGATTAAAGAAAACACAGACTGACCTGCTGACTGTCAGGTGCACTGCTGTGTTCACACTGGCAGCTACAAAGATACAGGCTACCATTCTTTTTCAATGCAAGCCAGCGACATGAAGATGCATCCGACATTTGTAGCAGCTACAAGAGCTACAAAAAAACGTTTGAGCTGGTTTCAACTTCAGTACGACCGATGACGCAAAGCGACATGTTTGACCAGGTGTGCTGGAAGTGTTTGAACATTACAGTACAAAAAACCGAGTGTTCAATTTCAATGGTTGCAGCCCATAAAGTAATATATGAGCATAAACCTTTGGTTTAGTAAATGAGCATTTAGTCACAGCGGAAGATCATCCAACTACCACAGCTACAAGACAGAGGAAACACTGCAAGAAAATGTTAATCGTTTTGTCTCATCTTATCTTATCTAGACTTCCTGGTCCCTGTATGTAAAGAGGAGGTTTCCACTGAACAGCAGGAGAGGATCCCCATTCTCGTTCAGGAGGAACCAGAGTCTCCACAGATTAAAGAGGAACAGACGGAGCTGCTCCAAAGACCCAAGGAGGCTCATTGGTCAATGCTGACATTACTGGCAGTGAAAAGTGAAGATGATGAAAACAGAGAGACAGAGCATCTAGCCAGCACATCAGCTGAACACATGAAAACACAAGCTTATATACAGAACTGGGTAGCATCACAAGCAACTAGTGATGGCCAGCTCATCTCTTCACACAGTACTAAATCTGACACTGAAGACAGTGATGAGTGGGAGAAGCCCAGGGAAGATCAGTCGGCTTTAAACACACTGAAATCACTCAAGACACGACATTTGGAGGAACCAAAGTCTCCACAGATTAAAGAGGAACAGGAGGAGCTACTTCAACGACCTGAGGAGGGTCATTGGTCAATCGTAGTAGTGAAAAGTGAAGATGATGGTGAAAACAGAAAGAGAGAGCCTCTAGCCAGCACCTCAACTGAACACATGAAAACAGAGGCGTATATAGAGAACTGGGTAGCATCACAAGCAGCTAGTGATGAGCAGCTCACCTCTTCACATTGTACTAAATCTGACACTGAAGACAGTGATGAATGGGAGCAGACCAGGGAAGACCAGTCAGCTTTAAAAACACCAAAATCACACAAGACACAAAATGTGGAGGGATACATTTTGAGTAACAAGCTTTCTCGGGACCTGAAATCATCAAAACAAACTGGCTCCATGATGAGCCACACAGTAAAGGAACATTTAAGTTGTACCGTTTGTGGCAAAATGTTTAATTTGAAAGAAAATCTGAAGAGGCACTCAATGATTCATACAGGGGAAAAGCCCTTTACTTGTGCAGTTTGTTGCAAAACCTTTAATCAAAAGGGTTATCTGAAGAAACACATGAGGACTCATACAGGCATAAAGCCCTTTACTTGTACAGTTTGTGGAAAAGGTGTGACTGATCTCAAATCGCACATGAGAACTCATACAGGGGAAAAGTCTGACAAGTCCTTTACTTGTACAGTTTGTGGCAAAGGCTTTGGTCAAAAGGGTTGTCTGAGGAAACACATGAAAACACATACAGGTGAAAAGCCCTTTACTTGTACAGTATGTGGCAAAGGCTGTGGTCAAATGAGTGATCTAAAAATGCACATGAGGACACATACGGGGGAAAAACCCTTTAGTTGTACAATTTGTGGCAAAGGTTGTGTTCACATGAGTCATCTAAAAGAACACATGAGGCTTCATACAGGAGAAAAGCCCTTCACATGTACAGTTTGTGGTAAAGGTTGTATTCGAAGTGGTCAACTAAAACGACATATGGTGACCCATACAGGGGATACACCCTTTACTTGTCCAGTTTGTGGCAAAGGCAGTGGTCAATTGAGTGATCTAAAAACACATATGAGAATTCATACTGGCGATACACCATTCACTTGTACAGTTTGCGGCAAAGGCTTTTCACAAAGGGTACAGCTAAAACAACACATGAGGAATCATACAGGGGAAAAACCCTTTACCTGTACAGTTTGTGGCAAAAGCTGTGGTCAAAAAAGTGACCTGAAAACACACATGAGGACACATACAGGGGAAAAGCCCTTTACTTGTGCAGTTTGTGGCAAAGGCTGTGGACAAAGGGGACAGCTAAAACAACACATGAGGACTCATACAGGAGAAAAACCCTTTACATGTACAATTTGTGGCAAAGGCTGTAGTCAAATGTGTGATCTAAAAAAACACATCAGAACACACACAGTGAAAAAGGTCCTTTAGTTGTAGTTTGTGGTAAATACTTTGGTTAAAAATGCACATCTGAAGCTATATGGGTTCATGCACATTCCGTTTTAGGTTTATAGCGAAGGCTGTGATTACATGAGTCATCTAAAAGATATGACACATACTTGGGAGAAACCCTTTAATTGTACAATTGGTAGCACATATTGTAGGTATATAATTAGTCTGGAAAGATACTCTCATGGCTGCCAATGTAATTTAGTTCCTTTTTTGGCAGACCCATCTGGAGATATGAGCATTCATATCTTGTGAACTTGAGGCTGCATTCAAATGGGTGATCTAAAAACAGAAGTACTCGTACAGAAAAAAGGTTGCATTTGACGCTGTTAGTGGAACAGGAACAAATACTGTTTGATGAGCACACTGTTTGTCCTCATCTGCGTGTGTTCTTGCTCATGCAAAATATATGCAGCCCACATAAAGGTGCATTTTGCCCAATCTGGCCTGTGATCTGGTTGACACCACTGGTGTCATGTAAGGTAGCTATATAATGTTGTTGGATGGTATTGGAAACTTAATATTTCAAGATTATAAAACTGTAAATGTTTATTTATTTAATAATCCTCTTGTACTGTATGCATGCTCTGATAATATTTATCAATGTGAAAGTGCACTTGAGAGGCAAATATAAGCCAAATGCATATTTGGTAATTCATTTATAAGTTAGGAATTTATCAGTCGCTCTTATCCAAAACGATTTTCAATAAGCAAGGTAATTACATAGAGAGACTGTAGTGCCTCAAGAAACTGGGATCCCAGGTAAACTAAGAACCTACCATCAGTCAAACAATATCACAAATACAATAGTGTAACATGCTATCTACATTGCATTCATATCATTGTGGTCAAGAATACAAACGTATGTAACAAAAACTAGTATAGTGACCAAGATATGTCTGCATGGTAGCCATATCTTGGTCAATCAATCGAGGCAGGAAGGGGTATAGGGAGAGTCATGTGCTAGGGGTGAAATGGAGTCTGAAGAGGCGAATCTACAGATTACATCAGAAAATTCTGAGTGAGTCTGCAGTTCTGGCTGCAATGGGGAATTTGTTCCACAGTTTTCGGACGTATGGAGCACAAAAGTGTGTAAACACAACCATTGAAGACAAAAGTGTGTAAACACAAACATTGAAGACAAAAGTGTGTAAACACAAGCATTGAAGACAAAAGTCAGGACGCAAATTGTGATTGGCCAGAATGAGATGATGTATGACGATAAGGGCGCCCCCCACTTCACACAGGTGTGATTATTTGTATATAGATAGCAAGCTTTCGGTCATAGATCTTCAGGCATAAAACAACCAGTGAATATAACGGTATATAAAGGTTCAGGGTGTCATCACTTTATTGACAAATGTGTCACCCATGTGCCAAACATTTCAGTGACAAAATAAAATAAATAATGGGAGTTGTAGTCCTACAATTAAGTCTACTACAAAAAACAATGGACACAACTGTGCACTGAGCCAGGAAGCACAAAAAAAGGAATATTTACAATATATAAACACAATAAATGTATAGACAAAATACAATACAATGCAGACATCAGGCAGTAGCAATTATAAAGCAAGGAGCAATTTAATCTATTGTGATTTATTTATTGTACGACACTAATGTCAAAATCGTCATTAGAGGTTGTAGACTTTAGGGTAAAACAATTAACCAAATATATTTGGAAATTAATTTTAAAATGACACAGACTGAGTGGGTTGTTTTGTTTTAGATTTATTATAGACTGAGTGGGTTGTTTTGTTTTAGATTTATAATTATTGTTATTATAATTTATGCTCTAGGAACAATGGAAATGTGTCTAGAGCTAAAATGGGAAATGTATACGTGGATTGTGCAGGATTTGTCTTTTAAGGGAAATATTATGGATATAAATAATTAAACAACGATTCACTGGCAAATACAGACATTTTATTTGACCACATATGGACAAACTCACACCCTGACAGACACGGACACAGATATTCCACACAGTGTAGTGATATGGAATGCAGCATTGAGTATATAAACCCCTCTAACTTAACATTGCTAAATGCAAGGCACAAGTCCGTATAGTACACAAACCATGTGCAACCCAGATTCGGCACAAACAAGGGACTAATTTATTTTTGCTCCTATGCCACCAAAATGTGGAACGCCCTACGACCTTCGAAACTGGCCCCCGTAAAATCTGAATTCCCCTTTTTCCCCTGACTGTATATGTTTATTTTCCCTTTTTCCCTCCTTTATGATGAATTCCTGTTCTGTTCTTTGGCTATATAGTGTCTATTTGTACGTCTCTAAATGTTTTGATGAATTGAACAAGGTGGACCCTCTTGTAAACAAGTGTAATGCTTTATTGGGTCGTCCACTCACAGTTAACAGTCTTGAGTTGTGCTTGAAATGTACTGCAATTCTGTAAACTGTTAATAAATATTTCAATCAATCAAACACAATCGATTATTTGCATCTACTACTAGTTGGTGTTTGCATTTCAATGTAGTTTGATTGTTGGAATTATAATTGATACAATTTCTGTATCATTGCACCCCTTACATCATTTGGGATATATATATATATATATGTGCGCGCGCGACACACACACACACACACACACACACACACACACACACACACACACACACACATACACACCATTGGATTAGTGATGGCCATTTGGAGAAATTGTTGGAAAAAAGAAAACGCACAATTTACCCATATGAAAAACACCAATAAATGTTTTTTTTCACTCTATTTACACATTGAAAGTACCAATACCACGAGAAGGAAGAATTCAACAAATTGTTATCCATAAGAAATATGGTTTTATTTTAGCTGTGAAACATTAACTTTACTTGGTAGTACCGGCGCTCCCACTTAAAACATTTAGTTCCACGGTTAACCATTAATATTAACCGGTTACCAATTTCATAATGGTTACCGGTTGGCCATCACTACATTACATTACATTACTACATACATTTTGACCAAAACATTTGTCAATAAATGCTACTACAGGCTTTTTTCCTCAAAATGAGAAATGGTGTGTATTTTCAGATCATCACTTTGACTGAATCTTTGTTCACAAACTGAGCAACTAAAGGGTTTTTCCCCTGTATGAGTCGCCATGTGTTCTTTCAGCTTACTCTTCTGACTACAGCCTTTGCCACAAACTGTACAAGTAAAGGGCTTTTCCCCTGTATGGGTCCTCAAATGTGATTGCAGCTCACTCCTCTGACTACAGGCTTTGTTACAAACTGTACAAACATATGGTTTTTCACCTGTATGAATCCTCATGTGTTTATTCAAATCACCCTTTTGAAGACAACCTTTGCCGCAAACTGTACAATTAAAAGGTTTTTCTCCTGTATGCGTCATCATGTGTCTTTTTAGATCACTCATTCTACTACAGCATTTGCCACAAACTATACAACTAAAGGGTTTTTCCCCAGTATGTGCCCTCATGTGTCTTTTCAGATCGCTCATTTGAGCACAGCATGTGCCACAAATTGTACAACAATAGGGTTTTTCCCCTGTATGAGTCCTCATGTGTCTATTCAAATGGTTTTTTTGACCAAAGCATTTGCTACAAATTTTACATATATAGGGTTTTTCCCCTGTATGCATTCTCATGTGGTCTTTTAGACGGTCCATACGACCAAAGCTTTTACTACAAACTGTACAAGTAAATGGTTTTTCCCCTGTATGAATTCTCATGTGTGTTTTGAGAGTTTCATTTTGAGTATAGCTTTTGCCACACACTGTACATGTAAAGGGCTTTTCACCTGTATGATTTCTCATGTGTGTCTTCAGATGTTTCTTTTGTCGATAGCCTTTACCACATACTGTACAGGTAAATGGCCTTTCCCCTGTATGAGTCATCATGTGATCTTTAAGCTGACCACTTTGACTACAGCCTTTACCACAAAATTTGCAAGTATACGGCCTTTCCCCTGTATGAGTCCTCATGTGTGTTTTTAGATCACCCATGAGACCAAAGCCTTTGCCGCAAACATTACAAGTAAAGGGCTTTTCCCCTGTATGAGTCCTCATGTGTGACTTCAAACCATCCTTACGTGAAAAGCTTTTGCTACAAACTGTACAATCAAAAAGTTTATTTTGTGCCGCGTCGGATTTCAATGTGTTTAAAGCTGACAGACCTTCCCTGCTCTCCTCCCAATCATCACTGTCTTCATTGTCAGATTCAGAACACTGTGAGGAGAGAAGCTGGTCATCACTAGATTGCTGTGATGCTACCCAGTACTCTATATACGCTTGTGTTTTCATGTGTTCCGTTGAGGTACTGGCTAGAGCCTCTGTCTCTCCGTTTTCATCATCATCTTCACTCTTCACTGCTAGTAATTTCAACGTTGACCCATGAGCCCCTGCTGGTCTTTGAAATAGTTCATCCTGGTCCTCCGTAATCTGTGGAGTGTCTGAAGGTCTCCTCTCTTGCTGACCAGGGGGAATTTCCTCTTTACCCAGAGGGACGTGCAGGAAGTCTGGGCAAAAGATACAAAAAATATGTATTTATTTAATGTTTGAACCTTTTTTTCCCACACACCGTTTCTTGTAATGTAGCTGTGGTAGGTGGAAGACATATGCCACCGTTAAGTGAGAAGTTTTCCCAGACGTAATCTATAACATTGCGTCACCAGGATTGTCCAAACAGCGTAGAAAAGTTAACTCGCGTTGCATGAAGATACCAAGGATTTGTCAGTGATGTTACTGCTGTGGTTTATAAACAGCTTCGAGTCATATGATACTCAGTGGTGTTACAAGACGGTTGTCACGATTGCGCAAATAAAACAGTAAATTATTATTTCATGTCAACATTCAAGTTTAATATTACTTCTCATTGGTCAATGTGAAGTAATATATATAAGCCTATATGTTTTAAGATTTGTTTTTGGCTTTTCTGCCTTTATTGATAGTATCAAGTGGAGATAGACAGGAAAGAGGGAGAGAGAGAGGGGGGGGGGGGGGGGGGGGGGGAGACATGCAGCAACGGTCGTCATGAACGGGACTCGAACACGTCAGGCCAAAGCCTATATGTGGCATGCGCCTGGACCACTTGGCCAGCGGGCGCCCAATGTGAAGTAATATTGATTGCAAATCTTGTATTTATACCATCGTTTTGTGCCTTTTATTAGTAGAAATAACTAGTCATTAGTGCAAGTCCAGTCACATTTCATTTGAATGAAAATAACGAAATAAAAGCCTGCTGCAAATAGCCACCTGGTTCTTTTAAAAGCCCCGGGGTCCAAATTGATTTTGCGTATTAAACGCTGGGCTACTATTTGGGAAAATACGGCAGATTAAGCACTGTTTTTTTTACTAATCTTGTAAACGCCAAAGAAACGCCAAGAACGACGAAGAGTCTCTACTTTCTGAAAACACCAATGATGAACATCAAACGTCAATGGCGGTCTATGCCTTGAATTGAAATGAAGAAAATATATTCTTCAATAACAGTCAATGAGTGGCTGACTTTATGCCATTGTGGTAGCCTGTACTTTTTGAGTGGTGCAACCACTCCTATAGACAGCTATGTGTGTGGCTGTGTCCCTGTGTCCGAGCTCGGAAATAGCATATTGTCACTCACCACCAAGTGTCACTGTTGTGCAGCCTAACACACAGACACAGAGGCCAGGGAGGAGAGCTTGTACAGTACAGTACAGTACAGTACAGTACAGTACAGTACAGTACAGTACAGTACAGTACAGTACAGTACCACTCACTTCAGACGGGTCTGATTTTTTCATACAGAGTCTGAACTGGTCTGGCAGAATCCATGACTATAAAGCATGGCTCTTTTTTACATTTAGTTTTCTTTTAATACAATTCTTCTCCATACCCGAGTCAGTGAATCCATAGAAATCTTCCTCGTCGCTTTCCTCTTCAAACATTTGATAGATCCGTCGATGCTGTTCTGTGTCCATGGCTGGAGAGTGGAGAGAGGAAAACATTTATATACATAAATATAAAAATAACAGAGTGTGTTAGCTGCGTCCATCTGTTTGCATACGAGCAGAGCAGAGCTATACCCATGTGGCATGCAACGTAATCCTTTTGATTTGATTATTGACATGTTTCTACTTTACTCTCCTGCCCTTACTCTACTTTGATCATCCTTTTTCAAGAAAACTACAAAATGGTGTAGCGTGCACAACAATAATGTTAAAAGTAATGTTATTTAACAATAAAGCTCATTCTCATTCTAATTGTTTCACCACAAATACAGTTGCTGCTCTGTGTAATCATCTTTCCCTTTATTACCAATGAGAACAGAGTGCTGTGGCTACCGGTAGGATGTCGCTGGTTTTATAATTTAAAGTGTTGTGTGAGAGATGACAAAAGGTTTCAGCATTGTCTCCATCTCAGGTGTTATAATGTACAGTAGCTTGTACAGGAAAATCACTGCTTAACAATGAATCAGTCGATAAGGTAAATCAACTAATCAAGGTTGGACGATATGCCAAAATGTTCTTATCAGCCATAGTCTGCCCCAAAATCGCAGATTGGCGATATATTCGCACTATGAAAGCAATAATGTGAGAACAGCTCCCCGGTCCTTTAAGCTCGAGTTATATTCACTGTACAGCGAGTCGCGTGTCGAAAATAGCAGATTTAAAAGCTCACGTGTTGTGAGCTTGTAGATGTGCCTTTTTTTGTTACGTTGGGTTACGAACGCGACTGCACGTTGTCAATGAATAAACCAAGATGAGACTTCCATAGGATATTCTTTTAGAAGTTGAAGCAAGAAGTTTGACAGATGATAAAACATAATTCAAACAAGGAATTAGCCATCACACTTTGCAGATTGACTGATAGAAATTGGTTTTGAATTGCGTCCGCATCCTCGAGCTTGAGACCCGGGTCATTTGCGTACATACTGTATAAACTTAACACAGTATGGCTCTGCGGCCCATCATGTTGCTTAGGCAAATAATAAATGACTAAAATGACAGTTTTTCTGTAAATACACTTTTACTGCTCCTAGTATTGAATGTCTTTATATGTCTTGATTAATTGAATACACAGGACCACAATAGTCTAGCACCGAAGTCTGACGTCACTTTCAGTAGAGGGCGCCAGTACACAGGTTCATGTATTTTTTTATTTGCATTGAAATCCCCATAGGGGCATTTTAGGTCGCTTCATATAAGAACTGAAAAATAAACCGATCATCCCGGCCTTTCTGTAAAGGGGGTGGCTGTGCGTCGTTAATGATGTCCATTCATATTTGATACAACCAGTTTCTGGAGAAAATGGAATTCATTTGGCCGCAAGAACCTTGAAACTCCTTATGAAAGCAATGTCGCTGCTAATATACGTCACGCCCAGCTGTCAACACATTGTGTTCCTGAGATTCCTCGTTGACGTAAGCTCAGCTGGTGGTGACTTGACTCGTACTAACCACGATTAACGATTAACAGCATTAAATATCAATACAAATAAATGAAAACAACTTAATTAACATGTGTTTATGTTGTGCGACGGGCAGCTGCAGCCACCCGGAAATGTAGTCTCTGGGTTGTTTGACTCGTTTCTAGTGCTTATTGTGTTACTCTTTGGGTATATTTGTACAGTTCCACCTTCAGTCGAAGCTTCATATCCATATGAGTGAAAAGGCCGGGATGATCGGTTTATCTTTCAAACACAGTTCTTATATGAAGAGATCTAAAATGGGGATTTCAATGCAAAAAAAAGTACACAAACCTGTGGACTGGCGCCCTCTACTGACAGTGACGTCAGGACTTCGGTGCTCTATGAAAACATTGTTATCCATTTAGCATTATTGTATAATTGTACCACAGTACTTTTTGGCAAGTATTCAATCAATCAAAAACAACAGAACAGAACAACAGAATATAAATAAATGACGAGTGAGAGCATGAAACTTACAGACGTCCAGGTGTTCTTCAGGTTCCCGTTTAATAGAAATGGTCATGGCTGATTCAGGAGAACTCATCTCCACCTGCAGGCTGGACTCCACTGACTGGTCTGACTCTGAAAGGAAGCAGGGAGTGACATCAGGGACGTGCAGAGAGTGTTAGAGAGACAGGGGCTGGAAATCCCGTCAGAGGGCACTTTTGGACAAAAATAGTGAAAATAGCAGATCTACAAGCTCACAACGCGTCGCGCTGTGACGCGTTGTGAGCTTGTAGATCAGCTATTTTCGGGGCGCAACCCAGCACTCTTTAGCTAGTGGAGATGCGGTATAACGACAAATTTGTTCAATGCAAAATGCTGTGTTCAAGTCCAGGAGACTGGGGGAAAAAAGCAATTCTCCTGAATGCTGCCTTCCGGCATTGCATGGAAAGGAGAGGCATTTGCATTTCTTTCACTGTAGTAAATGCTGCATTCGTGGTCTGGAAAGGGCTTTTACAGACTGGGTAAAAGGGCAGGGGCTGAAGCCCCCTTTGATGTATATGTGTGCACGTCCCTGATCGACATTATAAATGACCTAGAAGGCCTGGCCTGGAAGTACCGTTTGAACCCTCTGGGCCAGCAGAATGCATGAAACATCCAAAGAAATAAAACACCTGACACCTAATTTCACATAATTTCCCTATGGTACTGGTGTTTTGCAATGGTTTTTTTATTAAATCATCTATGCAGCTTCATGAGTCCGACATATTGTTGGATTAAAGAAGCATATTTTATTCACTGCTTGCTCCCGCGAGAAGCATGCGTTCACTACAGTCTTGTAGCAGCACAGAGCATTTTATCTTCTCGTTTTATCTTTTCCTTCTCTTTCTTTCTTTCTTTTTGGAGTGTTTTTACAGACTGGGAAGCAACATTCTTCTGTTAAGTGTTAACACAATCAAACGTTAGGAATGTAGTCAGGGACGTGCACACGTAGACATAGAAGGGGGCTTCAGCCTCTGCCCTTTTACCCGTCTGTAAAACAACTGCCCTTTCCAGACCATGAATGCAGCATTTACTACATGGTGAAAGAAATGTAAATGCCACTCCTTTCCATGCCATGCCGGAAGCCAGCTATAGCATTCAGGAGAATTGCTTTTTTCCTGAAGTCTCCAGCATTTTGCACTGAACAGATTTGTTTAGAATTCCAATGTTGTATACCGCATCTCCACTAGCTAAAGAGTGCTGGGTTGCGCCCCGAAAATAGCTGATCTACAAGCTCTCAACACGTTGCAGCGTTGGTTCACGATACAATTTTCTCACAACCTTTCTTTTACAAAATGAGATTCCAGACAAATTATGATAATTATGGTTACCGTATTTTAATTTAACAAAAACAAAAACAATTTTATTCATCTTTTATATCAACTCAAAGAATGGTTCAAGTTATGGCTAATGTATACTCTGCTACAGTCATTCAATAGTATTACACATAACACGTCATGGTATGGCATGTGATATAGCAGATCTGCTATTTTAAGGATTGTCAGGTTCATGCTATTTCTGGTGAGCAATATGCAATATTATCTCCCATCTCTATTAGTGAAAATAATTTGAAAGTGATATTTCACTTTGGTAGAACCTTAATTGGCATGGTACAAGTCCAAATACTTTCCAATGATATGTTTTTCTGCTGCTTCCGTACTCTTTGAACTCTCATTGTATTTCAACTAAGATCATAATTAATGTAAAAACACTGAATGGAATTCTATTCCATGAGACCATATAATTTCCTCCACAGCTTGGCTGGGCATTACAACCAACATAACTGCCACTTTTAGGGCTGGCTATCATTCAAAAGGAAATTATTAGTTTACTAATAGTCATACATAACAGTCAATTGCTTTCAATAAAGGAGACAGAAAAATAGAACATATACACTACTACACTACACATTATCACTAAAGGAAACAGTAATACACAGGAATATAACGATTCACTAAAGGACTTATGAACATTAGTGTAGACCAATTATATGAAGAAAAGTGGTGAAGTGGTCCTTTAAATGTTCTAATCGTGACAGCCCTAGTTGCTAAACATAATATTTATAATCTGTCACTAAAGGAGATACAAGAATATTTATAACATGATAATACTCAATTTAATGTATAATTATCACTAAAGGAGACAGAAACGTATCTACAATACATCAATAGACATATTGGCAATATTATACTGGCGTAACGCTATCTGACACTCTGTCACTTCATCATC
This sequence comes from Electrona antarctica, assembly GCF_951216825.1. Lineage (NCBI taxonomy): Eukaryota > Metazoa > Chordata > Actinopteri > Myctophiformes > Myctophidae > Electrona > Electrona antarctica. The sequence goes on along the minus strand of NC_136794.1, from coordinate 5,082,379 downwards.
ATGGCTTTTTTCCACTATTTAAAAACATACTAATTATTAATTAATAATAATAAAATCAGGCCTTCATTTGGTTTTTGGGCCCGAGCAGTTTGAGCTAAATGTCCCTAGACTTCAAGACGTTGAAATTGTTTTTAAACAAATGTGTCATAAACCGGTAATAGCGGAGTACATTATTTATAATAACGTACGGCCTAGATTGTCAAATGATCTTGGAAGGATAGGCTATAACAGTTTTAGCTTTAACTGCTAAACTAGCCGTTAAGCTAAAGTTAGCATCAAAGTGTTTTCGTGTGCAAAAGAATCAAACAGCTATAGTCTTATACCCAATCTATACAGCTTGACGACTTGTTGTCTACATGCTGAGATGAAGGTTTCTTCTCCATGTTTGTACTTACAGGCGTCCTGTCTGCCGCCGTGCAGCGATAAACCGTGAAGAAAAGCTTGCAAGTGCTACACCATAACAACAAATAAGGCTTCCGGTCTTAACTTTCAAATTAATTCCAAAAAGAAAAGGAAAAAAATATTGAATACGTCAATGATCAATCAATTAAAGCATGATACAGCTGCTCTGGATGGGAGATCGATCCCCGCAGCTGCTGAGCTGCGCTCTACCCATATTCTGTTTGTCAAAGTGTTGAACAAAGAGAATAATCTAAACTATTTACTTCACTTGTTGAATTAAAACATCTGCTTTGTTATTATGGCATACAGTCTACAAAGGTTTGTGCGCGCGTGCGCACACACACGCACGCGCGCGGAGAGAGATGGAATTGATCCAGGTTTGATCCACCTATTTATCTAACAAAAATACAATACAAATACAAATCTACTATTTATTTATACTGTGTATCCAGCTTATTTTATTTTATTCCATTCTTATTATTTAATGTATCTATTTGAACAATTTAGAAATATTGTCAAAATCATAATTCAGTCAGGACAACTCATGAATGGATGGAATATATATTTATTGAATATAAAATGAGCAATATTTATTATGGTTTGGCAATGAATTTGATCTGCTTTTTAGGTAGGCTACTCTGATCAAGCGCATCAGTCTCAATCATAAAGGCACTATAGTCTGGAAATGGCACTTTTCGGACCTCTGGCCCACTGGACGGCCCATACACTTTTTTTTGTTTGTTTTTTACACCTCTCCCGCTTAGCTGAGAGTGTCGTGTTGTACAGGAGGTCTAAACCTGTGTGTGTCAGAACAGCTGACACGAAGACATTTTTTTTGTCCAGCAACCACTATAGTCTGGAAACAGCACTTTTTGTGCGTCGTCCATCCATCCATCCATCTTCAACCGCTTATCTGTAGTCGGGTTGCGGGGTACAGCTCCACCAGAGTGTTCCAGACTTCCCTCTCCAGAGCAACATTAGTGACTTCCTCCTGGGGGATCCCGAGACGTTCCAAGGCCCGGGGTCTCCTCCCAGGGGTATGTGCCTCAAGGGAGACGCCCGAGAGGCATCCTAACCAGATGCCCGAACCACCTAAGCTGGCTCCTTTCCAGGCGAAGAAGCAGAGACTCTACTCCGAGTCTCTCGTGTGACTGAACTTCTTACCCTATCTCTAAGGGAGATGCCAGCCACCCGTCGAAGAAAACTCATTTTGGCCGCTTGTATTTGCGACCTTATTCTTTCGGTCATGACCCACACTTCATGACCATAGGTGAGAGTATGAACGAAGATTGCTCAGTAGACAGAGAGCTTTGCCTTCTGACTCAACTCTCTTTTCGTCACAAACAAGCAAGCCAGTTTCTTGCTTAATGTAAGATTGCTCTGGATTGCTCTGGATTAAGAGCGTCTGCTAAATGCCTAAATTGTAAACTGTAAATTGTGGTACAGCGACTGCAATACCGCCCCTGCCGCTCCGATTCTCCGACTGATCTCCTTCTCCGTCCTCCCCTCACTCGCGAACAAGACCCCGAGATACTTGAACTCCTTCACCTGGGGTAATGCCTCATTCCCTACCTGGCCATGGTTCTCACCGGTTTCCTGCTGAGAACCATGGCCTCAGATTAGGAGACGCTGACCCTCCTCCCTGCAGCCGCCGTACACTCGGCTGCGAACCGGTCCAGTGAGAGCTAAAGGTCCTGACCGATGGTCCTGATGGCACCATCGGTCCAAGACCTTCAGCTCTCACTGGCACTGTCACTCGCGTGTGTCGTGTTGCTGTGAAATCCTGCGTATGGATTTACATAAACCAGCAACCCTATAGCTAAATTACGCCACTGCCTCTCTGGCTTGACCGACAGTGTGCATGGTGTGATAGAGGAGGTCTCCCCGAACATGTGGACATGAACAGCTTACACGAAGAGACGTTTTTTGAGCAGCATCAACTATAGTCTGAAAATTGCACTTTGCTGACCTCTGCCCGCACGTCCAGTGCCCCCCCCTTTTCTACACCTCTCTGGCTTAACCGACAGTGTGGTCTGATAGAGGTCTTCTCGAGCGTGTGCATACAGTGTCACAATAGCTGACACGAAGAGCCAGTCCAGCGTCCAGTTTGTAAGTGCTATGCACTCCAGTGAACATAAGTAAGTAAGCCCGGCCGAGCCATGAGGCCCATAGGGCAGGAGTCTATCTCCTGTTTCTGTAGCGTGAGGCAGCTTGATGCACAAGTACACAAGAGTGAAGATATTTTTTAATGTTAAAAAAAATGCACATAAACATAATTTGTTGTATATTTTCGTTTAAATACTTAATTTATTGTTTTAAATTAATGTGCAAATAATCGTTTTTGTTTACTCTAGACTAGACTAGAGGGTACTTTTATTCTGAAGAGATCGGCCACCGGAAGTCTTATTCTTGCTCCCGGATCACGTGATCACAGAACACTGGCGAATGAAGCTTGCTTGAACTTTTGTCAAAGAGTTTCTGTCTACTAGCCATGGTTGATGGTTCATTTATTTTCTTCACATAACGTTCGTACTTTGTTTCAGGGGCTGAGTCTCTACCTTTGTCGATAAATGCACACCCGCCGTCGGTGGGAGTCTGGCACTGAGTAGTGGGAGAGCAATCAGAGCATAGCAGATATTGTGTGTTTTGGGAAAACAGGGCGATATTTGTTGTATGAAGAAAACCGTCCTGAATGTTTGTCAGCGAGCGTTTTTCTCCCTTGAAAAACGCATGTGGTGTGGTTGCTCTCCAAGGGCTAGTGAGCGTCTAACTGCGGCAGAAGAGTTCATGCGCAGCTTCGGAGCTTCCCATAGCAACTCTGCTGGAGACTGGAGAGACAAAACAAAGTGTTGGTGCTGGACAGTGGACAAACATTGATTTCAATGAGAAAGGTTTGTAACCAGTGCCAGCTGTTAACAATAGCTGTATTGCATTAACAAAGTAATAGATGTTATGGTGAATGTTGTGAGACTGAGTTTGAGTTGATACTTCAGGCGTGCTTTGCCAGCATTGGAAAATAATGGGTATTTTGAAATTGCATCCATTAAAAAGCTCAAAGTAGGCACTACATTATAAAATAATTTGATGACTGAAGCAATCGATTGCTTGAAAATGTCATGTATCCATTCTACAAACTGAAACAGTTTCAGTTTGTAGAATGGGTACATGACCGTACATTTCAACGAAGTAGGCTACAGGTAAATATAAAAACTGCTATGAGGATAAAAACAGAAAACTGAGTTTACATCAGGGTCTTCCATTTTCAACAGGAAAAACATGTAGTCTACAGTATGGAAAAATAGGGGGGGTGGGACTTTTTTACAGGGTTTTGAATTGCAACCGCGTAAGTGCTCTTTGAGAGCGGTTTTGAAGGAGTCTACTAAGTCTAGGGATTCACATATCTTAATGGCTGTTAGGGCGTTCCACATTTTTGTGGCATAGGAGCGAGCGAAATTAATTTAACCCCTTGTTTGAGCTGAATCTGGGTTGAACTCCCTCTGGTGTTCATTGACTCCCTCTGGACTTTATTGACATTAAGGAAGTATTTTGACAGGTACATGGGTATCTTAGAAGCAAATCTTGTAGACCGTGTGTGTGTGTGTGTGTGTGTGTGTGTGTGTGTGTGTGTGTGTGTGTGTGTGTGTGTGTGTGTGTGTGTGTGTGTGTGTGTGTGTGTGTGTACGTACGCACACATAACAAATGGATGTAGTGCATACAAAAATGTGTATATTGCTCGCCACGACCGGATTATTGACCTAGTGTCTGATGCAGTTCGAAAGTATGTGCCATCTAGTGCAGCAATGTATAAACATTCAAGAGTGTTAACAGATTGGTTTAGCTGTGCATGAGATGTCTTTGCTAACATCCCAAATACACCTGATGTTGTCTTTGTTAACACCAGTCACAAGGAGGTCCTGATTCTGGAGGTGGGCTGTATTTTTGATTTGTACATGGACCAGGCATTCCAAGATAAACATTCTAAGTATCAACCATTACTTGGAAGTATAACAAACCTGGGGTATCGCTGTAGATTTGCCATACTGATATTCGAAAGCCTGGGCCATTGTGCATAAACTGACCATGAGTGGCCTAAGAATAGCTGGCATGACAAAAAGCAAAGCCAAACAACTTGCCAAATACTGTTCTGTTTCGGCTGTTATAGGCAGTTTGTCTGTGTGGAGGAGGAGGTGCCATGTGTATCCTTAAGTGAACATGAACGTGTGTGTGTGTGTGTGTGTGTGTGCAATGGAAACCTATAAAAAATAATGATATAAACTAAAACAACTCTGTGTAATCACTGAGGCCTACTGATGATCCAGGTTCAAAGACTGTGTGTGTATATATTATATGTATATACTGTATATATTTTTGTATTTCTTTTTCCAATTGCGTCAATAGGGCAGAGTTAACCCTGAATCTTAACTCTGATGTCACTATGCGAGTTAAGCTAAGTTCTGTCAATGTTAATTAAACATTGCTTGAAGATTGGGGATGCATTTTGCATGCAATTTTCACTACCCAGTCTTTGGAAAACACGTTTTACATCCTCTGGTTCCCTCTTTTACATTCAACCTTCATCTACCACCCTGCGGTGCACCCGTCACATCAAAGTCCTTAAAGGACAACTTTTGTTTTTTTCAACCAATGTTCATGTTTTAGGTTGTTATTAGAAAAAGTAAAAGATGAGCGTACATTTTGTTTAATTTGCTGCTTTCTTTAGTTTTAGCGATTTTATACAGGGGGGCGGGGCATTCAAACATGGTGCTAAATATGGATTTTTTTTTTATAGCGATTTATTTTTTCATTATTTACTATAGACTAGACACCATAAAATTACATCTGGCCACAAAAGATCATGGGATCTATTGAATGTGAAGGGGGAGGTGACAAACTGACGTTTGCACCTATGACACACAGTATGGCATCCCCCTAGTAACACATTCAATAGATCCCGTGATCTTCTGTGGCCAGATGTAATTTCCTGGGGTCTAGTAGGACTATAGTAAATAATTATAAAGAAATCGCCGTAAAATGTTGTAAAAGTATATGTATTTAGCCCCTATCAAAAATTGCTAAAATGAAAGAAAGCAGCAAATGGGGGAAAAAATGAACACTCATCTTTTACTTTCTCTAAATAACAACCTAAAACATGAACCTTGGTTGAAAAAAACGAAAGTTGTCCTTCATTGCAAGCCAATCTGTGTCGTCCAATCTGCAGGTGAAGATGAGTTCTCCAGAACCAGCCAGGACTCTTTATATCAAACAGGAACCCGAAGACCACCTGGACACCAGGACTGTTTATATTAAACGGGAATCTGAAGAACACGTGGACATCAGTATGTTTCATGCTCTCTTTCTTTTATGTTGTAGGACAATTAGTATTACCGTATAAACATTTCTGTACTGTAATTTACATACCTAAACCACTCCCCTGAAAATATCCTGATTTGTCAGTCTGATGTTGGCAGGTATGTAACACACCACTATGGAAAGTTTAAACTCATTCAAAACTGGTGTGGGGGTGTGAATAAAAGACAGACTTGGGGTAAACCGTATTTTCTGTGTTATTGTGCCAGTGAAATAAGCACAAACTAGTGAATATGCGGGCCAGTTTGGAAAGAAAACCAGGCTTTCCTCCATGTGGAAAAGCCTGGTGACATGAGGGTAGGGTTTGTTAGTTAGGTCAGGTGTACCAACTTGCACGCATTGACAATAGGCAATAGTATTGTAGTCAGCCCATCCTAGTGGCCACCATTATTGATTTAATAATTGAGTAAATAAAGTGCTGTTTTACAAAAAAATTAAAAAAATAAAACCTTACAGAACAACAAACGGACTGTTCAATTGCAACCACAGTCAAAGTGTATGGGTGAATATATAATGGTAAAATTCTCTTTTATAATTTGCCTAGACTTCCTGCACCACCCTGTGTGTAAAGAGAAGCTTCCACAGATAAAAGAGGAACTACTTCAAAGACCAGAGGAGGCTGATGGGTCAATGACATTAGCAGTGAAAAGTGAGGACGATGAAAACGGAGAAACGGAGCCTCTAGCCAGCACCTCAACTGAACACATGAATACACAAGCTGATACAGAGTGTGGGTTATCAGAACCAAACGGTGATAACCAGCTCCTCTCTTCACGCCGTTCTGAATCTGACACTGATGACAGTGATGACTGGGCTCCACGCTGTTCTGAATCTGACACTGAAGACAGTGATGAGTGGGAGGAGACCAGAGGAGGTCGGTCAGCTAGTATGAACACACTGAAATCATACAAGACACAAAATGTGGAAGGACAAAGATCGTCTTTAAGCAAGAAGCTGTCCAAGGACCCGAAATCATCAATACAAACGAGGACTCGCATAAGGAAGACAATCTTTAGCTGTAAAGTGTGTGGCAAAAACTTTAATCTGAAGGCAAAGCTGACAAACCACACAAGGATTCATACCGGGGAAAAGCCCTTTAGTTGTACAGTTTGTGAACAAAGATTCGGTCGAAATGAAAGTCTGAAACGACACATGAGTACCCATACGGGGGAAAAACCATTTATTTGTACTGTTTGTGGCATAGGCTGTGGTCAAATGGGTAATCTGAAAAGACACATGAGGATTCATACAGGAGAAACCCCCTTTAGGTGTACACATTGTGGCAAAGGTTGTCGTCAAAGAGGTGATCTAACAAAACACATGACGAGTCATACAGGAGAAACCCCCTTTTCTTGTTCGGTTTGTGAAAAAAGATTCAGTCGAAATGAAAGTCTAAAAAGACACATGAGTATTCATACTGGGGAAAAGCGCTATAGATGTACAGTTTGTGTAAAAAGATTCAATCGAACTGAAAGTCTGAAAACACACATGAGGTCTCATAAAGCGCTATAGACGTACAGTGTGTGTTACAAAGATTAAATCGAACTGAAAGTCTGAAAATACACATGAAGTCTCATAACGCCTTTTTGGCAGACCTGCCAACCTGTACAATTCACAAAATTACGCTCCCTCTAAATAATGCAAAAAGCTGTTGCAGCTTTATGAGTTTGTGCTGTACTCTAATATGAATTATAAATGAGATATCGGCAAATAAGTGGTATTACAATACTTGTAAATATGTTCTTGAGGTTATTATTTAAAATGTTTTTTTTTTGTGGCTTTCGCCTTTATTTTATATTTTTATGGAGGGACAGACAGTAGGCTGACAGGAAATGGGGAGAGAGATGGGGGGAAGACATGCAGTAAAGGCCGTCGGGATCGGGAGTCGAACCCGCGGCACACTGCCAGACTGGATTACCAGCCAAGGTGCCTGGACCGCTGAGCCATGGCCCAGGCCTTGAGGTTATTATTTATCCCAAAAATCATGAAGGCTAATTTGACCTTTGGGATACACAAATAAGTCAGTGTGTCCAAAAACGTAGTTACTACATTTTTTTTGTCAAATCTTATTTGAAATGATCAAACCTGCGTAACGATGATAAGCAGGTTTCTGGGGCTTTTTTCCCTTATTGATTGGTTGAAAGTGAAGACAGACAGGAAACGAGGGGGTTGATTTTAATTCGAATCCATTGGGGCGACGGGGAGTGAGCCTAGGCCCATTATTGAGGACCAATTATATGAAGATAGGTTAAAAGTGGGCGAAGTGGTCCTTTCAAAGAAGCACCCACTTTTTTCTTTCCTTCTTTAAAAGGACCATTTCACCCATTTTCATATAATTGGTCCTCTCTCATGCTCATTAGAATAATGATACCATTTTGTCTACTCAGGCTGTCTCAGAGAAGGGATGTGGGCATTTAACCAGTGACTTAATTGGTAGGCAGTTTTCTTTTCTTTCTTTGTATTTATTAATGTAACTAACTTTCCAAGAGAGAGCCTGCAGTTTCTATGAGCTTGGAACTCCATAGATGATTTCATTGATACAGGTTTCTGAACTGTCCACAGTCCACCAATTAGAGACGGAGCTGCCATCTTCGTTGAGCATATAAATTGGGACCAATTATATGAAGATAATGCGATAAAGTATGGTGTGCTTACAAAACTAACAAACTATCTAAAACACATTCACCGCCAAATGCTTGTTCTTTATATTGCTTTTCATCTTTTCAAAGATATGAGCATCAGTGTACATGTGTCTGTCCAGATTGATCTGGATTTTAAAAGCTATATTCATTCATCGTTTTATTCATTAATATACGTATACAATACGTATACATTAATATACCTATACAATGCAATAAAGTGTTCACAAGCTGCTCGACTTCCGTTCACTGTATGTTGACATGTTTGGACTGTCAAATTATGACATTGCAACGTAACACGTTGTGAGCTTGTAGATTGGCTATTTTGGCTAAAGAGATTTGGTGTAGAGGGGGTTGGGGGTTGTAGAAAATGCCAGCACTCAATATATGTCCCTTTTCACATTTTATTTACCTCTGACGAGCAGACAACGTACACGTTTCGGCCTAGTCGGAAGGCCGAAGGACATATTGAGTGCTGGCATTTTCTTCATTCTATTATGCATCATCGAGCCTTGCACCTATATGGATTTTTTCTCTAACCTGGAGTATTGCGGGTTGTCTGCCTCGGCAGTACTCTACTCTTCTCAGGGTTGGGGGTTGTCCAAATTACAGAGCCAACTCAGAAGGTGCAAGTGGTTAATTCTGGGAAACGTGTACTTAACCCATAACTACTGTTGATACATGAACAGCTCAGCAGAGCCATCCCAGATTCCATTCCAGTAGGCTAGCTTAGTTGATGAGCACAGTCTGTGAAACTGGAGGTCACTGGTATCAGGGGCGGCTGTGGCTCAGGAGGTAGAGCAGGTCGTCCAATGATCCCTGGGTCGGCGGTTCGAATCCCGGCTCCTCCTGTCCACAAGTCGAAGTGTCCTTGGGCAAGACACTGAACCCTACATTGCCTCCAATGTCGGTGTAAGCTTGCCACCATTGGTGTGTGGATGTGGGAAGTGAGGACGCTGGCGTCGACTGTTCGCCGCTTCACCTCCCAATGTATGAATGAATGAACCATTGTAAAGCACTTTGATCACTTGGAAAAGCACTACAAAAATGCAATTCATTATTAGTTCATAAGCAACATTGCATAACATGGTAAAATTGCAACATTAATGTGAAACACGCTCAAAGCAATAAAGTAACTACAGCAGCATATTTTGTAAAATACAAATAATGAAGAATTGTCATTCTTGAGTTTTGCATCATTCAAAAATATCCTTTAGGTGATGTACATTTGTTGCATAATCTTTAGATTAGGGCCTAATGCATATTCATTGAGCAAGCATAGCCTAATCATTAGGCTATGCTTGCTCAATAAATATGGATATGTAGTATCGTACCCTTTAACCCTCGGCCTACATGTTATAAGGTGCACTTATTTATTGACCAGATCATGTGAGAGCAGTTGAGTTGGGAGAAATCCCAATAATTTATAATCACCCCATCTGTCCATCTCTCTCTCTCTGTAATGACAGAGCTGGAGACACAAAGTGGCACTAGTTTGAGCAAGACCTGGTAAGGATGCGCTGTGATTGATGCCTAAAGCTAACCTTATTCTGAATCCTAACCTCAGTAAAAAAAGAAATGCCTAAACCTAACTTTAACCTCAGTAAAAGTAGCGTTTTATCTGAGAAAATAAATTGTCTGCAACAAGTAGCATCGGATCATGGAAAATCAATTGACCAGTGAGATTCGAACCCAGGGTCTACAGGCGCCTCTCCGGAAGAGGGCTGATGAGGGCAGACCAAAATCCTGTTATCCACATTCTATTGGCAAAAACATTTTTTTTTGCTGATGGGTTCCCAGATTGGGAGTCTGATTTAACTCTGCACTCCATTGAGCCAGCACAACACATTGTAACCAAATTATGCATCAATCCCAATGAATGTATAGGATAAGATATTGTATGAATTACACTTATTATCACTACAGGTTACTCCCCACTCCAATCATTAAAAAACTAAGAAAAGAGCAGTTCTAATTTATATCTAACCATGAAAAAGGTGATTGATTTGTAGAATGGCTACCGTTAAATACAACAGGTCAATACAAAAAACTGCTACTGAGAGGATAACCAGAAAAAAAGAAATCATATACACAGTTAAAAAGGGGAAAAACGTTTTTATAGGGGCCAGTTTTGAACGTATGCTAATATTAAGTTCTCCAGCAGAGGGCCACCTTTGCTTGGGGGCCCCTACAATTGCTTGGTTCTAGACTGCCCCCATTTCTCCTTTTGGGAAGAAACCACATTCTCAGCTATTTCAATGAGTTGATAAATGTACACCTGTGATGATGGTGCTGACAAGAGGCTGGGTGACTATTACTAAACTGCTGCACATGGGGAACACACAGTGACATGCTTTTATGGAATATATATATATATATATATATATATTTAATTGCACTCTCTCCTCCACATTTGAGTGCTTCTTTTTTAAGTCTATATATATTCCTGTTTATCCCAGTTTTAATCCCCTGTGAGAAACCAGTTGGCCTCTGTTTTTCAGGACAAACATCAGCCTTGGACTTTGGAGTCCAGTTCCTGTTCATAAGTTGAACTGCATGGAATGGGTAGTGAAGGTGATTAGAGACAAGATAAGACCACGTTTCCTCCACTGATAAAAAAACGTTTTTGTTTTTGTCAACAATAGAGCAGAAACTCTACCTACCTTTTATTAAACATTACACTGTAATACTGGTCATACGTTGCTGCCTTTTTAGTGTTGTTTCACTATTTTGACATGTCAGTCCATTCCACACTTTAAATTAGAATGCAAGTTAACTCCTAAAACAAAGTGGGAAAAAGCAGAACTCCAAAATAAAAGATGCAAGACTGGCTCAGATGCAATTTCTCATGTTTATTTGAGAACGCCGACGCGTTTCAGCAAACAGCCTTTTCGGAGCAACTCTGCTCTGAAGAAGGCTGTATGCCTTAACCCATTAACCCATTCTTAACGGGAACCCCTTTTGGTGTTTTAAGCACCGAGTGCCGCGCTACGAGGTTGTAGATCTGCTATTTTCGAAAAATCGTGAAAATGTGTATATATTCAAATCTTTGAATATATATTCTTTCAGAGCGAACGTTTTTGACTCAAAACTTTGCTTCTGGGGTGTCCCTGGAACAACATATTTTGAGATTGGGGGTCCGCGGCCAAATACAGATAATGCTGGGGGTCCTTGACTTGGAAAACATTGAGCACCACTGACATAGAAACAGCTTTTTCAGAAAACTGTTAGAAACAAGGGTACACTTTACACTACTTTCTGAATGTTTTATTTGAAGCCATGTCACAAACATTGTAAACTACACTGCTTACTATAAATAACATGTTATCAATAGTCGTGCCGTAGGCTACTGCTTATGTCGTGCAACCTCACTCCCACACAGGTTTGTCAGGGCACAGCAGACACTCAGCATCTTGTCAAGGAATGTCATGTCCTCCTTCTCAACTGGAAGCACCATACTGAGCGGTATGTTATCAGCTAATATAGTGTACTTGTTACGTATAGTGCCAATCACGCCCTCCACATACATTCTGAGGTGAGCTATCTGTTGTGTTGTTTCCACATCTTTTATATCCAAATGACAGGGTACGTTTTTGATTGAAGGGATCGTCTTCACCTCAGCACACATCATCCCCACCCTGATATCGAAGCCACGGTCAGCTAGCAGGAAATCACCAGGTAACAGTTTGTCAAGAATCCCACAGTTTTCTGTCACATGCTTGTCACTGGTGTGACCGCTCCATCCCTTGGAAATGAATGAGATAAGTCCTTGCGGTGTAACGCCAATGAGGTACTTTGTGGTTTTATTGTGCTCGTAGTCCAAATATGACTGAGGTTGTGCGTTCAACTTCAGACTGTATGGTTTCAATGTGAATACTTCAAAACAGTCCACTATTACAGCAACATGCTCCCCAAAGGCCTCATCAAACAGAGGAGGCATGCTTCTCTGTAAAGTGTCTCTACTTGGCCAGTGCACCAAAGAGTTAAGTCGGGCATGCAAAACACTTAATGTATCATTAAATATTCTGTTAACAGTTGTTCGGCCTACACTAAAGAGCTGAGCGATGCGGATGGTTGGCATACTATGCCTCAGACGCATGAGAGTTAGGATAAGCATCTGAAAATCAGTCAATGCTTTGACTCCCACAGGCAGGTAGGGCTGAATTGTGGACAGCACAGCCATTACGAGGGCAAAGGTTGGAAGACCAGTGTAGTACTTGACTTTAAGATCTTCATCTTCAAAGTATTGTGCATCCAGTTGCCTCTTTTTACGCTCATCTTCCCTGTTCTCTTCCAACAGGCATTTGATTTCAGCACGCCAATTCACACACAAGTCACATTCAGTAGCACAGCTGCTCACACACTTGTCACATCTTATCAATGGCACCTTGGCAACAGAACCGTAAATCTCAGTTCCACCTGCTGCTTCGTCCTCATCACTGGAAGAATGCAGTGATGTTTGTTCTGCTTCACTGTGACCCATGTGTAAAGATGGTGCCCAGTCTGGATCGTCCTCACTCATTTCATTGGCTGGTTTACCTGGGGGGAAAAAAAACGTTGTTGTAAAACAACATTGAGCTGGGCTAAGGCATCATTTTTCAGGAATAATTAACTCATTGACTGACCAGTCTGTCCAGTCACTGCCATAATGTCCTTTCAGGACCTGTGTCTTATTCAAGGGGCAAAAATACCTGTGTCTTGAACTGGACGTTATTTCATATTTCGTTTTCAATATATAATAATGCAACCTCCTGCTGCCTCCTGCATTATTTATGTGCAATTAAAAAGAGGGGGGGGTATAAGGCCCATTGATCCTCTTTCCAGATAGAAAGAGGAACAACGTCCTTTAATAACATTGGATACAACTTTCTCTCTCTCTCTAGTCTCTATTAGAAAAAAAATAACGAGAAGTTTGCCATGCATGGCTCTCTTTCTCGTGACGAGTCTGGATTAACGCAAGCTCAGGTCTGATCAGCCTGTAGCTGGCCACCTTGGGGAGGGTGTATAGTGTTAGGGCCGAAACATCCCAAGATCCAAGGATACACTACTGATGATGCGTATCCAGCTCCCACCATTCACCACCACTCATCACCAGGACGACAGGATGACACCAAGACATTCTGCCATTCATCACGACGACACTCTTAGGTATGTGCTTGCACAAAGGAATTTACATCTTATCCTGTGTTTGATAAACGGATACAACTTTCTCTCTCTCTCTAGTCTCTATTAGAAAAAAATAATAATTAAAACAAAATTATATATATATATATTTCTTTTTTATTATTTTTTTTATTGCAGTTACTGGCAGCCCTGATATTGACTCGTCTATAATAATGCACACTCTGGTTTTAGTTGGTCTTTAATTTTAGTGAAACACACCAGACTTGGATTGGATCATGGATATGACGGGAGCACATTCTGGTTTTAGTGGTATTAACTCACCAGAAAGGAAATGCCGGGAGCATACTCTTTTGTTCTGTGGAACGTAGTTAAACGTGAAGTCGGGTCGTCTCACGGCAGACAACCACGCTATGCGACGTCTCTTTGTCAACGCGGCGAGCCTGCAGGCACTTTCACTTGGCCGCCACGCAGGGATGCTGTGGAAACTCATTCCGTCTACTTTGTTACGACTATTAGTGGGACAGTTTCTGACGCAACAATTGACCATAATGACAGAATAACTGAGCTGGATGAGAGCCAACAGCAACATACAGTCATGCGCCGAGGCTGCAACAGCCGCGCTTAGCGACGCATGGAGCTAATTACACAGTAATGCTCAACAACAACCATAGAGTAATATGACAACAACAACACGAACACGCACTTAACTTATTTCCGGGTCAAAACATTTGAGCGCATGCGCGTTACGAAAATAGTCTTCGTGGGTTATGGTTGGCATCCTTAGTTGCATTACCGCCCCTTCTGTTTATCTTTTATCAGTACCTTTGATATGTTTATCAGTACCTTTAATTACCGGTACATTCTATCCTATGATTCTATCCCACAAACCAGTTTCTCTTATATTAATCTAAACACCACGTGCCTCTTCCCAGCATTATCCTCTGCTGCACTAATTATCTTTTTAAAAGTGATCTCTTCAACTCACACCACCCCCTCAGCTCTTCCACCATGCTCTCTCGACTCTTCCCCTTTGATATCACATCGACTACAGTTGATTGATTGATTGACATTTTTATTTCACAGTATGTAGAATGGGTAATACAAAAACTGCTACTTTGTTTGACGAAACCATTGCAAAACACTAAGTTTACCACCATGTTCAATTCATCAGAACATTTAAAGACGTACAAATTGAAATATACAATTTTTCTATGAAAAAAAAGGAAATTGTAAAGAAAGTTAAAAAAAGAAGGGGAAAAACATGTACAGTAGGGAAAAGGGTGGGGGAAACTCAGGCTTTCGTTTTATTTTTTATTGGGGCCATTTTCAAATTGCAGCCGTCCATAGGTGCTCTTTGAGAGCAGTTTTGAAGGAGTCAAGGGATTCACATCACGTCTTTATGGCTGTTGGTAGGGCGTTCCACATTTCAGTGGCATAGGACAGGAGCAAAATTAATTTAATTCCTTGTTTGAGTTGAATCTGGGTTGCACATGGTTTGTTGAACTCCCTATGTTGTGAGTGTGGACTTTGAGGAGAATAGAGCGGACGTAGAATACGCACATCGGCAGGCTGGGTGCTGGGCTTTGAGGAGAATACCACTCATTTTCAACATTTTACTATGTCATTAATATATATACCTTAAGGCTCATACATAGTCTGGATTTTCGGTGGTTAGGTGACCACCGAACTACAACATGACGTCGCGAGCCGCGGTGAAGACTGAAGAGCAAACCACCGCCACCGCCCTTCTCTCTGTTTTTACTCACCACCGCTCAACGTTATTTCAGCTCCGGTGGTCAGCTCACCACCTAAAATCCAGACTATGAATAGGCCTTTAGAGTTGTGTGGAAATAAAAACATTTTTAAAGTCACCCCATTCTGTGTTGCCTAGAACTGGAGGTCTGGAATGTGTATGTACATCTCAGTAAAATATGTACTTTGTAATGTTACTGATCACATTCCTGACCTCCAGTTCTTTTCTTTTAAAATTATGTCCACACAACAACTCTAAGGTAATGTTGAAAATTAGTGGTGGTAATGAATTGAGTTGTATTTCTGTATCAGCCGTAGGCTATCCGATAGTCAAAGTCAAGAAATAAACAAGGCAAGTTATGTTTGTTATGTGAATCTGCTACCAAGTTCAACAATTCACTCTGCCCCAGATTACATTTAATGCCTTCACTCCCACAATTATTGACCATGGATTTCTATACTTTAAGGATCTGCAGGGACCCTGCACTGTGTGAAATGAGTTTACACTACTTTCTGAATGTGTTTTATTTGAAGCCATGTCACAAACAATGTAAACTTTACACAGGTTACTATACAAAAAAAGTAAAAAAAGTAATAATTTATATAAAGAAAAAAGTCTGTATCAAGAAACATATGTTATCAATAGTCGTGCCGTAGGCTACTGCTTATGTCGTGCAACCTCACTCCCACACAGGTTTGTCAGGGCACAGCAGACGCTCAGCATCTTGTCAAGTAATGTCATGTCCTCCTTCTCAACTGGAAGCACCATACTGAGCGGAATATGATCAGCTAATATAGTGTACTTGTTACGTAAAGTGCCAATCACGCCCTCCACATATATTCTGAGGTGAGCTATCTGTTGTGTTGCTTCCACATCTTTTATATCCAAATGGCAGGATCCGTTTGTGATTGAATGGATCGTCTTCACCTCAGCACACATCATCCCCACCCTGATATCGAAGCCACGGTCAGCTAGCAGGAAATCACCAGGTAACAGTTTGTCAAGAATCCCACAGTTTTCTGTCACATGCTTGTCACTGATGTGACCGCTCCATCCCTTGGAAATGAATGAGATAAGTCCTTGTGGTGTAACGCCAATGAGGTACTTTGTGGTTTTATTGCGCTTGTAGTCCAAATATGACTGAGGTTGTGCGTTCAACTTCAGACTGTATGGTTTCAATGTGAATACTTCAAAACAGTCCACTATTACAGCAACATGCTCCCCAAAGGCCTCATCAAACAGAGGAGGCATGCTTCTCTGCAAAGTGTCTCTACTTGGCCAGTGCACCAAAGACTTAAGTCGGGCATGCAAAACACTTAATGTGTCATTAAATATTATGTTAACAGTTGTTCGGCCTATATTAAAGAGCTGACCGATGCGGGTGTCTGGCATATTATGCCTCAGACGCATGAGAGTTAGGATAAGCATCTGAAATTCAGTCAATCCTTTGACTCCCGCAGACAGGTCGAGCTGAATTGTGGACAGCACAGCCATTACGAGGGCAAACGTTGGAAGACCAGTGTAGTACTTGACTTTCAGATCATCATCTTCAAAGAATTGTACATCCAGTGGCCTCCTTTTACGCTCATCACCCCTTTTCTGTTCCAAAAGGCATTTGATTTCAGCACGCCAATGCACACACAAGTCGCATTCAGTAGCACAGCTGCTCACACACGCGTCACATCTTATCAAGATGTTGGCGACAGAACCGGAAATCTCAGTTCCACCTGCTGCTTCGTCCTCATCACTGGATTCTTCCAGTGATGTTTGTTGTGCTTCACTGTGACCCAAGTGTAAAGATGGTGCCCAGTCTGGATCGCCCTCATGCTTTTCATTGGCTGGTATACCTGGGGGGGGAAAAAAACATTTTTCAGGAATAATTAACTCATTGACCGACATAATTAATGCCAGTCTGTCCAGTCACATAATATCCTTTCAGGACCTGTGTCTTATTCAAGGGTTCAAGGTTGTACTTTATTGTTACATTTTGTGTACAGGTACATAAGAGTAAAACTTTTTTGTTTTGGCTTCCTTACAGACAATGCAGCAGCATAGATAGTATAACATTTAAAAACAACAAAACCACAGCAAGCACAGCAAACAAGAATACATTTTGCAAGAAAGAGCAATCAAAGTGTAAAATCACACCCATGTGAAGTGAGTGGTGCAACTCCGTGTGGGGGTCCCCGGGGACTCCCCGGAAGTTCCAGACCCACAGGAACGCGGCCAGGGTGCTGGCACAGTTCCGGCGAGCCACCCCGCATCCAAAGCCGGTCGAGAAATGACAGAGTTATCGTGTGGAGGTCCCCAGGGGGTCCCGGGAACATCCAGACCCCAGGAATGCGCTCAGAGGGTCGGGCCAGTTCCGGCGAGCTGCCCCGCGTCCGAAACGGTTGAGAAATGACAGAGTTAGCGTGTGGGGGTCCCTCTACTGTACTGTACTGTACTGTACTGTACTGGCACACCCGAAATCATCATACAGTTAATATGTGCATGTGTGTGAGGTTGCACTAGGTTGTGATGTTGGTTTTAATTGAGGTGTAAAACAACCATGCTATTTTCGTGCTCGGACAGACCCAGGCAGGCAGCCAGGGACGGACCCAGCCAGCCAGCCAGAGACACACATAGCTCCGTAAGGGAGTGGTTGCAACACTCAAAAATAATAGTAACATAATGTACATGTTTTCTCTGTAGTAGCAAAGTTAGATAAACTTTTTGTGTTCCATATAGATATATACATACACAATTTAAGAAGGAGCAATTGAGGCTGTTACCCGTGTCTTGAACCAGAAGTTGGCGCTTGTTTTCAATAATGCAACGTCCTGCTGCCTCCTGCATTATGTGCAATTTCTAAACAGGTGGCACTGGTAAATTCAGAATGAAATGAAATGAAAATTTGACACAGAAAGCAGCTCATAATCTCTACTGTGTTTTATTATGAAACAAACCCTTTGCAGATCGAAAGAGACTCAACGTCCTTTATCAGATATGACTTACAGTGTGTGTGTGTGTGTGTGTGTGTGTGTGTGTGTGTGTGTGTGTGTGATGTTGCGGCTACTGGCAGCCTAGCCCCTTTACAGAAAAGGTAACCTAGGGTTCCGAAAGGGCCTAGGTTTAAGTGCTATGTATTAACTCACCAGAAAGGAAATGCCGGGAACATACTCTCCAGTTAAACGTGAATTGAGGTAGTCCCACGGCAGACAACCACGCTATGTGACGTCTCTTTGTCAACGCGGCGAGCCAGTCACTTTCATTTGGCCGCCATGCAGGGATAGTGTAGAACCTAATTCCTACTGTCATGCTACCTTCATTACTGCGACAGTTTTTGACGCAACAATTGACCATAATGGCAGAATAACTGAGCTGAGAGCCAACAGCCAACAGCAGCTTAGCATGAAGCTAACAAAGAAAAACAACAACACACACTTAATTTATTTCCGGGTCAAAACATTTTGGCCCATGCGCGTTGCGAAAATCTTCTTCTCTGTGAGTTTATGGCGGTTGCCATCTGTAGTTGCATTACCGCCCCCTTCTGTTTATCTCTGTACCTTTAAAGGCATAGATATATATATATCTATGTTTAAAGGTGTAATGAAACGGAAATGGTGGACATTTTATTATGAAGTTTCAAACGGTTTCAAGTTGAAACACCGGTCTGAAGTTTCTGAACCAATCAGAGCGTCGCATCCCTTCAGGCGATGGGACGGTAGCTAGGGAGTGTTGCTATGCTATACGCAGCAGCGTGGTGTGTGTTTGTTTACAAATGAAATAGACGGCCAACTCTACCAGTTTACTGTTATGTGGCTTATTTCTACCCTATAATGTTTTCAGATACATATTTTAGCGTGATGATTAAGTTGAAACCGAGTAATACACTGTCTGGATGTTATCTGGAATGGGAATAAAAACGGAGGATTTCTGTAATCAATAGCAGCTGTGCTGCACGGATGCGCACATATGGAGAGGATACGGGTGAGCTTCATTTTTATTGGCTTTTATCGATGTTGGCCTCGACACGTCATCACGCAGCACGTTTTCGTTTACAGGAAGTAATAAAACAAATATTGTTATGGACTTTTGATATAAAAACACACAAAAATGAGAATTTTCCCATTTTTTTGGCATCCATTGTTAGGTATGCTCATATGATGACCACGGAGATGGTCTAAAAGTGTGAAAAACGTATTTTTCATTTCACTACACCTTTAATTACCGGTACATTCTATCCCACAAACCAGTTTATTTTATTAATCTAAACAACACGTCACACACGTGCCTCTCTTATTATCCTCTGCTGCACTAATTCTCTTTTTAAAAGTGATCTATTCAACTCCCCACCTTCCCTAGCTCTCAGCTCTTCCACCATGCTCTCTCGACTCTTTCCCTTTGATATCGACTACAGTTGATTGATTGAATTGATTGACATTTCTATTTAGTATGGGTCAATACAAGTCAATACAAAAACTGCTACTTTGTGGTCGAAACCATGGCAAAACACTAAGACTTGTTTACAACAGGGTCCACAATTTTCAATTCATCAGAACATTTAAAGACGTACAAATTGATATGAAAAACAGGAAATCATAAAGAAAGTTAAAAAGGGGGAAAACATGTAGCCTACAGTCGGGAAAAGGGTACGTGGGGGCAACTCAGGCTTTTTTATGGGGGCTAGTTTCGAATTGCAGCCGTCCGTAGGTGCTCTTTGAGAGCGGTTTTGAAGGAGTCAAGGGATTCATATGTCTTAATGGCTGTTGGTAGGGCGTTCCACATTTTAGGAGCAAAATTAATTGAATCCCTTGTTTGAGCCGAATCTGGGTTGCACATGGTTTGTTGAACTCCCTCCTCTGGTGTGGTGAGTGTGGAATTTGTTGACATTAAGGAAGTATATTTAGACACAGGTATACGTAAATGCAGGTATCTTGGTGGTGTAACAAATCTTGTAGACCAGACCCATTGCAAGATGCTGTACTCTGTCGTCAACCCTAAGCCATTCCAGCCTATCAAAAATGGGCAGGTGGGTTCTGTGAGTGAGGTAAAGTAGTAGCCTGACCAGTTTGTTTTGGGAAGTCTGGAGCCTTGTTTTAACAGCCTTGAGGTGCTGTAGTACCAAGAGGTGCATGTGTATCAGTGTGGCTGAGAGCCTCAGCCTGATGGCCTCAAAAGTCACCCTCGGTCTATAGGAATATCCCTTTGGTCTCTAGTGGTTAAGATATTGTACTTTCATGTGGAAGGCCCGAGTTCGAATTCCGGGCGTTCATTGGTGCTGTGACCCGGAATCGGGTTTCCCCGTGGGAGGAGGTTGCAGAGAGAGGAGTGGCTCAGAGCCTCAGCCTGATGGCCACAAAAGTCTAATGTCTCCCCCAGTACATAGAGATATCCCTTTGTTCTAGTGGTTAAGATATTGGACTTTCATGCGGGAGACTGGAGTTCAAATCCCAGGCGTTTACACATGCATAGTCAAAGAAACCTTGTACAAGGGCTCCTGTTAGTGTCTTCAAGGTGTTTTTGTTGACCAGTGAGGAGATCCTCTACTACACAAATCTTGTTCTTTGGTTGACATTTTTGATTATGTTGGTGGCCATTTTATCACCGGAAAGATTTGTCTCCAGGCTGGAGTAATTTCATTTTTTCGTGTGATAATGTTGTCACCCACTTTAACTGAGTAGCTGTCTGCCTCTTTGATCCAAAGAGAATGGATTCAGTTTTTCCCAGGTGAAAAAGTTTGTCACTTATCAGATGTGGTCGCTCAAATAGAGGAGGCATGTGTCAGTGGAGTGGGATGTTCTTAAGCCAGATTGGAATTAGTTTTCAACCTGACTATTTTTGTCCATCATTTTCGAGATGGAGCCAAGAATAGAAATAGGGCGGTAGTTAACTTGTCGGGGTCTAATTTGCTCCCTTTCTTGTGCAGGGGTTTACTTTGACAAGTTTTAAAAATGTATTAGCAAAAGGCCGATGCACACCTCAGAAGGCTAGTGACAGGTGCGTAGGGCAATAGAGCATACATTAAAAAGGGTATCTTTGAAAAACAAAGAAAGGTCCCGCACACTGTCAGACACTTGCCAAAATGTTGCTCTTTAATAGGTCGACGTTTCAGGTGGTTAGACCTTCATTGTCGGTCGATTAGACATTGGCCCGGTTTCCCAAAGGACACATGGTATAAGAGGTTGCTGGTATGGTAGGCCTCAGGCCTCTCTCTCTCTCTATATAGATATATAGATATATAGATATATAGATATAGATATATATTTATTTTTTAGAGTAAAGAGAGCCTACTGCCAGCTGTCCAAATATTATTAAATTAAATTTCAGAATGGTAGACCTGAGGCCTGAGGCCTACCATACCAGGCCTACCATACCAGGCCTCAGGCCTGAGGCCTACCATTGCGTGGCACATCTATGCACGAAATGTCTATGTTCACAGGCTTCTGTGTGCGGCCTAGAGGGCATCTGAGCATGTGCAACACCATACCTCTTACACCATGTGTCCTTTGGGAAACCGGGCCATTGTCTGTCCTGATGAAGGCCTAATCGACCGAAACGTTGAATGCTGAGTCTCTGAGTAATTTGGATGGAATATTGTCATGGCCAGTGGCTTGCAGCAGGCAGGGACGGATTAATCCCAGGGAGGGCCCTTGCCTGTTTTGGGGGGGGGCCATAGCCCGCGGGCGCGCACCATTTTGTTGTCTTTTTGAGTGGTGCAACCACTCCAAGGAACAGCAATGTCCGTGACGTTCAACTATGTGTGTGTGTGACGTTAATGAGCACCAGTACCAATGAGTACCAAAAGTGGCGCTGTTGTGCCAGAAACAGAGAGAGAGAGATAGTGCTGCACTGTTGCCTGCTAATGAGAGAGAGAGAGAGAGAGAGAGAGAGAGAGAGAGAGAGAGAGAGAGAGAGAGAGAGAGAGAGAGAGAGAGAGAGAGAGAGAGAGAGAGAGAGAGAGAGAGAGAGAGAGAGTGGGGGGGAAGGGGGATTTGCACCCATGCTGTACATGTTTTGAGTGGTGCAGCCACTCCATTGCGTAGCTATGTGTGTCCCTGGCTGGCTGCCTGGGTCTGAGCACGGAAATAGTGTTATAGCATTTGTTCACCACCAAGTGTCTAACACACACACACACACACACACACACACACACACACACACACACACACACACACACACACACACACACACACACACACACACACACACACACACACACGCCAGGGAGGAGGGCTGGGCTTGTACAGTACAGTACTACAGCACAAGTACAGTACAGCTGCAGCACCACTCACTTCTGACTGGTCTGATTTTTCCCTTTCTTTATATGCTGATTTCCTGTTTTTATAGAAGTGTATATTTGTACGTCTCTAAATGTTCTGATGAATTGAAAATGGTGGACCCTGTTGTAAACAAGTGTGAGTTTTTGTATTGACTTGTGCTTTCGTTTGAAATGTAGGCCTACCCATTCTACATACTGTGAAGTAAAAATACCAATCAAAGGAACTAGCACTCTCCAAAACAAAATGTATGTTGTCTTCTTCAGTCAGCTCTTTTTGTGTAACATAGTCTAAAAATGTTGTTTGAGAGGCCTTGCCACCCCACACCAACAAGATTCCCCTGTGTTTTGAAAAAAGTGTTGGCCTTATTATAGACAGTGCATTCAGTAAATCACAGAGATACATTCTGGCACACTGACTGTGTTGCTGTCACTTGGAAAACTTGTATGTCCAAAACCTCTCCTTTTTTATGATGTTATATAAACACGTGAAAATAGCCTATCTACAAACACATTGTATCGTGGGGTGTTTTAAGCTTGTGTAGATCGGCTATTTTCACTACTTTTGTGCGACACTCTTGTCTTGTATGATGTAGGCAGGGTATTCATTTACAAAAAGAAAACTCACAGCCGTGTGAAGTGAGGGGCGCTCTTATCATCTATTGCTTCATTGTTGGGAATTTAGTCTTTGTGTAGGTCCCGAGGACCGAAATAGCCAATTTGCTCGTCTACATATGACGTAAATTCTCCATTCATTGTCAATGGGAAATTTGTGTAGGACAAAAATAGCTTTGCTCAGACACATACGTAATTTCTCTATTCACTGTTGTGTTAGGACAAAAATCTACGCTATAGCTGAATACAGGAAGGGCTAGCGCCCCTCAAAAACAAACAAATATGGAGATACAAGGTTTCTGCCCAACAGCCACGGCTGGCAACTAATGTTGCTGCTGAACAGTGATCACATTTCATCTGTTGTGTCAACCCATTGATCTCGATGTACTCTGTGTTCAGAATGTTCTGTTCCAGTCAGAAACACAATGAGCGGGGATAGACTATCTGCCCTTCAGGTCTCTCTCCCTCACAGGATGGGATGGGAAGTCTGTGATCCCATAATACTCACTTTGTGTTGTGTCATAATTAAGACTGACACAGTATACTGAAATGGCAGCGGAATAGAATCCCTTAATTCCCGTTTCTCAGTAAGAAGAAAGCATAAGAAAGAGATAGCTAGTGTAAGTGTATTGTGCGTGCAGTGCGTGTGCCTGTGTGTGTGTGTGCGTGCGTGTGTGTGTGACTGTGTGTGTGCGTTTTGTCTTCAATGTTTGTGTTTAAGTAAAAATGGCCATTCATTATCAATGGCATTCAATGCCAGGACAATGTCCCGAAAAAGCTAGAGGCTTTAGCTTTTCTTGGTTCAACTAATTTGCAGTCTCTTTCTTTCCCAGTGCAAATTAAATGACCACTGGACCACCTGGACAATTGTGACGGAAAATAGTGGAAAATAAGCTTAGATCACTAGAGGCATCATTTCAGAAAAAAGGCAAAAAGGTGGCAAAAACATTGAGATGCACTTTACAGTCAACGCTGCAGTGGCACTGATCTCTAAAATGAGAAATTCACCCGCAACAAATAGGAGGTGGAGAACATATATGCATAAAAGAACTGCATTGGAAGGCATGAATAATGCCATTCCCTGGGACGGTGGATGGACGCCAAATGACAACCCCTGACAAGAACAGCACAGGGGCATTACATGTGTTAGCACTTATCACACAAGACACACACACACACACACACGCACACGCACGCACGCACGCACGCACGCGCACACACACACACACACACACACACACACACACACACACACACACACACACACACACACACACAGGGTTAACCGAGCGGCGCATGGGGGTCCAGCTGTGAACGCAGCCCCGCCCATTCACCCCAAACTGCAGGGAGCGCGGGGAGGGCTGGTCTCGGACTGACACCACGGAGAGCCAATGAAGACCCTGGAAGCGTGAGTCACCCTCTCGGCCTTCCAATGGAAACGGGGCAAAAGGCGGACTACAGGAATCATACTTGGTTGAATGGCCATCATCAAACAGTAATGAGCAGTAAATAGCCTAAAGATGCCACGCGCTAAACACGACTTCAATCGGTAACTTAAGGAAGGAAGGACAGATCGCCGTTGGATATAACACTACTTAACAGCGCTGATATCGCTGCGGATTTGCCCCTGCTGCAGCTCGCATGCACGCACGCACGGCCACTGGGCTGGCTGCTTGCTGCGAAGCAGCAAACGTGGAATCGATAATTTGGGATTTCGGCAGTGATGTGATGGACAGCTGTTGGATCACTAATTTGGCGCAGAGGCAGACGTTATATTAGCTGGCGATGCGATACATAACACGTAATCTGTTGTGTTAATTGCGCGGCTGTTGTTGGCGTGAGAAGTATGGTGGCTGAGTTTTTCCCTCGCTGGTCAGCGAGGGTCGTGATGATGATGATGATGATGATAATGAATGAGCTTTCCACAATGTGAGGAGGAGGATGTTGTCCGTTACCACCGACAAGGCTGCAACGTGTGTGTGCTGGCCAGTACAGGTGCAGCACGACTTGAAGCCCCGCGCGTGAGACCCCCAGTGAACGGCTTTGAATGAAGCAAGCAGCAACATGGGATCGCTCCGCGTTTTTTCCATTTTCCTCAGTGAAACGGCATCATCCCGCTTACGAGGAGGAAACGGGAGGCGTGCATCATCATGCAGATATAACGGATTGGAAACGTAACGATGATGGTGCACTGTGATAGCTTAAGTCGGACTGTTTGAGTTGCTTAATGGTTCGGTTTCTTAAATTCTTCCCCTCTCTGACAGGCTGCTATAACGGCTCTTTGGGGGTTGTTATTAGGCCCAGTCAGTGTGATGATGAGAGAGCCCAAATCCACACGGATATCCAATGTTCCCTATCCCCTCGTGATGGATTATTAATTGGTTCTCTTGTGACTTTTTGCGCATGTTCAATAATTGGTTTTATTGATTCCCCACTGGGCATTTATTTCACTCCAGAGAGAAGCTTAATTTGTGATCACTGATAATTATAGTAGGATTAGGAATCTACGGGCTGTACGTTTTAAGACCAGTGCATTGTTAAACTTTTTAAGAATTCATTCATAAACTGCGCACCCTATAGTTTCATCCTTTAGTGTATATCTGCCATCATCACCCTCTCCATGAATTTCCGTCCGCGGATCTTATCTTATACTTTTTGGACTTTTTGCACTAATCTAATAGGCTAATCGACTATGCGAATAGACATGGGTTCAAATACAGACAGACTACTACATAATTGGGACTATTAATTACCGATTCCATTTTATTGGAATACTTTTTTTCTTTCTTTCTTTTTGTTTTGTTTTACAAGTTCAGTTTATCTCAGTTGTCTGGTGGCGGTGGTGTCTCTCTGCTTCCCAATATTATCCGTCATGTCGAGATCAAACAGTATCAGCCCACCCGGAGTCGGCGGCGGTGCGCCTGCAGGGCTGAGAGGAGGAGGAGGAGGAGGGACTGAGCACAGATCAGCTTGGGGAGAGTCCGAGTCGGTCGCCAACGGATGCCCATACTCGGCCAGATCTCCGCGCAACAACACAACGAGGCTCGCGCGGTCCAGCGGCCGATGGAGGGACCAAGAGGATGACTTGGAGCGACCCCGAGCAGCAGCAGCGGCGACGACCACGACGACGACAGTCAGCAGGGTCAGCTTCAGGTCCAGGGCAGCTTGGCAAGAGCATGGAGGAGAGGAAGGTCGAAACCACCAGCACCACCGCCGGTCCCCGAGACTACCGCACGCAGACGGGGGGGACTCGGTGAGACCCAAGTCGGTGGAGCTGGGTCTGGAGGAGCGCAGACTAGGAGCGAGGACCGGCGAGGAGGAGGAGGAGGCAATGCCCGAGGTGAAGTGCTCCATGGTGGCGTGCTGCAACGGCGTCATGCGCATATTCAAGTCCAAGAAGTTCCCCTCGGAGAAGCTGGAGAGGCTCTACCAGCGCTACTTCTTCCGGCTCAACCAGAGCAGTCTGACCATGCTCATGGCCGTGCTGGTGCTGGTGTGCGCCGTGATGCTGGGCTTCCACTGCGGCGGGAGCGGCGCCAGCGCCGCCAGCCCGACCTTCGCCGCGGTGTTCTCCGTGGCCATCGTGCTCGTGCTGGTGCTCATGGTGGTGTGCAACCGGACGGGCTTCCACCAGGACCACATGTGGATCGCGTGCTACGTGGTCATCCTGGTGGTGCTCGCGGTGCAGGTGGTCGGCGTGCTCCTCGTGCAGCCGCGCAGCGCCTCCGAGGGCATCTGGTGGACCGTGTTCTTCATCCACGTCATCTACACGCTGCTGCCCGTCCGGATGCGCGCCGCGGTCATCACCGGAGTCATCCTCTCCGCCATCCACGTGACCATCTCCTGGATGCTGAACAGCATGGACAACTTCTTGTGGAAGCTGGTATGTATATTATGGCAATTTACCTTTTTTATTAATTAACCACCTAGATCTGCTATTTGATGCTTTTTTGGGGGGCTAACAAATGACCGTGTTTACAGTATAGGCACGAGGTTTGCGTAATTACGCAGAAAGGGATATGACGCCTGGCATCTGTTTAAGTTGTTAACGTTTGTTTGTTTGATTGATTGATTGATTGATTGATTAGTGATGATTGGTGAGTTGGTCTTTTTTGTCACTTGAATCTTTACATGACTTAAAGAGATGTTAACAGCCAAACCACGATCAAACTGCATGGCACTTTGGCAGATGTATAGGCCTACTATAACGTTGCAAAGGAAAATTCCTTTACAACACAGCTTCTATAATGAACGACATTAGCTGGGGTTCTGAGTGGGTCTTGTGACCATAGATATCCAATAATCACTAAGGTAACATGACTGAAAATGAAACAAAAGCATGATAGACTTGCACTTTTCTGCGAGGAAACTGTCTTGGTTGACTACAGGAAGGCCTTATCACTATATTCACTCCCCTTTCATGCATATTTGCATATAAAAACATGCCTACAACGACTCATTATCCATGCAATTAATATAGGCCTAATATATAAGAGCTCACGCTGTCGAACAAGTCCTGAGTCCAACCCTTGTTATTAGACTGGCTTTTATAGGCTTTGGTGTGGGTTTCACTTGTGTGGAAGTTATACCATGGGAGCCTGTCATTGCTTTCACCAGGCTGGACTTTTCCTTTTCCTATGAATCTAGTCTACCATGTGCATTGTAGGCCTAACTTGAAAGTTAACCTTGTGGACTATGTGGTTGAACCTGACAAATACATTGAATACATCTGTCTGCACATTGTACAAACAATGCGCTGAGTGACACATTTAATGTCTAATCTCATGTACATACCTGCTGCTATGCGGACCTACCGAAGTGCTATCAACCATGTCTAACCTTAAATGCACTTCATGTCTATTAAACCCATTTTGGACGGGTACCCCTTTTGGTGTTTTAAGCATTATGTTATGCTTTAGCTGTTGAAAAATAGCAGATCTACAAGCTCATAGAGCGGCACCGAGTGCCTCGCTATGAACTTGTAGGTCTGCTATTTTTTTTAAATCGTGAAAATGTGGCACAAATCTTTGAATATATATTCTTTCAGAGCGAACGTTTTTAACTCAAATCTTTGCTTCTGGGGGGTCCCTCCCTGGAACAACATATTTTCAGATG
This sequence comes from Electrona antarctica, assembly GCF_951216825.1. NCBI lineage: Eukaryota > Metazoa > Chordata > Actinopteri > Myctophiformes > Myctophidae > Electrona > Electrona antarctica. Next base: position 5,054,103 of record NC_136794.1, on the reverse strand, counting down.
GGGTCTGCGGCCAAATGCAGATAATTCTGAAGGTCCTTGACATGAATAAGGTTGAGAACCACTGACGTAGAAAACTGTCAGGATTTAAAAGGCATTTGTAGAATCGTCCTCAGGTCTAAATGGGTTAACTCATGTACATATTTGTAGCGTACTAGCTGGATTATGCTATATGCCATGTGTATGTGATATTTTAGATTTCTCAGTTTTCTTTTTTTTCCTCCTAGCTCCCCCTGCCTCTCCCCTCTTCTTTTTCTTTATTTCTTCCTGAAAACAACGAAATGATGGAGCTTCCCAAAAAACAAATATCCCCCTCTTCTTTACACCCCTCTTCTGTAAACCTGTGGTGTGACAATACAGTGGATTCTGTGATTCTGAGGCCTTTCCGTCACCAAATAAAATAGTTCAAAGCGACCAGTAGAGCCGTTGACCCTCCATGTGTAAATACCCCATGTGACCTGTACGTGTAAGCCTATAACACCACCAATACCATTCACAAAATTGAAAGACTCCTATTGATACATACAATCTAGTAGCAACTCGTAAATCCCTAAAATCTATCCATACATTGCTCCTATAGCCAGGGACGAAAGATTACGTTAATCCCCAAATCTATATAGTCGTTTTACTCAACAAATTGTTATTGTGCTTCACTTTTGGAAATGATTTAAGCTTTATTTTTATGGGGACTTTTATTAAGTTACAATGCTAATGTTCCAGGAGATATTTTATTGTATGTGTTGCGCCTACATGTTCCTAGTAAAATTTTAAAGCCTCTGGTAGTATTTTTACAACTTAAATTGAGCTTTTCAAAACTTTCAGCTAGAGCTCATGGGAGCTCTATAAACATGCATTCACATGTTCATTTTTTTTGCCGTTATATTTAAGTGCAGTTTTTTTGCATTTTTGTTCATGTATACACTTCTATAAAAACAGGAAATCATCATATAAAAAAAGGAAAAATCAGACCAGTCTGAAGTGAGTGGTGCTGTATTTGTACTTGTGCTGTAGTACTGTACTGTACTGTACAATCCCTCCCGTGTGTGTGTGTGTGTGTGTGTGTGTGTGTGTGTGTGTGTGTGTGTGTGTGTGTGTGTGTGTGTGCGTGTGCGTGTGCGTTATAAAATGAGACATTGCAGGCTCTCTCTCAGCTCTCTCTGACTGATGTTCTCTGTCCCCTCACACCATTCTTCTCTGTACTCCCCCCCCCCCCCCTCCCCCCCTCTCTCTGTAAAGTTCACTGAAGTCTCTACAACTTCAGTGTTTGCGGCCCAACAAAGTGTCTATAGTAGTAGCCTGGAGAATGGAAATGGCAACATCAGTCCATGAAGTACGCTGAAATAAACTAAGTCTTCAAATAAACTAATATTCACTATTCCACACTGCCACTATACACACCACTACACTATTCCCAAGTAACTGACTACTCGGAATCCTGTTTGTAATATCAGGCTCTGTAGTGCTTTTCATGAGCCCTGCTTCATATTCATAACACTGTAGCACAGTAGCAAGGGTTTTAGAACGACACATGACAGCACACTCACGGAATAAGTTAATTCAATGATATTTTTTTGTGAGGTGTTTGTATCTAATGGCCGGTGCTTTTGTGACATATAGTTATTTATCATCATCAATGGACTGCTATTAAAACTTTAAAAAGTTGTATTTCTACAGTGTATTTCGGAAATAACATTTCTTCCCAAAAGTGAAAATGAGCTATAAATGTGTTGTAGCCTAAAATGAGACTTTACGATACATATACATGTATCTGTTGTTTATTATTCGGAGGGGCGCTAGCACCTACTATGCACAGCTTTGTGTGCATGTGTGTATGAGCACGGAATGGGCCCAGAATTCAGGAATGTGTGATTTCTTTTCATTTTTTATCAGATTACATTGATTATCCTGTGAATTAAATTGTTTGTAATCCTGTATTTGATTGTATTTCCAGTGAAAAAACTGTGCTGTGGTTTGATAGCAGTGTGTGGGAAAGGGATGCTGTGTTTGTTAGTCTTTCATCACTACGCTCAGTACGCTGTTGTTGTTTTTTAGCCTATCAGAGCTCCTGCTGTTTGCACAAGTCCCAGATAGTTACTGAGTTAGACCGCTGTGTTTATATGAGATCCCAAGATGATGCTTTGATGCACAAACGTGCTCCCAAGAATACCCTATGTTGCCCCAAATCGTCAGAAAAACATGCTTCAGATCATGTTCAAATCATGTACACAACGTCCATGGATCACATCCTCAGAGAAAAGGAATTATGTTCTTTCTCGGCTCTTTGATCTTCTAATCTATGCTGTGTCCCGACGTTAACCGACGAGATACCAGTAAATTAGTGGTATGAACTATGAAGTGATCGTCTGTCTGCCTGTCTGTCTGTCTGTCAACAGCTGGATGGCTCCAAATCCAAAATTGCTTGCCCACTTACTCTTAAATCTCTCTTACAGTTCCAGGACCGCGTATAACATCTGCATTGTCTCAAAATGCGTTGTATTTGCTATTCCCACTGTTTATTTTGCACTGTGCATTAGATTAGGCTACCTTCGTAACTTTTGTTCTAACCCATTTTGACCCGAGATCAGATTCTAAAAATGTCTTCTACATCCTGACAGTTTTCTGAAAAAGATATGTTTCTATGTCAGTCGTTCTTCGATTTTTAAAAAATAGCGAGTGGCGCGCTACGAGCTTGTAGATCTGCTATTTTTCAATAGCTAAAGCATAACATATAATGCTAACACCAAAATGGGTTAAAAGAGAGTGCTTTGCAGGTAACGCCATTATTGACATGGCAGTGTGACTGAAAGAGGATCCTAACCATAACCCTATATTATGACATGGGGCCCCAAGTCCCAAGTCTTATTCCTAAAGGCATGGAGAGGAGTTGTCTATCACGGTGATAGACAGCGTTCGTCTTTTAACCCCTGCCATCTGGTCTACACAGATTATAGCTCATGGGGAGGGCCCTTGCAGGGACATTTTATTTGAAGAGGATTTAGCCATCCCCCCCCCTGAAAAACGGAGTAAAGCTTTTCACTTGCAGTGTCCTCCGCCTGACCTTTCTCACCTGCCTTTCTGCTGTGGCTGAAAGGAGAGCTCTATAGTCCCTAGAGTAGACACTGGGCATTGCAGTGCGCATCGTGATATATAGCACATGCAGTACATATGTAGCACTCTGCCATTTCAGCCTTAAGCTCGATTCACACTTCATCGCACGCCGGGGGTCGTCGTGTCGTGAAAAGCAGACCTACAAGCTCACAACATGTCACTAACGCAACGTGTTGTGACTTTGTGAGCTTGTTGGTCTGCTGTCCTAGTCGGCGGCCGTTGCCATTCTCAGTCAAGACGACGGAGTATGAACTAGACAAAGTTCCCCACGGTGCACAGGTCTCCACCAGGATGGGAGCGGTTTTGGAAAAAATGTCACGTGGCATTTCTTCCTCAGACTAGTGGGAATATGAATGCGTGCACAGTTTCAATGCACTTGGGACACTGCGTTCATGATTTGCGGCATTTTGTACGAGACGGGCCACTGCTGAAAACTGTGGAAGCCATGGAATATGAGAAATCAAACGGACCCGCCTTGATCACATGACTATAGAGATCATGTGTAGTTGTGTACCGATTAGTGTGAAATTAGGATAAAATCAATTTGGATAATATAAACAAATGTGTTTTATATAAGTCGGCCTCCTGGTGGCGCTATAAAGAGCAGATATGAAAAAAACAGGGAAAAGGTTTTTCCTTGGCCTCTAGGGAGTGTGCAACAAAGTTTTACACATTTCTTCCTCAACCTAGTGGGAATGTGCGTGCAAAATGTCACGGAAATTACACAATGTGTTCATGACTTGCAGCATTTTGTTCAAAACGGAGCACTCCTGTGAAGTTTGGAAGCCAATCAGGATGGAGTATGAAGCCGTTTCGTTTAATGGCTATAGAGAGGGAGTGTGTGCAGAGTTTGGCTGCGATCAAGCCAGAGATTAGCTGTCCACAGATGGAGACACGTCACACACACGGACGGACGGACGGACGGACGGAGTGAAAAACATGGGGTGAGTCCCCATGCCTTCGGCCTGGTGGAGACAATTAGGCATGGGTATCCACCCTGGATGTGGCAGTTTACTCTGCCCCATTCTACCCCTGGTCCCAAGGTTTTTGCGTTTTTCATATGCCATTTTTATTTAGTTTTGACTTTTTGTTTTCAATTTGAGTTTCGTTTTGATTAGTTCTTATAGCGTTTGCAAGGTTTGTTTTGTTTTTGTTTTCTGAAAAGGCTTAGTTTAACTTTTTCATGGTAATATGGGTTAGTCAGAAGCAAGATTATAGATTAGATGCCTGTTTTTTTGCTATTGTTGAAGATTTCTAACAGACAAAAAAATCTCAATGGCTTTAGTTGGTTATGTAAAAAAAATCTCAATGGTTTTAGTTAGTTTATTTAATTTTTTTCAGTTAAACTGTTTTTCCAGTTCTAGTTTTAGTTATTTTGTTAATTTTAGCTGACTATATAACCCCGCCTCATACCGTTTGACCTCGTGGTGAAAGATGATGCCCCCATTACACATCTTGCATCAGTCAAATGGCTGAATGGAAGAGAAACGTCTCTGGCACCAAGCCAGTGCACCACTCTGCCACTCTAAAGCAGGGGGTCTGGGGTCTGGGGACCCCCAGGGACCCTTGAGGCGTCCCAGGGGGTCAAGAGCAAAAAATATTTAATATGATTTAAAAAAACAACAGAAGTAAGAACTAAGAAGTAGTGAAAATAGCAGATCTACAAGCCCACCACATCGTCATGACGCATTGGGTCAGTTTGGGTCACGGGGGAAGACATCAAATCTTTCGGGTCTCAAGGTCAAAAAAAAAGTTTGGGAAGCACTGGGTTAGCTGACCAGCCCACTTGGCAGGCCTCCAGTAGTAACAGGGTCTGCACTATAGCCTCTGTAATTGAATTGTCCTGCACAGCACTATAACAAGTGTAAGACTCACGGGAATCCAAAGCAGATGTCCTCCTCATCGCACCCCCTCCCACCCCCTGGTACAGTCCTGCTTTTAATTTTGCCTTCAAGGGTCTGTCCGTCCGTCCGTCCGTCCCCCGAGTGTAAACATCTGCTTTCACCATGGAGGGTTTTTGTCCCGCTTTGTCCACGTCCCCCGTGGCAGTGTCCAAATATATACACAAATAGCCTAGTTTATTTATTTTTTTGTTGGGTAGAATTTCTGTATCTTAAACAGCGCCGCGGGGTCTACCGTGAGAGCAGACGAGGTGTGAAAGAGTGGATGCTGGGGGGGGGGGGGTACCGTATTGATGCCACATACAGATGTTGGACAAAGCACTTCTGTCACTCACTCTCTGGTGAGCACCGAGTAGGCCTGCCTGTCACAATCATTACATACGTATAATCGCCCCATTATCGCAATTATTTGAGACCGTCGCAATTAATTTGCGTGATTGTCTCCACGTGGAAAAAGTGTTCAAACATTTTCAGAAATAGTGGAAATGCTATAATAGCAGATCTACAGTAAACCGTTTATTTAAAAAAAAATATGATGTAAACACATTTTGAGTGTAAATGATTAAAGGACAACTTTAGTTTTTTTCAACCAAGGTTCATGTTTTATGATGTTATTAGAGAAAGTAAAAGATGAGTGTCATTTTTTTCCATTTGCTGCTTTCTTTCGTTTTAGGGATTTTAGCTGTTTTTGACAGGGGGGCGGGGGCATTCGAGCATGGGGCTAAATATGTATTTCTTTACAAAATATTATGGCGATTTATTTTTTTATTATTTACTATAGTCCTAATAAACCCCAGGAAATTACATCTGGCCACAAAAAAATCACAGGATCTACTGAATGTGTCAAACTGACATTGAGCCTATGACACACAGTGTGGCATCCCCCCAGTAGGCTACCTTCACATTCCGTAGATCCTGTGATTTTTTTTTTGTGGCCAGATGAAATGTCCTGGGGTTTATTAGGACTATAGTAAATAATTAAAAAAGAAATCGCTATAAAATGTTGTAAAAAAATACATATTTAGCCCCATGCTCCAATGCCCCCGCCCCCCTGTCAAAAACAGCTAAAATCCCTAAAACGAAAGAAAGCAGCAAATGAAAAAAAATAACACTCATCTTTTAGTTTCTCTAATAACATCATAAAACATGAACCTTGGTTGAAAAAAACTAAAGTTGTCCTTTAAATATGCTCTGTTTTGGCTATGGTACATTATTTTTTGGATTATTTGGTACTGGTCATTGTCAGTCATTTATTTTTATATTCAAGTTATTTGTCACATCTGCCCTGTGCAATCTTCTATCTTAAATTGAAGTCTAAAAGCCAAACAGAAATGTAAATGTATGTTCCAATGTTCAGTGGAAAAACACAATTAAATCGATAATCACAATTGATCATCGATTTGTACAATTTCATGATTGTGATAATCCTACTTGCGAGTGCTGGAAGATTGTGCACAGCACTCTGTATCTCGCTGTGTCTTAGCAACAGATGCCCCTATTCCAGTGTTGATTTCATCGACTAAAACTAAGACGAAAAATGTTCGTCGACTACCTTTTTGCACTGACGAACACTAAATGGAAACCAAATAAAAACTAAGCTATGATGACTGAAACTAAGACTAAATATACTGACAATTTCGTCAACAAATAAATACTAGACTAAAATGTTAGGAAGGGACTAGTGAACAAGAGATCCAGTATAAGTCATTTTACAATTAGTTGCATGCTGAAAATAGCAGATCTACAAGCTCACAACGCGTCGCAGTTGTGAGCTTGTAGATCGTCTATTTTCAGCAAGTGAAAAAATCAGTCATTACGACGTCATCAAGGCCCACCAAAATACATTTTGTTCGACTAAATCAACTGTAGATCTAGTCGACTAAAATCTTATGATATTTAGTCGACTAAAACTAGACTCAACTAGGCTCCGCTTGCTGCTTGAATGGCCCTCCTAAAGGCCTCACCGAGGGTTTGTTGGGCTTCCTCCTCACGGAGGACCCAGGCTGGGGTGCCAACCCATACTGCTCACCCGGGTGCCGTCTACATTCCGGCTGTCACCCGTCTCTCCGGTGGTCACCTGGTTGTCCCATAGTCTATTCCTATGAGTCACTATAAATAGAAGAACTATAACAACAACAACAGCGCCACTTTTGGTACTCATAGTCGCACACAAACATGAACACGGTTGAACACACGGTTGACACGGACATTGCTGTTCCTTGGAGTGGTTGCACCACTCAAAAACATTGCATGGATTCACCTGGGACTTATCCTCAGTGATGTATCCCAATACAAGGTCATCGGGGAAGTAAATGTGTTGAAAATTGGAATTACTCCAGTAATGTAAATTAATAATAATTCAGAATTGTGCTTAAGTATGATACCGGTATGTGTAATGTGAGTAAATATACTTAGTTACTTTGCAGTACTGGTTGGCTGTGAAGTCATTGTGACATTGTCACATCTGCCCTGTGCAATCTTCTATCTTAAATTGAAGTCTAAAAGCCAAACAGAAATGTAAATGTATGTTCCAATGTTCAGTGGAAAAACACAATTAAATCGATAATCACAATTGATCATCGATTTGTACAATTTCATGATTGTGATAATCCTACTTGCGAGTGCTGGAAGATTGTGCACAGCACTCTGTATCTCGCTGTGTCTTAGCAACAGATGCCCCTATTCCAGTGTTGATTTCATCGACTAAAACTAAGACGAAAAATGTTCGTCGACTACCTTTTTGCACTGACGAACACTAAATGGAAACCAAATAAAAACTAAGCTATGATGACTGAAACTAAGACTAAATATACTGACAATTTCGTCAACAAATAAATACTAGACTAAAATGTTAGGAAGGGACTAGTGAACAAGAGATCCAGTATAAGTCATTTTACAATTAGTTGCATGCTGAAAATAGCAGATCTACAAGCTCACAACGCGTCGCAGTTGTGAGCTTGTAGATCGTCTATTTTCAGCAAGTGAAAAAATCAGTCATTACGACGTCATCAAGGCCCACCAAAATACATTTTGTTCGACTAAATCAACTGTAGATCTAGTCGACTAAAATCTTATGATATTTAGTCGACTAAAACTAGACTCAACTAGGCTCCGCTTGCTGCTTGAATGGCCCTCCTAAAGGCCTCACCGAGGGTTTGTTGGGCTTCCTCCTCACGGAGGACCCAGGCTGGGGTGCCAACCCATACTGCTCACCCGGGTGCCGTCTACATTCCGGCTGTCACCCGTCTCTCCGGTGGTCACCTGGTTGTCCCATAGTCTATTCCTATGAGTCACTATAAATAGAAGAACTATAACAACAACAACAGCGCCACTTTTGGTACTCATAGTCGCACACAAACATGAACACGGTTGAACACACGGTTGACACGGACATTGCTGTTCCTTGGAGTGGTTGCACCACTCAAAAACATTGCATGGATTCACCTGGGACTTATCCTCAGTGATGTATCCCAATACAAGGTCATCGGGGAAGTAAATGTGTTGAAAATTGGAATTACTCCAGTAATGTAAATTAATAATAATTCAGAATTGTGCTTAAGTATGATACCGGTATGTGTAATGTGAGTAAATATACTTAGTTACTTTGCAGTACTGGTTGGCTGTGAAGTCATTGTGACACTTCAGTGCACACACCATGGGATCATATAACCTCCACTGGCTAATCATCCAGGACTGTTAACCATTCAAATGAGAATGTTTTGGCCTTGATCCACAGACTGTGCAAGGCTGGGGGCAAGGAGCCAAGCTAGTTAAAAGCATCAGACTTTTCACGCCTGTGAGCATCAGCACAACAGCACTCAGTGGCTGCAAAACTCAAACAAAGACCAGATGGAAACAGAAAAGGATTTTAAACATTTTCTGAATGTTGCAAAACATTCACAAGTATTATCTGACGCTATGGCAATGCTTTCGTCGAACATACTGCTGGTGCGGTGCCAGATACTTTCCCAATAAGCATAGCAACACAATGTTAAAGGACGATGTGAGTGATATGTCACCCGTTTTCATCATAATATATTTGGTCCTAATGCTCATGATAATATGTACCATTTGTTTCGGCTCGGTTTGTGTCTCAGAGGAGGGTCTGCTGTGGGCAGTTCAGAAAAGCGCCTGCCAGTGACACCATCGATGGGGAATAAGCTAATAGAAACGGCAGGCTTTATGTTCCTGGAATGTTGGCCTGCTGTAATGGAAGCCATTGTTCTCGTGCTTAATAATAAATCATTTTAAAATCATGTGGTTGAAAATGAGTGAAGTCATCCATCCCTTCAAGAGCCTATAAACCACTTAAATCCTATGCTTAAAATAGCTGATCTACAAAGTGTGCAATCGCAAAGCGCTGTGAGCTTGTTGCCTTGTAGATCAGCTATTTTCGCAGAATATCCGTCTTATTTTCACCAAACATCACAACATGCCCAGAATAGAGTTTGATGTGGTCATAGGCGATGTTAGGCTCTCCCAGCAGGGTGGGGGGCACACCATTTTCTGGGTACACATCTGTGAGAACTCAATTGCTAAGTTATAGAATGTAAACAACTAAATATGCAAGACAAGTACGCATTTTTCTAGACACTATGATTTATTTGCTCATTTTGGAGCATACTATAGCCAATTAGCATGTGAGTCATGTCGATGTCAATCATGTAATGTTGCAAAACTGTTCATTACAAAGCATGAATTAAATGAAAAATACAAATTGAGTATAAATGAGTATAAAGTTACAATTTATATTAATATATTTAACCTTTTTGGGGGTTTTTTGCCACCAGGGGGGACGTGCCCCCTGCCCCCCTCACCCTAAAATCACCTATTGATGCGGTTCAGAGGATATGCACAATGTCATGTAGTGCTGCCGGAATTGTCCAAAAATTACATTCGGATATTCGTTTTAAAAACCCACGTGGATTCGACCAATTCGACCCATTCGGATTTCGATTCCGATTCGGAGCCATTCGGGGCCATTCGGATTTTTTAATAATTATATTTAAACCAATACAACCTGAGACATAACATTTAAGATCGCATTGCTGGCGCAACTCTCTCTCCGCGCATTGGTGCTGCTGAAAACCGAGTTGGAACACAACGCATGTTCATCCTTGCGCATTTTATTTATCTTTTTATAATTTCCTGAAGGATAAAGTCGCTTCATGATTGAAGATTGATGAGTGATAGATCTGTGTGTTGTTGTCTAAAAATATACTCTCCCGTCCGTCCGAAACAACACAACACAGCAAAATAAGTTTCGGTGTAGGCCAGGCCTGTCTCTGATTCTGATCACTAGGTACGCTGTTGACGGAAGATTTCACCCTTCTGAGCAGCGTACACTCACTGCGCAAATAACGTAAAAGGCCCCGCCCGCCCTGTGCTCACCGTTATTTGCGCACCGTCCGTACGCAAATAACGTAGTGCGCTCTTTGCCGACTTTGCGCAGGGCGGGCGGGGGCCTTTTGTGAATCGGAACTACGCAGCCTGCGTAGTCTGCGTTTAGGAAGAGTGCGAGGCAGCTGATTTATTCTTCAATGTATGCCGGTGTCGGCGTGTCGCGTGGCAAATATAACTCATCTACAAGCTCACAACGCTTACCCACGGAACCGTCTCAAGAAAACTTGCACAGCCTTTTTTTTTTTTTTTATTCGAATCTTAATTTTATATATTCAGTTATTCATTTCTTTTTTTGATTCGAAAATTCGTTCGAATATGGAATATTCGTTGGCAGCTCTAATGTCATGTGGATGTGTCACATTTGATGTATTTGATGTTTGGGAAGATTGTACCTCTGCAGCTATGGCGCTGGCATATTCCTTCCTGTATTGATAATGTTACTGAGATATTGTCTTTGAAGTCTAATTAGAAGATGATTGTGATTCTCTCCCCCACCCCTACAGTCTCACTGTCATTACAGCATGTTTGTAACGCATAAGATTAGAAATAATTAGAAACTAAAAGGTGAGCTGAAATCTCCGCCAGGAGGCACATCCCATGATCCCACTAATAATTCGGGCTGCAACTATCAATTATTATTTTCTTAGAGATATTCTATCGATTACTTGTTTGATGAATCTAATGTATGTTGACAAATCGACACGAAACATTTCTAAATAGATAGTGTTTTAATCGACTAAATAAAGCGATTAGTCTGATTAACCAGCCCTGTTTCTTACGGTGTATAGCGCAAACATAGCAATCTGCAAGTTTGCATACTTCGTAGCACACAGTGCGTGGCATATTTGCATGGGTTATGTTGTCAGGCTTATACTGTATGTGTTTTTTAAACACTGGGTCGGGGCCTTAGAGTATATATGAATAGAGACGGCACCCGGATGAAACCCTGAGGCGAAATGGACATAGTGGCCGAATTTGATATTGCAGCGTGGGCCCAAACACATGAACGCGCTGGTCCGTTGACAGCGGCAGCGCGTTCATGTGTTTGGGCCCAATCCATCCCAGAATGCACTCTGTTCCTACCCAGAATGCACAGTGAAATCGCCTCATGCGCTTTTGAGCAACTTAATGCAAGTGGATGGGAGGAGAACTCGGGTGCCGTCTCTATTCATATATACTCTAAGGTCGGGGCCCATGCTTGGGTTGCGGAGCCATTTTGAAGGGTCGTGACGTGAGTAAATATCCCTTCATTTTGAATTAATTAATTTGTTATTTCAAAAGATTTTCAAAGAATTTCCATAAACGATTTGTCCATGAAATAACAAATTCCAACATTTTTCAGAATAATTTCATAAATCAATGAATAATAAAATCAATTAAATTCCATATTCGTCGCATCGTTGTGTGCTTGTATATCGGCTATTTTCACTATTTTGGTTCCCGGGGAGACAACATATTTCTCTTTTGAGTCTAAAAGTTTGGGACTTTCCCCATCTCTCTCTGATGAATAAAACAAAAGTAGTGTTGTGATTATACATTTAATTTCAAATTCTATACTGTCCAATGATACAAGTCTGCTCAACATTACAGTAATATGGAGTCCATGTCAGTCCATATTTGTGGACGAGGAAGCAGCATATGATGTGAATCATCAAACAGATGGCAGGTCGACAAAACAATACTTGAAATGTATGCTCTTATACACAAAATGACACCCATCTGACAACTTACGGTCAGTCGTCAGATGGGTGGCCTGCGAAGATTTTCAAGAGGGCCCTGTTCCAGAAAAGGTGGAGAACCACTGGTCTAATTACTGACAATTATGTCAACAATGTTGAAGACGGGCTTGACATTGTGTGACATTTGTGATTGCCCAAGAGGTCCAAAATCTGTTTTACCCAGAACATTTTGACTCAGTGGCAGATGCTGATATTAAAACTCATGTTGATTAGGTGATGTAATGGTGATGTAAAACAAACAGTGCCAACACAAACATTAAACGCCATTAACAATAAAGAGACAATATGACGTAATGAGGCACATTATGACGTACATTTTCCCTTCATTGTCAATGGCGTTTACAAAACTAAAGACAAACATTAAACCTGTGTAGTAGGGGCCAGCACCCCTCAAAAAAAGGAAAAAAATGAGGTGGGTGGAATGGCAGGAAAGGGCTACTGTTAAAAAGGGTAGCCGATAAAAAAATAAAGACTAACAAAAAAAAAGTTTTCTCCAAGCTGTCTCTCTACGAGTCTACGTCGTCTTCAGACGAGCCCTCCATCAGCGTCTCCAGTCATCTCGGTTCTCCATACATCTGGCCAGCTCATTTGTGCTTTCTGCACCAGCATCTTTCTTTAGTACGTCCACATAGGTATAGGTGTGGGACGTCCTCTCGATCGATGCCCGTGTGTTGGTTCCCACATAGTACAAGCTTTTTGGCCGGGAGTTCTTGGTGTCGGTGGCATTGTGGCCAGCTAGTCTCATCCTCCTTACTGCTATCTTCTCTGATACACTTGGTAATTCCCCGTACAGACACTTGTTGGTGATGTGCTGGTCCTGGTTGATGTTCAGTACCACACGTAACATTCTGGTGTAGCACCCATCCAGGGATTTCTGTAGGGCTTGTGTTAGTGTCCAGCATTCACAGCCATAGAGGAGAACAGACTCCACGGTCGCAGAGATGATCTTGATATGTCGGAGGAGGTTGGATTTCCATTGGTCATACCATTAAGAGCTCTCCAGGCAAGTGCTTTTCCTCACTTTAACACAATAATTCCTGGGATTCCTTCAAAATAGGAAACAATCCGGAAATAAAACAGAGAAATATTTTGCTATCTTACCTTGGTCTCGATTTTATTATACCGCTAGAAAAAGCGTTCATATTTTGAGGGAGAGGCGGATGAGGAGCAGAAATGAAGCGCTAGTATATCCATCAGATCAAAACCACGGAGAGCGCCCTGGATTAGGAGAGACGAGGCATTCTTTCTGCCGCGCTAACAGCTAAGTCAACGGTGAGCTAATATGACCATAGAGTGCGAAGTACGGTGGCCGAGAGTCGGACTGAAAAATAAAAAAAATAAAAAAATCTGAATATTCTTCTCTCGCCTGGTGTCATTGAGGATGCGCTAGGACGTGTACACACGTCCAATGCATCTCTCGATTGGAATCCCTATGACGTTTCCAGACGTCCTCCGGATGGAATGTGTTAAGGTCCTTTTCTGTGGAGCCGAGCTGTAAAACTGTAAAACTATGACACATAGTTTCTCTCTTGTTTGACTTCAATCCTGTCCTGATTGCAGAGCACAGAATCACATTGTAGCTAGCTACTGTATATCCTCTAAAAACATTGCTCAGTGCCAACAACAACAACACAAACTTCTCCCTGGTAGAAAACCTTGCTGCTATTACACACCCTTCCGTCAGAGGGCAGATTGATGCACTGCCGAAATGTGCAATCAAATCAATGCTGGGTACTGTGGGACTGGGTCAGAGTGACACCTGAATGATGGATTTGTCTGCCTTTTGTTTGACATCGCGTTTCATTCTAGAGAATTGACAGAAGAAATCCAAAAGAGGGAGTGCTAGTGAGCAGGCAATGGAGTATAGGGGCAATGAGCTCTGCTAATTCAATTCAATGTACAAATTACTTATTGGCATTCGATACCTACAGCAGAGTTATTGTCCTGCGTCTTAACTGTCTTCCTGGTAGCAAATTTGCAGATATGATCAAACTGTCATCAGTGCTCACAGGCCTCTATCCCTCGGCTCACGCACTAATTGTTCACGAGGACACCATTGACATCATGAATCAACACTCAGTCAAACTCTGTGGTCAATTAGAGTCTTGTGCAATTACAATCGTTTTTTTCCCCCCTCCTGGTCCCATTCTCATGTTTTATAATGTCTTACATGAAGAAGGAAAAAACGACAACAGCACAATACTAAAGTGGACTTTCGTAATAAGACCTTTTGAGCCTTAATTTGATTTCTGTGACGGCTAGTACCAAGATTCAAAGGTGAAATAAACAACAAGAAACAAATACAAACGCACACAATTCGGAATGGAACACCATACAATTTAAGCCGAGTGACAACCGATTGGAGTTGTATTTGTTTTTTGTGTTTACTGAAGTCCGGAGAGACGGGGAGAGCCCTGTTTAGCGAGCAAACCAAGCGAAGGCGATGGAGACAGAGAGAGAAAGTGTGTGATGTGTGATGTGTGTGTGTGCGTGCGCGCATACGTGTGTGTTTGTTTGTTGAGGAGCCTCCGTGTTCTATGGCTAAGGTCGGCTTGACATCCCTTGACTTATAATGACATGGCCTGGTGTTTGCTACGATTGCTAGAGGTGCCAAAGGGGAAGGTCTCACACCAAGTGGGCTGACATTTGGAAATGTATATTTCTCCTTTGGATGCGTTTCATCCATTATCAGCAGCAAACAGCAGAGCGGGGGGGGGGGGGGCTTGGGTGAACGCTGTGTTGAGTGACAGATGTCCGTCATGCAACGTTGACAGATTTTGCCAGCAGCATCCATATTCTGGGGCAGGGGTGGGCAACGTTGACGATGGAGAGAGCCACTATAGTTCCACACTCACTCCAGAGGGGCCACATTGCATGTTACTGTCGTAGCGAAAATAGCCGATCTACAAGCGGTTTGAGCTTGTAGATCGGCTATTTTTGCTATATTTGAATTGAAATTCAGAATATTTCTTTACTATTTTTGAATTGGAATCCTGAAAAGTAATATTTTTATTTAATTTCAGATGCCTTTTGAAAAGCCTTAAATTACAGTCATGTTAACTTTATGAACTAAATACAAATACATTGGACATAAAAAAGAACATTTTATTAAAGCTACTAATTTAGAATGAGGTCATTAAAGCGGGTCATGTTTGAATGTTTGAAACTGTAACAAATTAAATCAGTATTCAGATATTAACCCGAGGGCCACATTAAGTGAAGGTGGGGGCCGCATGTGGCCCCCGGGCCGCCAGTTGCCCATGCATGTTCTGGGGGATCATTAGATTTGGTGTAGACGGAGAAAAGCGGTCCGGGTACCGAGCCAATTCAGGGTCCAAGAAACAATTTCACAACAATATGCTTATTGCGAGCGTTTTTTCTCATCAAATCTTTTCTCTATCCGTCTGGTCTTTTGTTTGAATTTTGCTGCCACTGAGTGCTGTTGCACTGATGCTCACAGGCGTGAAAAGTCTGATGCTTTTAACTAGCTTGGCTGCTTGGCTCCTTGCCCCCAGCCTTGGGGGCAAAAACATTCTCATTTGAATGGTTAACAGTTCTGGATGATTAGCCAGTGGAGGTTTATATGATCCTGGTGTGTGCACTGGAGTGTCACAATGACTTCACAGCCAACAAGCCATCACTATAAGCTTGGCCGGTCACTCTGTTATGTTCACCGGCGGCTTCACAATACATTCCTCAATGTTAATTTGATTCAGATAATCACTTATTAATCAATTCATTCAAGTTTTATTTATTCTCGAAATGTACACTGAGTAATCAAACTCATTTTCAGTGTCGTCGAGTAATACAATCACATCAATCACACAAAAAAACCAAATCACAATACATCAGAAGATCAGGAAAAGAAAAACAAAAGGTATGCATGTGAATTACATAGGTTTACAAATAAAAAGCTAAAACTAAAACAAGCTAAAACCAGTTTCAAAATGATCTAAAACGGCTACATATTGTGGGGGTCTGTATGCTCACCAAGGTTTTAAAACGATGCAAGGGACAAGGGTACCAATGTGGTCAATGTTAATGTCTTTTGTAGGTCGTTCCATGTATTTGGGCCACAGAAGCTAAAGGCAGATTTACCTATAGTTCAGAGTTAACTTTTGGTACCTTGAATTTGGGGAAATTACTTGACCGGGTGTGGTAGCGTTCAGAGTCCCATTTGCACATCAGCATCCGTATCCTGGGGGAAACATTAGCTGACTAATGACATTAGCAAACTTGAAGATCTGCTATTTTTTGGCAAAGAGACTTGGCGTAGAGATTCATGTATGTATAGTACAGAGTCAAGTACAGAGTCACCTCAGGTCCAGTATGAAGCATAATCTCACGGTAAATAAACATCTCTGTAATAATATGATTGTTGTGATGAAAACGATAACGATTATCCTCCCATCCGTCTCTATCTCTGAGTTACAAATTAATTCTGTGGTCTCCGAGGCTACAGGTGGATCCAATTAACACTGCTAGCTGGGGGCGAACTCGTAAGAAATCACCAAGATTTGGCTTTTGGTGACTAGTTTTTTGAATTTTTGGCATGGTGTTAGGTATGGGTATATGGTTTTAAAAAAGCTGTGGAAACGCATTGGGCGCAAACATGTAAAATGCTATCCACGCCCGCACGTCCGCACGCACGCACGCACACACGCACGCACGCACGCACGCACGCACACACACACACACACACACACGCACACATTTATTTGTATTCCTGACTGGAGCCATTTCCTGCCTACTGTGCTTCTGTCCAGTGCTGATAAAGGCAAGGCAGATCATGGTGGCTGTCATTTATGTGTTGTATGTATGAAGGGCTACGACCAAGCCGCCTGAGTCATATAAAATCTCTAGTATTTTTGTATGTACTTAACACATTTCAAACTAAGGGAATCATGGAGGTGCACGGCACAGTTGGTTTCGGTCGTTGGTTCCAGGCCCGCCTGATGATGACGTAAAGTTATTTCCGCTCCCAACTGGATCAGAAACCAAAAAAATGGTGTTGATCCCTAGGCTAAATGACTGACTGCCTGTAGCCTCTGCTCATTCAAACCCATCCAATTACTTTGCATGAATACGCAGTAAAAAAAGAAGAGTTAAATGGACCTGTAAAAGCCTGTTTGTGGGCCGACCAGACAGCTGGCATAGTGGTACGGGCACCCAGGGACAAATTAGCCATTGGGCCAGTGGGTGGTCGGGAGAAATTGGACCGCGCAGTACTAGGTTTGACGCCCTGAAAAGGGCTCCTGGGGCCCTTCATTGGCCATTAATTTAGTTAAATGTAGGCCAAAAAGATGATAAAAATACGGAAAAACACGAAAATGTCGCGTGCACGCACGCTGTGGGGCCCCTGCAAAGATTACCGGCCCAGGGGCCCTCGTGGGGGTTAATCCGTCCCTGCATGCGCCCGACAGCGTGTCGCAGGTTCGAGTCGCGATCCTGACGGCGTGTCACTCCCCCATCTCTCTCCCCCTGTTTCCTGTCAAACTATTGTACCATACAACCATCAATAAAGACAAAAGCCCCCAAAAATGAATCTTTAAAATGAATAGACTGTGGTCAGAAACTAGAAAGTATAAGAAATGCTAACAAACAGACTGCACCCTCCGTTTGGTGCAATTTGTACTCGTCTGTTTCAATGCACCGTTATTAGTCAAGCCCAAGCATTGGCACACATACAGTGCTTTCGGGATGTATTTACTTGTACCGTGCACAAGTTTTGTGTTTGTACAACATGTGTTGTTCTTCTTTCATATGGCTGGCTGGCTGGCTGCACTGTAGTACTGTTTCAGCCCATTCCTTCGACCACCATAGCATTCTCCTGACCTCAGCCCATGCAGTCATGTGCCTGGGCCCTGTGGCAGCCTCTGGGTGACCTCCTAGGTTCAGCTCTCTTTGTTGACATTAAAGCCGCTCCCTCATTTGTGGGGTTTGTGGAAGCCCCCTCCCCCCCTCCCCCCACCCCCTGTCACTTTATATGCCTCACTTACACACTCACACAGCCTCCAGAAAAAAGAAAGTCATTATATATTATGAGGTGCCAGGCAAATTAATCATCCCGCAGCAGGTTTGCGCCGTCTACAGCGACAGCTTTCTTGTGCTATAGTGTGATGAACACTTCTATTTGGGGGCCCCCACTCCACATGCGTAACAAAATTGTTCTTGTTGCATAGCTTGCTTCAGCTTTACAAGCATGCAGCACCTGCCTTCCTTATCCACCACCCTGGAGCTATGTGACCCATACGAAGGTCGACTCAGGGGGGCTTCAAAGCTTGTGCCGGGTGTAAGACAGCAGAAGAATCCATCCATCCTGACTGACCGGTGTTAATTAGGTGTTCCAAATGCAATTGGAAGCATGTTTTCAGCTCCCCAGCGGGACTCTGGGCTCAGCTGACCATGTGTTGTCCCACAAGGCTGCATGGTTTAGCAAACATCAAGTAAGACCACCTGATCATGGTTCATTTCGGTAACAATACGATGATATACTGTATGATACAGTGGTTCCCAAACTTTTTCATGTCAAGGACCCTCAAATTGACACTAATTAGCCCCGCAGACCCCCATTTGAAAAGATATGCCAGGGACCCCTCCATAAGAGGAGATGTTTACGGCTCTAGCAGTGATTCTCAACCCGTTTATTTTCATGGACCCCCAGTTTTGCATGCATTAGTCTACGGACCCCCATTTAATGGCATTTCTATCTCTGGGACCCCCAATTTATGTAGTAAAATCTATGTTATTTTTACTCAGAGTGTACACTCTCTGAGTTACAGACCCATAAGGGTCCATTTGGTTCCATTTGTACACTAGTGCCGACATTTCCAATTTTTGCACGCGTCATTGCTGACATGACGGGAGTTTCAGCTAGGACTAGGACGATTCACTTATCTCCCGATACGATATCGATACCTAGGATGCCAATTTGGTTTATACCTTGATGGTTAGGGTCTAACCCTTTCTGACATTAAATTATTAAATGTAAATAAATAAATAACAATACAAAAAAATCCATTCTGAACCTTAAAATCAATTAAAAATATTGTGGAATAAACATCACGATATTTGAGTGAATCCTTTTTTTTTTTTGCGTCAGCTACATATATTCTACTGACAATGTAGAATTGTCAGTAGAATATTGATATATATAGCTGGCTTTAGTTTATATCTATCATTAGTCAAATCAGTTTGACTAATGATTAGGGCTTTAAGCAACTAGTCGACTATTCAACTAGCCGACTAGTAAATCCACTAGTTGACCTTGTTGGTACTAGTTGACTAGTTGATTTGAGTTTTTATTTTTATTTATTTTCGTTTTTGTAGGCCTCAAGATCAGCTAGAATGCTAGATTAGTCAACTAGTAAAAATCACTAGAAGTGAAAGCCCTACTAATGATAGATATAACGCTATATAAAACTCATTCAGTAGGTACTATCTATGACCTAAACTAACTAATAACTAAATGGGACTTTAGCCCATGCAAGGAGATTCTAACCCCTATCTCCTGTTTCTGACGCATGAGGCGGCTTGATGTACAGCCCCGGACATGGTGCTAGTGTGCCATAGAATTATTTCACATTATTGTCATTGGAAATATGAATATCATTATCAACGTTCTTTTACAACTAGTAGTAAGTAAGTAGCCTTGCCGAGCCATGAGGCCCATAGGGGCAGGAGCCTATCTCCTGTTTCTGTAGCGTGAGGCAGCTTGATGTACAAGTACACCCCCTGGACATGACGCTAGTATGTCGCAGGGACTTACCCCCAATCCAACCCTTGATGCTGAGTGTCAAGCAGGGAGGCACTGGGTCCCATTTTTTAGAGTCTTTGGTATGACCCGGCCGGGGATTGAACCCCGACCTCCCAGTATCAGGGCGGACACTCTAACCACAAGGCCACTGAGCTAGCTTTAGCTAGCTTTACAACTAGGCGTTCAGCAAAGTCATCCAATAAAAACCCACTTAGACCTAAGGACGATTCTACAACATTTTTATTCTTCTAAATCCTACAAGTTTTCTGAAAAACCTATGTTTCTATGTCAGTGGTCCTCAACCTTTTATCATGTTAAGGACCCCCAAAAATATATGTAATTGGCCGCCGACCCCCATCTGAAAATATGTTTTTCCAGGGACCTTTTCCAGAAGCAACGATTTGAGTTAAAAACGTTCGCTCTGAAAGAATATATATTCAAGGATTTGCGCCACATTTTCACGATTTAAAAAAAAATAGCAGATAGAAGCTCATAGCTTGTAGATCTGCTTTTTTAAGTATTACATAATGCTTAAAACACCAAGAGGGGTTCCCGCCCAGAATGGGTTAAGTTGTCAGAGTAATGTTGGCCTGTAAATAGTTAATAGTAGAATGTGAAGTGAACATTTTCAATTTAGCAGAAAAGTGTTGAAAAGTTGTGAAATCCCCAAACCTCCTTGGCACATTATCATTAAATACAGCAGCTACTCCACTTCCTTTCCTGTCAACTCTGACAACATCCATTAATCCAAGTTACGGCGTGCCGACTCAATGAGACCTGCTATATTGGACATTAGGGCGAAGCTGGCTTTGTACAGTTATAATCCCAATACAGCTTGTGTCCGACAAAGAATGGATATCAAATTTGACACATTTGCATTGTGGGTTTCAATCGGGTTAATCTTGTTCAGTCTGTTTGTCGTCCACACAGGAGTTGAGAAGGTTACAAACTGTCTTGGTATAGTGGTGAAAGGCCAGCAATAGAGGGCTTTCACATGCATAAAGTGAATGGCAAATCGAGTGGCAAAATTAGTGAGTTTAATGTCGTTTATCGTCGTTTAATGCAATCAAATACAACTTTTCTGTTCGGATGAATGGGCTGTCAAGGCCAGAAAGTAGTTTTTTGCCACTCAGTTGGCGTTCTTGGATATCTTCCAGGGTTTGATGATGATGTCACGCGCATACCCTCTATATATAGCCTACACTGGGTCCCCAGCTTGATATGGAAACAGTCACACTGTATCAATAATCACGATTATTTAAAACTTTTGCTTCGATTATTATTAATGACCTTTTTTATAGTGAAAAAAGCTGATCTACAAGCTGTGGCACGTTGTGAGCTTGTAGATTGATTATTTTCACTATTATTTTGTACACCATTCATTGTACAATGTATAATACTGGCCCGGGTTATGTGGTTAATCAGAATAATCGATTTATTCAATTATATTCGAATATGTTCGTGTTGTTTCGTTGATATATATATATATATTAAAAAAAAGCTTGCTTCTCGATTGAAGTGGGTTATTTCGTTCTAAATATCGGTTTTAATCCATTCTGGGCGGGAACCCCTTTTGGTGTTTAGCATTATGTTATACTTTAGCTATAGCAGAACTACAAGCTCATAGCGTGGCACCGAGTGCCGTAACTCAAAACCTTGCTTCTGAGGAGACCCTGGAACAACATATTTTCAAATGGGGGGGTTGGCAGCCAATTTTATAAAATTTCTGGGGTCCTTGACATGAAATAGTTTGAGAACCACCGACATAATGGTTATTTCAGAAAACTCTCATGATTTAGAAGACATTTTGCAGAATCGAGCTCAGGTCTAAATGGCTTAATAGATTTTCTGTTAATTGCAGAGCCCTAGTCACAAGTACCATCTCTACAGCTTCAAGGACCCTGGGAACCCTTAGCTATATGTTTGTATGGAGTCTGATATCAGCTATGGAGACACCAAACTGTACTTGACACGGCCGCCTGGTGTGACGGCCTCTTGAAGGAGGAGGGGGACACGGCCGCCTGTTGTGAAGGCCCCTTGAAGGAGGAGTGGGGGGCTTACAGAGGAAGGGGATGTATACAAAGAGTTGGCTGAGGGCTGTAGCTATGATAGGCTGGGTGAATGTCATGCCAACATTCACCAGTTTTTTCCCGTCTCAGTCATTTCTGAACTGAACCAAGTGAGGGTAGGCGGGTGAGAGGGAGAAGGTAAATGTCTGAAAATAACATGTGAACGTGAATCTAACTCTAGGACTTTAAATAACATATGAACGTGAATCTAACTCTAGGACTTTAAATAACATATGAACGTGAATCTAACTCTAGGACTTTAAATAACATATGAACGTGAATCTAACTCTAGGACTTTAAATAACATATGAACGTGAATCTAACTCTAGGACTTTAAATAACATATGAACGTGAATCTAACTCTAGGACTTTAAATAACATATGAACGTGAATCTAACTCTAGGACTTTAAATAACATATGAACGTGAATCTAACTCTAGGACTTCCGAAGAAGAGAGGAAATAATGTGATCGAAGAAAAAAATCCAGGCGGTTTGGTCTAATGTTATAGGATTTATAAAAATACATTTTTCTCTGCTTTCTGTTCCCAGACAGCGTTTTGGGTGAAAACAAGCTATATTCAACTGCCAGTGAATAACTAAAGAACGGAACATTGCGGTGACACACTATCCCCCCCCAAACCCCCCCAACCCCCCACCCTACCCCCGATGAAAGTAGAGACTCTCGTCTTTCTTTTGAGATATTTGGTGTTTACATTGTCGTAGAACAGAATATTCTGTGGGTCTTGAAATATTCGTAAAAATGCTCAAAAATGTAGAAACTCTGGCAGTTAATGAGTTTGAACAGATAAAAACAATTTAAACTAGAAAAAGTGCCCTTCTGGGCACAGGTCTCCACCAGGAGGATAGGAGTGTGTGTGTGATGCTTGGCCTGTTGTAGCGCCACCATGAGGCTGATTTGAAAACTGTCAAGTGGCATTTCTTCCAAAGCCTAGTGGGAATATGCATGCACAGTTTCACCACAATCGGAAGCTGCGAGTAGTTGTGGCGATTTGTACAAAACGGGTACAAAGCGGGCTACTCCTGAAAAGTTCAGAAGCCAATCGTAGCCAATGAGGGTGGATTATGAGAAAACAAACAAACCAGTCTTGATCACATGACTATGGAGAGCATGTGTACCGATTTGCGTGGAATTTGGATAAAATCTGAAGGATTAATATTAGAAAATGTGTTTTACATATGTCGGCCTCCTGGTGGCGCTATAAAGAGCAGATGTGAAAAATTCCAGGCAAAGGTTTTTCCTTGGCCTCTAGGGAGTTGGCATACAAGTTATCCACAGATCCGTGCAGTTAGAGGTAAAAACACCTTTCGGCCAGTTATAGCACCACCATGAGGCTGAGTTGAAAATGTTCATGTGGCATTTCTTCCTAGTGGGAATGTGCGTGCACAATTTCACGGAAATCACACGATGTGTTCATGATTTGCAGCATTTTGTTTGAAACTGAGCACTCCTGCGAACTTTGGAAGCCAATCTTAGCCAATCAGGATGGAGTCTGAGAAATCTGAAAGTTTCGTTGAATGGCTCTAGAGAGACTGTGTACCAATTTGCGTGATGTTTCGACAAAATCTGTAGGTGTACTGTCCAAAAACTTGTTTTGCACAAAGCAGCCTCCTGGTGGCGCTATAACAGGCCCTTCTGGAGATTTTGGGGCAGAGGTTCATCGTTGGCATCCAGGGAGTGTGTGTGCAAAATTTGGCATCGACCGGGTTAACGGTGCCGGAGATTAGCTGTTCACAGACGGACGGACGGACGGACACACACACAGACACACGGACGGAGTGCAAAACATACTCTCTCCCCATGCCTTCGGCCTGGTGGAGACAACAAGTCTATGAAGCTGTCTACGAAAACGTTTAATAGCAACACAATTTTAAAGAGTATTGTGGCGGTCTTTACTTAATCTTTCTCAGCTAGGCGGTCCTTAGTTGGCCTGAAGAACGTTGAAGACCCCTGCCTTAAAACCCATTCTGGGTGGGAACCCCTTTTGGTGTTTGAAGCATCGTGTTATACTTTAGCTAATGAAAAATAGCATATCTACAAGATTTAGGTCTGCTATTTTTGAAAAATGTGTAAATGTGGTTCAAATCTTTGAATATATATTCTTTCAGAGCGAATGTTTTTAACTTAAATCTTTGCTTCTGGGGGGTCCCTGGAACAACATATTTTCAGATGGGGGTCGGCAGCCACATACATATCATTTTTCGGGTCCTTGACGTGAAATAGTTTGAAAACCACTGACATAGAAACATAGGTTTTTCAGAAAACTGTCAGGATTTAGAAGACATTCATTGTAGAATCGTCCTCCGGTCTAAATGGGTTAAACCTGTCAATGTGGTCCGTCTGTCTCTCCTCTCCATTACTCTAACTTACTCGCTCAGTTGTTGATACCACCAGTCCTTAGTTCACTGAACATTCAGATATATTGGCTGACTGGAATGTGCATAGACACATACAGTGCATCTCACTTAAATTACTTTTATGAGGATTCACTAACATCCATCATTAGAATATTATATTCAGTGTCTGGCAAAAACCCTGTATTTCCCTATTTCAACTTTTTATGTTTTTTGAGTGGTGTAGCCACTCCAAGGAACAGCAATGTCTGTCCCTCCCTATGTCCGTCCCTATGTTTAGGGTACCAATAGGGGCAAAAGCGCTGTTGTGCTAGAAAGAAGAGAGAGAGATAGTGTTGCACTGTTGCCTGCTAATTACAATGTGGAGCGTGCATGAGAGAGAGAGAGAAAATTCCCCCACACAGTAACTCTGTCATTTCTCGACCGTTCCCCCACACAGTAACTGTCATTTCTCGACCGTTTCGGACGTGGGGCGGCTCGCCGGCACCCTGGGCGCGTTCCTGTGGGTCTGGAAGTTCCCCCTTACGGAGTTGCACCACTCACTTCACACGGGTGTGATTTCTTTCTGAAATGAATGCCCTATTTCGTCATACGAGAGTGTCACACGACAGTAGGCGAAAATACACAATCTACAAGCTCACAACGTGTCGAATCACACATTTTTTGAAACATTTTGAAAGTGACAGTAGAGTGGTCTGTCAATGTTTTTGTGAATATTGAACCATAATGATGATTGTTACACCGTTTATTCTTCCCATTTCCTCAGTATAGTAACCATTTTGGACACACACCCGACGGGGGACGATAATGTAATAACCACAGAATAAATAGCAGAATATCTTACAATGTATGGACTTTGACATCTGACATCCCCTTCTCGGTCAAATGTTTGATGGAGTAGTAATACCACTACGGTGTTTGTTTGCTGCATTTCAGGTCAACATTAAATTAAATTAAACATTAAATTAGATTAGATTAGATTTAAAAAAAAGGTTTATAGCAAATCTACAAGATGCAATGTGTTATGGGCTTGTATATAGGGTTGAAATTATTAAGCCGATGTTGCTGATGCTATATATAACAGTGGTTCCTAAAGTGGGGTCCGGGGACCCCCAGGGGTCCTTGAGGGAGTTCCAGGGGGTCCCCAGCCTAATGATAGTTTGGAACCAAAATGGACCCTTATGGGTCTGTAACTCTTGAGAGTGTACAAATGGAACCAAATTGACCCTAACGGGTCCATTTGTACACTCTCAGAGTTAAATTAACATTGATTTTACAATATAAATTGGGGGTCCCCATGCCTAATGCATGTCAAACTGGGGGCTCCTTGAAATTAAACGGTTTGAGAATCTCTGCTAGAGCCGTAAAAGTCTTCTCTTATGGGGGGGTCCCTGGAATATCTATTCAAATGGGGGTCCGTGGACTAATTAGTGTCAATTTGGGGGTCCTTGACGTGAAAAAGTTTGGGAACCACTGCTCTATAGCACATCTTTGCTGGGGGACCGGGCCTGTGGAACCCCCTCAAGGACCCCTCAAGTGTCCCCAAACTCCACTTTGAGAATCGCCAAACCTATTTGCATACACCACTTTAACCCATTTAGACCTGAGAACGATTCTACAAATGCCTTCTAAATTCTGACAGTTTTCTGAAAAACCCATGTTTCTGTGTCAGTGGTTCTCAAGTATTTTCATGTCAAAAATATATGTATTTGGCCTGCCGACCCCCATCTGAAAATATGTTGTTCCAGGGACCCCCCCCCCCCCCCCCCCCAGAAGCAAAGATTTGACTTAAAACGTTTGCTCCGAAAGAATATATATTCAAAGATTTGCACCACATTTTCAAGACTTTTCAAAAATAGCAGACCTACAAGCTCGTAGCGCGGCACTCGGTGCCGCGCTACGAGCTTGTAGATCTGCTATTTTTCAATAGCTAAAGTATAACATAATGCTTAGAACACCAAAAGGGGTTCCCGTTCAGAATAGGCTAACTCTCTCCTCCAAACACTGTGGAGATAGCAGGTTGTTGGAGGTGAACCAGTTAGCAAACAATGTTCTCTGTTCCCATGGTGATAAATACAACAGTAAATAGTAGCTTGCGGTGCTAGCAGACATTATACACACGGACGAAAACACATCTCTCAGACACCAGTCAAACAATGCTTGGAGATGTATTTAGCCACACACAAATAATACCGTAGGGTAAACTCACTTTCTTAACCACTTAACTTAAGCTTGTTTGATGACTAGAGATTTACAAGTTTGTTTGACGACTAGTGATCTACACGTTTTGTTTGACCACTAGCGATCACGAGTCACGTCACATCGCTATTTTTAAGAAAAATATGGATAGTTGGATATTGACAAAGACTGATGATGATGATTTGAGCACACACATAGCAGTCGTCAACACGTCAACACACAGTTGTTGTTTTTTGTAAGACTATTTTTTCATTCTAGTTTTCTTCTTCTTCATATTTGCCCTCACTAGTAATGTCCATTATCATGGCTGGCGCCAATTCATTCTACTCAGTTGAAGGCTGTGAACAGTTCAGAAACACGTCTACCTCGGTCATTTCAAACAAGATTTCATACCTATACCTAAAAATACCTTTCTTACAATGTCTTCCGTTTCTATGCTCTTGCATTACTAATTAAAAGTCAAAGTCGTACGATTAGTCACACACGTGTACCGCAGTGAAATCTGTTTTTTGACCCATCTCTTGGAGCGGTGAGCCGCAGCGTGCGCCGTGCTCGGGAATCATTAGTTGATTTGACCCCCCCAATCCAACCCATTGATGCTGAGTGCCAAGCAGGGAGGCATTTTTACAGTCTTTGGTGTGACCCGGCCCGGGGATCGAACCCCCGACCTCCCAGTTTCAGGGCGGACACTCTAACCACAAGGCCACTGTCTGCAAAACATGTTGAAATCTTGTTTGATAATGACCAAACCTGCCTATACCGATGATGACACTGGCAGCCAGGCAGGTATCTGAACTGTCCACACAGCCTTCCTCTGAGACATAGAACAAAAAGACAAGAAAATGGTGCCATTTTATAATTAGTGTGCATTAGTGAGAGACCAATTATACGAAAATAGGTTGAAATGGGTGAAGTGCCCCTTTAATGGTCTCTCCCATTGCAAAGATGCTGTGGCTGTTGTATTGAAAGCTGCTGACAGCTCAAGTCTTTCATGTCTGCTGCATTTCCCTGTGGTTCTGCACTGGCTTCTCCTTATTGGTGAATGAATCATTGCCTTGATGAAACTATGTCCTCTAAGACCCTGTTCTTATCTGACATCTGACGCGCGCGCATGCACGCACGCACGCACGCACGCACGCACGCACGCACGCACGCGCACACGCACACACACATATATTTCATCTTGATGACATATTGGGAAATAAATTGAAGGTGACCTTTCATTGGCGTATTGGTTTAGAGTCCAGAACTGGATTGTTGGCCCCATTGCTGTTGCCTTTTTCATAGCACTTGCGACCCGATTGTTGACTAGTTGAGGTGTCTGTCGTCGGTATACGCCCGGCGGACATGCTTAATCCATTGGTTCTGAAAAGCAGTGCTTTGAAATGGCAAAGACGTGACTTGATGTTAAGACTTCTGTTTCTAGGGAAATGTGTGTGCAAAATGTTACAGTGAGTGGAAAAGAAATACACCGCAGGAGTGGGGGAGTATATTGTGTTTTCTGTTGTGCTAAAACGTGTGAGGTGTACAACATGCTTATAGTTTAGAAATAGAGGGATGGAAGCTCTGCAGGCATCCGTTAGTGGCTCTTAGATGGGTGCTCTTTGGTGATACAGGTAAAACCATATAGACAAAATGAGATGAGATGAGATGAGATATACTTTATTGTCCCACGAGGGGAAATTTGTCTTGGGCAAAAGTGCAGTAGTACATGACGCTTTTTAAAACAGACAGACAATACACAGTAGACAATACACAATAGCAGCAATGTACAGTATCACAAGAGTATCACAAGAAAGGTGCAAAATTGCAGTCAGAGGAGGTATATAAATATAAAGTACTAGAGTATTCACAGTTTATAGTATCACAGGTATAAATGCATTAACTAACTGATGAAGGTCAAAGTCCCTTCCCCACTAAGAACTATGAACTATGTGGCGGCTGTTTAGTAGGACAATTGAAGTGGGAAGAAAATAAAGTTTAAAGCGGTTGCTCTTGCAACGACACGCTCTGTAGCGTCTACCAGAGGGTAACAGCTCATACTCGGAAGATAATACATGTGAAGGGTCATACAAAAGGTATCCTTCCTCCAAGTTGTACTGCTTGTCAAGGTGTACGTTGCAGACTTGAAAAGAAAAGAAGGGAATCCAAGGCACTCCGTTTTTGGTGAAAAATGAAATAGTTTATTTGATGAACAAGGCAAACAAATAACAGGACCTACGCGTTTTGACCAAAAGGTCTTCGTCAGGGTCTATCTATCTGGTTATAGTTGTTGCAGAATGCAGAGCTTGGGCTTGAATTTTAGGGGACAGTGACCAAGAGGTGTCGCTAGTATAGGTCATCATCACTCATCAGCAAAACATGCTATTCCTACGACGGTATCCTCTCCGCCTCTCGTTGCGCCGTGCGTCACGTTTGTCTAGCCGCGGATTTGAGATGATTTACTAGCTCATGAGCCTATTTATAGATCTGCTATATTTTTTGCAGAATGTTTGCCTAGTATGACATGCCAGGGTTGCCAGGGTTCATGTGGTTAACCCCTTTTGACCTGGGAACGATTCTACAAATGTCTTCTACACTTCGACAGTTTTCTGAAAAACCTCGTTCTCAAACATTTTCATGTCAAGGAACCCCAAAAATATATGTAATTGGCCGCCGACCCCCCCATCTGAAAATATGTTGTTCCACCTCCCAGAAGCAAAGATTTGAGTTAAAAACGTTTGCACTGAAAGAATATAATATTCAAAGATTTGTGCCACATTTTCACGATAAAAAAAATAAATAGCAGATCTACAAGCTTGTAGCGCGGCACTCGGTGCCGCGCTATGAGCTTGTAGATTTTTCAATGGCTAAAGTATAACAATGCTTAAAACACCAAAAGAAGTTCCCGCCCAAAATAGGTTAAGCTATCTAAATAAAACTGTAACTGTAATAGAGTAACAATGCCCCCCTTCCCCATTAAGTAACTCAGAAAAGAGTCTCCGAAAATACAATTAGACGTGCCAGTTAAAACAAAATGTTCTGCTCAACCATGGCTTTTAAACATTTTTGTTTTAACAT
Source organism: Electrona antarctica (assembly GCF_951216825.1). NCBI lineage: Eukaryota > Metazoa > Chordata > Actinopteri > Myctophiformes > Myctophidae > Electrona > Electrona antarctica. The sequence continues at coordinate 5,024,497 of NC_136794.1, read as the reverse complement.
TTTGCCAGAATTGTGTCTTGTTATTGTACCATTTTCTATTTTTGAGTCCTTGATTACTAATGGAATAGTTTCTAGAAATTCTGTCGTGGAGCAGATTAAGTCAATATATCATAAGAATCGTTCACTTGATCATACAAGCACCAAAATTGGCACACAAGTGCTTCGGAACCTACTCTCTCAGAAAAGTACGTTGTCCACTTGAAAAAACAAAATGGACACCACTTTTTCAAGATGGCCGCCATTCGAGGTGGTTTTAAACAGTGTTTGAGTTATATTGAGCTATAAAATCCTATTTTGATGGCATATACATCAAAATATATGTTTCTGAGTATGATAAATCCAATTCTGCATTTAGAACATCAAAATTATTGAATATTATGATGATGTGGGACAAACAATGGGAATTAAATGATAAAGTGCGGCAGATTAAGTCCATATTCCATAATAATCCTTCATGTGGTGGTACAAGCACCAGATTTGGCACAATTGATGTCCAGGATGTACTTTCTAGGAAAATTATGTTTTCCAGCTGAGAATCCAAGATGGCCGACCAGTTTTCAAGATGGCCACCTCGTCAAATTAATAAGTAGAACTTTAGTGAACAGAAATGTGTGATCCACACATTGATCCAAACATCAAAATGAATGTATTCTGATGGTGTCAATTTAATTCCAATATGGCCGCCGGTTTTCAAGATGGGGGCTATTACGCAACTCAAAAATTGCGTTTTCGGAAGCTGTCTGATCACAGATATTGTTGAAGGGCAACATCACCATTCATTGAAATGCTGTGATCAAGCTCTATTGGTTTGTAATTTTGTATATAAGAGTGATGTCAAAGCACAACCAGGACACACTGGTGACATCACTGCTGTGAGACTCCGCATGGGGTTCAGTGTCGGCTTGTAACGTAGCTGTAGTTGTGGTTTACTAACTGTTGTAGTCGTGTACTCACTGTAGTTTGTAGTATACTTTAGTGTCCTAAATGCTATCTAATAAGCCCCTGTATACTGTATATCTCAAATAGAAGTTTAGTTAGTTGTAGCATTGTAGTTGATAGCCGCACCTGAATTGACAGGATGTGTCAGCGTGGGAGAGCTGAGACAAGGGTAACAGGGATTCAGTTACCTGGATGGTGTACAGATCGCACAGGACTTGCACTGGATGAATGGTCGGGCTAGGTGTAGGACACCAGATGCTTGAACCTAGATGCATCCCATATTTCAATGTGCTTTGATGTTTTGTACGTTTGGGTGGTAAAAGGATATAGCCCTCTGCCTTTAACCGTATAACACAAGATGTTCCGCTACTAAAACTGATTGGAGGAAGTGTCAAACAGATACGAAAGAGGAGTTGAAGTCTCCCCGTATTTCAGGCAATACACCTGTTGCCCATCATGTTAGACTCATCCAGATTGGATGATGGAGGTGGCAGTGAGGATACATTGAGGCAAAACAGTACAAAGTATCACCAAAATTGTCGGGCAAATGTTTAGCAACTGAAACTCCAGCGTTCCACTAAGAGAGCAGCTGAAATTCAGAATGATCCTGGTGAAGGACACGCAAAAATTCAAAGAGTGCAGTGCAGCGGATGTGATCTCCCCCCATCGAAGCCCTGTATGACGATCGTTGTGTCAGCAAAGCTCGTCGTGGAATTATGAGGGACCCAAGCCATCCCAACCGCAGGCTGTTTGAGATGCTGCCACATGGAAAACCTTTTCGCAGTCTCGAAGCCACTGGAAATAGACTGCAAATAAGCTTCTTTCCCCAAACAATCAGATACATGAACGAACTGATAAGAACCAGGGCGAGTTTACCTAACTTTGCTACTACAGGGAAACATGTACATATGTTACTATTTTTCTAGCACTCTTTATTCTATCCCTTTGTTTTGCTGTGCTTGCTGTGTTTTTTGTTGTTTGAATATTATGCTATTATATCTATGCCGCTGCATTGTCTGTAAGGAAGCCAATTAAAAATAAGTTTTACTCTTATATACCTGTACATAAGATGTAACAATAAAGTCCAACCTTGAACCTTGATCTAGGTTCAAGCATCTGGTGCCCTACACCTAGCCCGACCGTTCATCCAGTGCCATAAGTCCTGTGCGATCTGTACACCATCCAGGTAACTGAAGCCCCTTGTCTCAGCTCTCCCACACTGGCACATCTTGTCAATTCAGGTGCGGCTATCTAACTACAATACTACAACTAACTAAACTTCTAGTGGAGATATATACAGGGGCTAATTAGCATTTAGGACACTAAAGTATACAACAAACTACAGTGAGTACACTACAACAGTTAGTAAACCACAACTACAGCTATGCTACAAGCCGACACTGAACCCCATGCAGAGTCTCACAGCAGTGATGTCACCAGTGTGTCCTGGTTGTGCTTTGACATCACTCTTTATACAAAATGATAGAGCTTGATCACAGCATTTCAATGCATGATCAACGAATGATGTTGCCCTTCAACAATATCTATGATCATATACAGCTTCCGAAAACGCTAATTTTGAGTCACGTAATAACTGCATCTTGCAAACTGGCGGCCATATTGGAATTCAATTCCAACACCATTAAGTTCTTACAGTCAGAATACTTTCATTTTGATGTTTGGATCATTAACACATTTGAATTCTACTTCGAAAACCTTTTTGTTGTTTTGTTTTATTGCATTTGGTGAGGCGGCCATCTTGAATACTGGCAGCCATCTTGGATTTTCAGCTGGATAAGGTACTTTTCATAGAAATACATCCTGGACATCATGTGTGCCAAATGTGGTGCTTGTACCACCAAGTGAAAGATTCTTATGGAATATTGACTTAATTTGCCCCAGCTTTTCGTTTAATTCCCATTGTATCATCATAATATTCAATCATTTTGAATTGGATTTCTCATACTCAGAAACATACATTTTGATGTATAGGCCATCACAATAAGATTATTCAATCAAACTATAGTTCAAACACTGTTTAAAACCATTTTGAAAGGCGGCCATCTTGAAAAATGGTGGCCATTTTGTTTTTTCAAGTGGACAACGTACTTTTCTGAGAGAGTAGGTTCTGAAGCACTTGTGTGCCAAATTTGGTGCTTGTATGATCAAGTGAACGATCGTTTCAGTAATCTGCTCCACTATCCTGTTTTGGTCCGGAGCACTGTAAAGGTGAATTTGGTCTTACATCAACATTTTTCTCCCCCATTTAGACAAAATGACTAAATTAATGACCACTGTCTGGAAGCGGGCCTAGGGGGCCTGTACAAGCTCTTTCTGTCGCAGAATGATCTCATATGGGCCAACAACACCGTTGTCCGCAGAATAACTGTTGACCTCTCACATTTTCAAGTTGAAATTACTTTTTTTGTTAGTGGCTCTTAGATCAGAGGCGTATCTACAATAAGGCGAGGGCAGGCGTCCGCCTGTCCAAATCAATTTCTGGCCTGGCCAAAATCCATACAATGAGAAAAAAAGAAGACAAAAACAAGACATGAGAACTATTAGTGGACAGCTGATTGGCCGTTAAGCGCGACCCTCAATCACCCATTGGAATGTAAATGCATGCCTTTCAGCCTTTGTATCCTACTCGTCTGGCAGGTATATCTCTTTGAAAACCTTTACGATTGTGCGCGGGGAGACGACAATTAACACATGATCTTGCCTGCCCAAAACGTAATTCCTGGATACGCCACTGTCTTAGATGGGCGCTCTTTGGTGATACAGGTACAACCATATAGACAAAAGGTATCCTTCCTCCAAGTTGTACTGCTTGTCAAGGTGTACGTTGCAGACTTGAAAAGAAAAGAAGGGAATCCAAGGCACTCCGTCTTTGGTGAAAAATTAAATCGTTTATTTGATGAACAAGGCAAACGAATAACAGGACCTACGCGTTTTGACCAAAAGGTCTTCGTCAGGGTCTATCTATCTGGTTATAGTTTAGTTTAGTTTAGTTTAGTTTAGTTTAGTTTAGTTTAGTTTAGTTTAGTTTAGTTTAGTTTAGTTTAGCTTAGTTTAGTTTATCATCTTCACAGTAACAAAACAAGCTTATTAGTTAACACACGGTTACATAACCAAAAGGAACTGGAGGTGATCAAAAGGAATAGGCTGAAGCTGAAAGCTTATAAATGCCTATCCTACGAACATCAAAATAAATATATATATATCCTCACGTGGTTACAGCAATTGAAGGAATTACAATAAACCGTCCAAACAATTTAACACCACCGTCAAGAAGATTCACAACCAATTGACGAGAACCAACACCATACCCCACCCACCCCCGTGTCACCATAGAGATCCACCAGGATCCTTATAAATTAATTACCATAATCATCATCATCATCATCATCATCATCATCATCCTCATAGGTTAAACTATGTTACTACTATGTTACTACTATGTTACTACTATGTTACTACTATGTTGCAGAATGCAGAGCTTGGGCTTGAATTTTAGGGGACAGTGACCAAGAGGTGTCGCTAGTATAGGTCATCACTCATCAGCAAAACATGCTTTTCCTACGACGGTATCCTCTCCGCCTCTCGTTGCGCCGTGCGTCACGTTTGTCTAGCCGCGGATTTGAGATGATTTACTAGCTCATGAGCCTATTTATAGATCTGCTATATTTTTGGCAGAATGTTTGCCTAGTATGACATGCCAGGGTTGCCAGGGTTCATGTGGTTAAGCCATTTTGACCTGGGAACGATTCTACAAATGTCTTCTACACTTCGACAGTTTTCTGAAAAACCTGTCAGTCGTTCTCAAACATTTTCATGTCAAGGAACCCCAAAAATATATGTAATTGGCCGCCGACCCCCCCATCTGAAAATATGTTGTTCCACCTCCCAGAAGCAAAGATTTGAGTTAAAAACGTTTGCACTGAAAGAATATAATATTCAAAGATTTGTGCCACATTTTTCAAAAATAGCAGATCTACAAGCTCATCGGTGCCGCGCTATGAGCTTGTAGATCTGCTATTTCTCAATGGCTAAAGTAAGGGGTAAAGGGGTTCCCGCCCCAAAATGGGTTAAGCTATCTAAATAAAACTGTAACTGTAATAGAGTAACAATGCCCCCCTTCCCCATTAAGTAACTCAGAAAAGAGTCTCCGAAAATACAATTAGACGTGCCAGTTAAAACAAAATGTTCTGCTCAACCATGGCTTTTAAACATTTTTGTTTTAACATTTTGCCAGAATTGTGTCTTGTTATTGTACCATTTTCTATTTTTGAGTCCTTGATTACTAATGGAATAGTTTCTAGAAATTCTGTCCTGTTTTGGTCCGGAGCACTGTAAAGGTGAATTTGGTCTTACATCAACATTTTTCTCCCCCATTTAGACAAAATGACTAAATTAATGACCACTGTCTGGAAGCGGGCCTAGCTCTTTCTGTCGCAGAATGATCTCATATGGGCCAACAACACCGTTGTCCGCAGAATAACTGTTGACCTCTCACATTTTCAAGTTGAAATTACTTTTTTTGTTAGTGGCTCTTAGATCAGAGGCGTATCTACAATAAGGCGAGGGCAGGCGTCCGCCTGTCCAAATCAATTTCTGGCCTGGCCTAAATCCATACAATGAGAAAAAAAGAAGACAAAAACAAGACATGAGAACTATTAGTGGACAGCTGATTGGCCGTTAAGCGCGACCCTCAATCACCCATTGGAATGTAAATGCATGCCTTTCAGCCTTTGTATCCTACTCGTCTGGCAGGTATATCTCTTTGAAAACCTTTACGATTGTGCGCGGGGAGACGACAATTAACACATGATCTTGCCTGCCCAAAACGTAATTCCTGGATACGCCACTGTCTTAGATGGGCGCTCTTTGGTGATACAGGTACAACCATATAGACAAAAGGTATCCTTCCTCCAAGTTGTACTGCTTGTCAAGGTGTACGTTGCAGACTTGAAAAGAAAAGAAGGGAATCCAAGGCACTCCGTCTTTGGTGAAAAATTAAATCGTTTATTTGATGAACAAGGCAAACGAATAACAGGACCTACGCGTTTTGACCAAAAGGTCTTCGTCAGGGTCTATCTATCTGGTTATAGTTTAGTTTAGTTTAGTTTAGTTTAGTTTAGTTTAGTTTAGTTTAGTTTAGTTTAGTTTAGTTTAGTTTAGTTTATCATCTTCACAGTAACAAAACAAGCTTATTAGTTAACACACGGTTACATAACCAAAAGGAACTGGAGGTGATCAAAAGGAATAGGCTGAAGCTGAAAGCTTATAAATGCCTATCCTACGAACATCAAAATAAATATATATATATCCTCACGTGGTTACAGCAATTGAAGGAATTACAATAAACTGTCCAAACAATTTAACACCACCGTCAAGAAGATTCACAACCAATTGACGAGAACCAACACCATACCCCACCCACCCCCGTGTCACCATAGAGATCCACCAGGATCCTTATAAATTAATTACCATAATCATCATCATCATCATCATCATCATCATCATCATCATCATCATCATCCTCATAGGTTAAACTATGTTACTACTATGTTACTACTATGTTACTACTATGTTGCAGAATGCAGAGCTTGGGCTTGACTTTTAGGGGACAGTGACCAAGAGGTGTCGCGAGTATAGGTCATCACTCATCAGCAAAACATGCTTTTCCTACGACGGTATCCTCTCCGCCTCTCGTTGTGCCGTGCGTCACGTTTGTCTAGCCGCGGATTTGAGATGATTTACTAGCTCCTGAGCCTATTTATAGATCTGCTATATTTTTGGCAGAATGTTTGCCTAGTATGACATGCCAGGGTTGCCAGGGTTCATGTGGTTAACCTATTTTGACCTGGGAACGATTCTACAAATGTCTTCTACATCCTGACAGTTTTCTGAAAAAACATTTCTCAAACATTTTCATGTCACGGAACCCCAAAAATATATGTAATTGGCCGCCGACCTCCATCTGAAAATATGTTGTTCCACCTCCCAGAAGCAGAGATTTGAGTTAAAAACGTTTGCACTGAAAGAATATAATATTCAAAGATTTGTGCCACATTTTCACGATTAAAAAAAAAAATAGCAGATCTACAAGCTTGTAGCGCGGCACTCGGTGCCGCGCTATGAGCTTGTAGATCTGCTATTTTTCAATGGCTAAAGTATAACAATGCTTAAAACACCAAAAGAACTTCCCGCCCAAAATAGGTTAAGCTATCTAAATAAAACTGTAACTGTAATAGAGTAACAATGCCCCCCTTCCCCATGAAGTAACTCAGAAAAGAGTCTCCGAAAATACAATTAGACGTGCCAGTTAAAACAAATGTTCTGCTCAACCATAAACGTTTTTTTAACATTTTGCCAGAATTGTGTCTTGTTATTGTACCATTTTCTATTTTTGAGTCCTTGATTACTAATGGAATAGTTTCTAGAAATTCTGTCCTGTTTTGGTCCGGAGCACTGTAAAGGTGAATTTGGTCTTACATCAACATTTTTCTCCCCCATTTAGACAAAATGACTAAATTAATGACCACTGTCTGGAAGCGGGCCTAGGGGGCCTGTACAAGCTCTTTCTGCCGCAGAATGATCTCATATGGGCCAACAACACCGTTGTCCGCAGTTGAGAACTGTTGACCTCTCACATTTTCAAGTTGAAATGACTTTTTTTTTTAGGTACAGAAATTCCACTGTGGTTTAAAAATAGCGCTGTGCTTTTGACAAAGTCCCCTGAGAGGCTATATATAGTAGGGCACAATGTATTGGAACAATATCCACAGCAATCAGTCCTAGCTTTTGTTGTCTCCGCCGGGCCAGGCGGCCAAAGGCTGGAGACTATAGGGAGTAACGGTGAGACATTTTGGACGATATCGATATCCAATGTAATTAACCTTATGTTTCTGTATCAGTGGTGCTCAATATTTCATGTCAAGGACCCCAAAAATTATATGTATATATGCCTCCGCACCCCATCTGAAAATATGTTGTTCCAGGGACCTCCCCAGAAGCAAAGATTTGAGTTAAAATGTTCACTCTGTAATAACATATATTCAAAGATTCGAGGCACATTTTCACGGTTTTTCAAAAAGTTCATAGCGCGGCACTCGGTGCCGCGCTATGAGCTTGAAGATCTGCTATTTTTCAATAGTATAACACAATGCTTTAAAACACCAAAAGGGGTTCCCGCCCAAAATGGGTTAATTGCTGTTATGGCCAATAACAAATATAACCGATGTCGATATGTTTGTCATTCTGTATTAAAAAATATAATAATTTTGGCCATTCTCTCTGAAAAAAGGCTTATAAACACTGAATTTGAAAAAAAAGCAATGCCTCTTTATTCCAAAACTAGGGTGGTGGTGCACCATTATCGAAATGTTGGCCCATATCCCAACATAAACAACTTGAATGTAGTATTTTTTATTTAAAAATGTTCCAACTTGTTGACTCTTTTGAAAGCTTTCCCAGAAAACACTGATATAATTTGCAGCCTTCATCATCACATCAAAAGGCTTTTTCTGGCTTATTTTATTTTATTTTTCAACATTATTATAAAATATGATATCTGCTAAAACCAACCGATATATTATTTTACCAATACCGATTACCGATATATTGGTTTAAGGTCAATATTCGGCCGATACCGATTAATCTCCCATCACTACTGGAGACTTCGTTTTCTATCGTGTGTGTGTGTGTGTGTGTGTGTGTGTGTGTGTGTGTGTGTGTGTGTGTGTGTGTGTGTGTGTGTGTGTGTGTGTGTGTGTGTGTGTGTGTGTGTGTGTGTGTGTGTGTGTGTGTGTGTGTGTGTGTGTGTGTGTGTGTGTGTGTGTGTGTGTGTGTGTGTGTGTGTGTGTGTTTGTGTGTGTGTGTGTGTGTGTGCAGCTAATCTCCGGTACCGTTGGACCAATCGGCATGACTCACACACACTAACCTTAAATTGTTCTAATTGGCCCCTAATGCCAAGGGACAGTGAGGGAGGCTGAGTTCAACAAGTCATACTACTATGTGGGAACATTTCTCCGTTTTCAGTCAAATCATCTGTGACTTTAACGTTGATCTACAATGTTCAGATGTCGCAATGTGACGTGCCGTGTGCTTGCAGATTGCTATGAAAAGCAGGGTCATATTTTGACATCACTCCCCCGTCATCTGAATACATCACGTCATACCACAGGTACAGGCTTTGGTTTAAAAAAGGGTATCTTTGAAAAACAAAGAAAATGTCCCGACACTTGCCAAAATGTTGCTCTTTAATATGTCGACGTTTCGGTCGATTAGGCCTTCAGCAGGACAGACGAGGAAGGTCTAATCGACCGAAACGTCGACCTATTAAAGAGCAACATTTTGGCAAGTGTCTGACAGTGTGCGGGACCTTTTCTTTGTTTTTCAAAGATACCCTTTTTAATGTATGCTCTATTGCCCTACGCACCTGTCACTAGCCGTCTGAGGTGTGCATCGGCCTTTTGCTAAAAAAAAAAACAGACTTTACTTTAGACACTATTGGTCCGACTGTCATTAGACCGAGAACCTCAAACCCTAAACCTAACCCATAACCGCAAGCACGGGAGCAGCGCATGTCCGACCGCATCATGTCCGACCCTTGTTTCCGCATGCCGGTCCGTTGGTGTGTCTCTAGCCTGAGCTAACGCTAGACCTTTCTGGCCTACTGTAGATGGGAGGGCCGCGGCTCAGATTTACGCACCCCCACCATTGGTTCACTGATCTGTCCGTCAGCCCCGGTCTCTCCTCCCCCCCCAGTGCAGCACTGTTATTGTGTCGACCAGAAGCAGAAACCACTGGTTGCTGGAGTATACCATTCTAACGGACTGTCAAAGTCGGCACACGTTGGTTTTTTTCTTAGACGGTGTGGTGGTTTCTTTAGCCATTCTCCTCATTTTCCTCGCATAGCCTCGTTTGAAGTTCCACTGGTAATGATTTCCTCACTGTGTTATTTTGACGGGTGCACACCGCTCAGAGCCCTGACGTCACATCATTTGAAGCGACGCCTACGCGGAAGGGTTGACTCCCACGTTTAGGCCAGTGCAGCCCATGCGTAAATCCAGGATTTCATTTTTCGCGCAGACGAAATGAAAGCCTGGGTATCGAGGCTAGTGTGTCTCTAATCTGCGTGTGCATCCCCCCATACCGCGACACAATATTTATCTGACTGCTTGTAGTATTTTGAGTGCCGTCTCCATTTTCTTCACCGTCTTTAATCAGCGACGGCGCCGTAACGCGTGCCGTATTTACCAACGATCCCCACCTTCTTGGTACATTACTGATGGAAAAAGTAGCCGTAACATATGGAATAATATAGACGCATCAAAGTGCTTCGTGGAATCATCAACGGGCGAATCGTAATTGTGTCGAATTGTGAGGCCATTGACAATTCACACTTCTACATTCAGGTGAATTTTCAGGCTGGCTGTTGTTGGTCGTCAACATTGTAGTTGTACACTCCAACAACCACTTCAGTTAGAATGATATTTAAAACAACATATGTATCGTTATCTTCATCGTTATCATTATTGGTGTGGACAGCCCTGGTGAACAATGGATTTCTTTTGTTGATTGTTTTTGTCCGTCTTGTACGTGACATTGATTTTGATTAGACTAAGCCTCTCCATTGTCTAAGTAGGGAATGTTTTTCCTCTCTCATCTCATTGAACAAATCCATTATCAATGAATGAACAAGAGGAAAACAAAGGCATACGCTGTTTCTCCATTTTCGCGCCATCTCTGTCTGGACAGGAGTAGCTGAAGCTGGCATTTAGCTCTCAAGTTGAATCCCACCACCATGAATAGAAGGGACAGTTCACGTGTGTATTCAATTTGTACTCGTTTGCGTGTTCATTGTATATTAACAAGTTATGTTATTTTAAAGGTTTCGTGACATGCTGGTTTTTACAAAACATTAAAAGTCTTTTTCATGGTCCTTCAAGCATGTGTTAAAAAGGTTTTAACTGAAAAATGCACTCCAGTGAGCCTTTTCAGCTGCAATGAAAAAAAAGAAAAAGATTTGCCCGCGATTGTTGCTGTTGAGGGATTTTGCCTGTCAACAATCGTTATTTGTATATTTTTGTTTGCTGAAGTCCTTATGCACACCTACGAGGGACAGGTATAGTAGGACAACAACTCGAATCCCGCAAACTGTCTTCACTTACAGGATTCTATTGAAGCATAAAGGGCCTTGCAAACGGGGAGCGATAAAACGCGCCTATAGTTCATTTTCTATGAGACCTGCGTTTTTGCTCGGAGAAGTCGCCGTGCGACAACGCAAGCGTATTTACGTGAGCGTGGTCCCGTGAATTTGTTGCGCGCGGCGTGCTCGTTTCGTGCACACGCTCGCGACTCACCATTCGGTTTAGCTTTTTTTTTTTTTTTTGCTCCGGCCACAAAACGGCCTGGCCAATCAGCGGCAGCTAGAGGCGGTATCAAGGCATACACAGTGCTGCCTTGATCCCGCCTCTAGCGGCCGCTGATTGGCCAGGCCGTTTTGTGCCCGGGCATCAAGTCTGCCTGAGAGTTCCCAGATGGGAGCAGGAGGGGGGAACCCAGTGTACTCTCTGCTGCCCCATCTGGCGGAGTCAGGTTACTGTCGCGCCCCTTCTTGAACAGACCTGTAGCAGACCTGTCGTTGATCCAGGCAACAACGTGTGTGTTCCTAGCTCCCGGTTTGCAAGGCCCTTAAGAGCAACGTTTGGGTCCTTCAGACCTTCATCAGGCAAAACAAACAAGTCTGTATACAGTCTGTATGTACAGTACAAATCGAGGATCGACAAGGGCCAATCAGGTGCCACGTACGCACCAATCCGTTACTAATGGACTATTGACTGCTATTAGTCAAATGTTCTCAAACTGTAAACCGTAATCTAGTACTATGTTTCTTAAATTGATTAGAAAATAAATCAGGGCGGCCTCTTTTGCCCTCTTGTATGTATGTGTATGTGGCTCAGGCCCTGCATGCATTAAACAGGCTAATTGTCTGTGACATCCAGGGAAACCATAGTAGACTGTCGTCGTGTTTGAGCGCTGTTCTGTGCTAGCCCCACCACCAGGCGATAATAATAATAATATGTTTGCTGTTGTAACCAGAGCCTCCAGTTGAAAACTTCTGCCTTCCTGACAACCCTGCATGCGATATATTCTTCCTGTTGATGATAGAGGAGCCTTAGAATGGTCTGTGGCGGCTTTGTCAATGGTGCCTTGAGACTATAGAGGCTATTTATGTTTTTTTTTCTTTTTACATTTACAGGTAGTTAAACAACTAGTCGACTAGTAAACTAGGCAACTAGTCAACTAGTAAAAATCACTAGAAGTGAAAGCCCTAGCTCATTCTCAAACTTTTTTAGTTTCAGGGACCTCAGTTTGATATGCATTTTAAAGGTATATTCAGTGATTTCACTTAATTCAAATATCACTTCTTTTTTTGTTTTGTTGTGATAATCCTCCCTACTATAGAGTGTGCTGACCATATAAGGAGTTCCTCCCTGTCCCCAGTTAACCCCTGGGGGTCAAAAAAACGTGAAGGTAGCGTCCATACCGTCAGGTAGCGTTGGGTGTTGGTAGATTCCACTGGTGAATAGTTGCCTTCTTGTATGCAAGTTACATATAACACAGAAATTGCAAATGCATCCATGCACCTACTACATTGACGATGGTAGTTACAACGGAGCAGTTTAACGTCTTGCCCAGGACGCTGGGCACGCACAAACGCACGCACGCACGCACGCACGCACGCACGCACGCACACGTGCACACACAATGTATTGATATATGCATCCCTTCATCAATATGATAATCAAGTCAACATGATGTCAGATACACATAGGTACCCATCTGTAACTGAGATGTCATCTCAGTCTCGTTATGACTCACATTTAACACATTTGCGGTTACGTAACAATGCACATGGCATGTGCGTGATGATGCCACAGTGTGTCTCACAGGCTGCTATTGTAAAGGTTGACATGGAGAGTCCATTATGCCCCATTATGTGCCATTATGCTAATTGTGGAGAAGGTCGGAAATTCGGATTCGCAGTATTCGGAGTATAATTCATCGTGTTCCCAGGTAGATGGATGTGAAAAAAAAAACACAAACATGCATGATTATTTCTTTTGATGTGTCATGTGTTTAACCCATTTTGGGTGGGAACCCCTTTTGGTTTTGTTTAAGCATTATGTTATGCTTTAGCTGTTGAAAAATAGCAGATCTACAAGGTTGTAGGTCTGCTATTTTTTATAAATCGTGAAAATGTGCTTGAAATCTTTGAATATATATTATTACAGAGCGAGTTTTTAACTCAAATCTTTGCTACTGGGAGGGTCCCTAGAACAACATATTTTCAGATGGGGGTCGGTGGCCAATGTCGTATATATTTGGGGTCCTTGACATGAATATGTTTGAGAACGACTGACATAGAAACATGAGTTTTTCAGAAAACTGTCATTTTAAAAATGTCGACGTCAGGCCTAAATTGGTTAAAAGGCATTAGGACACTGAGTGCAGCAGCGTCAGTCATACATGTTATCAAATGAAAGCTGGCGCAAAAATAATTAACCACTTGAAGCCTGGCGTCCCCATTCTGGAGTAAACGTTCGCTGAAAATGGCAGATCTACGTGCAAGCTCACAATGTGCCGTAGCGCGACATATTTTGAGCTTGTCAATCTGCTATTTTTTGCATATTAAAACATGAATTTTACACAACACAGATCTTAGTGCTGTCAAACGAGTCTATGAAGCCATCTACGGAATCTATGGAAAGGTCCTAATCAATCATAATGTATGTTTACTTATGTGTCACTTTTTTTGTTGTTGAAAATGAACGTAAATTAGGTTCAAAAGAGTTTGCAGTTTCAACCCATTCTGAACGGGAACCCCTTTTGGTGTTTTAAACATTATGTTATAATTTAGCTATTGAAAAATAGCAGATCTACAAGCTCATAGCGCGCCACCGAGTGGCGCGCTACGAGCTTGTAGGTCTGCTATTTTTGAAAAATCGTGAAAATGTGGTGCAAATTTGGAATATAACGTTTTTAACTCAAATCTTTGCTTCTGGGGGGGTCCCTGGAACAACATATTTTCAGTTGGGGGTCGGAGTCCAATTACATATCATTGTTGGGGTCCTTGACATGAAATATTGAGCACCACTGATACAGAAACATCAGTGGTGAAGTGGTGAACACAACTTCAGAAAACTGGAGGATTTAGAAGACATTTTTTTAATTTCGACGTCAGGCCCAAATGGGTTAATGTTGTATGTGGCGATCCGCCAGGACATATTAAAGAAATTAAACGTGGCTTGGGGTGGTTTATTATGTATGCATCCGTTCTGTGGCCACAGACTCGAGTCTGTCCAAATTGTCTGTCTCAGTTAATGCACTTCACTGTTGGGTATCATGCTGTTTTTTTTCCTGTGTGACTCACAAAACTGCATTCATGCAACACATTTACGCCATTTGGAAACCACTGAGGCAGAGACGATCCATCGCATTCTCACCAGAGAGAGCTAAGTATGTCCACGCATCAGTGCGTCCTCCTTATATATTTAGCCCATTTTGGCCTGACGTCGACATTTAAAACATGTCTTCTAAATCCTGACAGTTTTCTGAAATACCTCATGTTTCTATATCAGTGGTGCTCAATATTTCATGTCAAGGACCCCCAGACATGATATGTAATTGGCCCCCCTGACCACCATCTGCAAATATGTTGTTCCAGTGACCTCCGCAGAAGCAAAGATTTGAGTTAAAAACGTTCGCTCTGAAAGAATATACAGTTATATTCAAAGATTTGCACCACATTTTCACGATTTTTCAAAAAATAGCAGATCTACAAGCTCGTAGCGCGGCACTCGGTGCCGCGCTACGAGCTTGTAGATCTGCTATTTTTCAATAGCTAAAGTATAACATAATGCTTTGAAACACCCAAAAGGGGTTCCCCCCGCCCAGAGTGGGTTAGAAAGACCTTGGTCAGATTGAGTTTAAAATTAGCACGGAAATTACAGACGCTCCAGATTGAGAGGGGGAGAGCTGTCTTGGGTGAAGTACATACAGCACTGAGAGAGGTTCTCATTATTCTGCGGCCGGCCGGCCGGCCAGGAGAGATCCCTCCCCGATGCTTTCCAGTCCACATGTGACTTTTGACTGTGAGACGGAGCATTAAGGAAACACGACGGGACGTGTTAAGACCCAGAATTTATCCTCTTCTAGGGTTGCCAACCAATCCTTTGAATTACGGAATCGTCCCTTATTTGGAAACTAAAAGCGTGTCCCTTTTACTGATGAGGGAATTTGTTCCTTATTTTTTGGGAATCAATCAAATGACACAAATGCGTTCGGCTCGCCATATGCATACACTATGATACAGGTTGTTAATATTATATGCAAAAACTGTACATATACTGTTAGATTTGATCTCTTTTTCTGGGCATCCCTTGTACTTCTTGGAAAAGGAGGGACGCCAGGCCGGGTGTACCTTTTTTTTAATTTATTTCATATATTGGCAACCCTGTTTCCAGTCCACGTGTGTTTTGACTGTGAGCCAGAGCATTAAGGAAACACGGGGCGTGATAAGCCCCAGAATCTCACCTCCCGCCCTTATATGGACGTGTAGTAGCCCTGCCAAACAATGCTTAAAGTTAAAACCTTGGCTGCCACTGCAGCTCAGGACGGTCACGGTCCAGTCTGAGCCATCCGTCTCCCATGCCTTTTTGCACAAAAACGCAATCACATGAAATTAATTCGAGCGACAGACATCTACATTGCCGTTAAAGGGATAGTTCAGATATTTTGAACTTAAGCTGTGTGAAATACTTGCCATTAATATAGTGGTTGCAACTGTATTAATTGATGCAACTTTGACCCCTCTATCACATGGAACAATTTTTCTGGACACAAAAAAACATAGTTCCGTGTGATAGAGGGGTAAAAAAAATGAACGAAAGTTGCACTAATATTTCAGAAATAGGTCAACGATACAAATTACGTTTTACGTTTTGTGGATTAATTTACTTTTAATGCGTGGCCCCCTGTGCCACATTGATGCGTCATTGAGAGGTCTGTGATCATTCACATTTGTGACTAAATTTGACCAAGGGACTGCCATTGGATTTTTTAGAATTTTCGTTTTTTCACATCATATGAAAGCAGGGAATCATAGCTTCAAATTTACATATTGGTTGTTCAGTTTGACCCACCAGTTTTGGAGATATGGCTTATAGAGTAATGTCTTGCAGAAAACAGCGAGTTGAGAAGACAGGCTTGAAAGGTTCACTTCTGTGGTCTCTAACATTACACCTAAGCTACATGTTTAAGCATTTTTTTCATATTTACATGTCGATATCAGCTCTGACACTTATTTCAGACATGCTCTAGTATGTGAAGAGTCTGCCTGTGCTATTAACTAATTTAAAAAAAAAGAAGAAAAAATCTCCTCTGGTGAAAAGCTGGAATGTGCGCGATGGCAGTCTCTCAGTCAAATCTGGTCACATTTGTGATGTGTATATACACAACCAACCACCTCCCACGCTCACTTAGTTTTGTATGGGAACTGGAGTGAGATGGGGTCCCCATGGCATACTGATGGGAATGAAACCCTCACTGGCTCTGTGGGACATGGTTGCTGGCAGCTCGAGACATCCCTTTTTTCAGAAAACCCCCCTTCTTCTCCTCCTCCTCCACCTCCATGCCCCGGGGGACGGATGGTTTCTATTGTCACTGTGCCAGCTGCCCCAGCAGTTTGCTGTATTTTTTCATAATAATAGTAAAATGCCATAATTAGAAAAAAAAGCAACCATGTGTGTCTTGGACGGCATTACAATAACAACTACATGATAAATGTTTTTTCATCAAATCCAGGCTAATGCAAGGTTGGATGACTCAAGTGTCATAAACTCCACTTTACTGAACTATTGAGCATATGTTTATGGCTTCGGCCTTGCCAAATTTCCACTCTTTTTTTGAGTGGTGTAAACCACTCCAACAACTGGCTTTGTACCCGTGTCTGTTCGTACCAAATTTTTTTTACCCGTGTCTGTTCGTACCTAAAAAAATCACACCCATGTGAACTGAGTGGTGTAAGGTTTTATATAGCATGATCAGCTGTGGTCTGACGTAATGTCTGATGTAATGAAATCACACCCGGATGTGATTTCACAACTGGCTTTTTTTGTGCAGAAAAAATGAGCATGGTTGCTACGGTCATCCAGTTCACCCGGGTGTGATTTAATTACGTCAGAAATTATTTTGAACATAGCAACCATGCTCATTTTTTTCTGCACACAAAAGCCAGTTGTAGGAGTGGTTTACACCACTCAAAAATGTACCCGTGTCTGTTCGTACCAAAAAAAAATTGCATGGTTGCTATGGTCACCCAGTTCACACGGGTGTGATTTCATTACGTCAGACATTACGTCAGACCACAGTTGATCAGTCTATATAATACCTTACACCACTCAGTTCACACGGGTGTGATTTTTTTTTAAAGCACACAGACCCTGGGCCAGTAGGTTCTTGACTGTGTGCAATGCAGTAGCAAATCTGTGGACAGATATTAATGGCTACATGAGAATTTACATCCTTGTTGTCACAAAACGATACAAAACTATACACAGCTATACATTGATGCCAAAGAAACAGCAAGTTGAGGCCGCAAGTTGCTGTTTCTTTATATATTTAGTCATTTATATTATTGTTTAATTGCCGTTCACCTCGTGAATTTCAGTGAGCAATCCCTCAGGCTTTTAAGCTTATTGTAGGAGTTTGCCTTGACAAGCGAGGTCCAGCCATATTAGCAGATTTACCAGGACTCGGCAGCAGGAGCTCAGAGGGGTTTGAACAATGCAGGCCGTTGTCACGTATACTGCACTCACGCCAAACTAAATCCATTAACCATCAAAAGGTTCAGCACACTTATTTTGAAAAAGGCTTCAACAATTAAACACTTATACAGTAAGTCCTTTTTTTTCTTCTTTTTTTTTTACACCTGCGTACATTTTCAAATCGATCAAAACATTTTCAGATATTAATTTTTTTTTTTTTTCAACCAAATTTCATTCATTTTCAAAATATCCATCCAAGAGACAAGAGAGGCGTTTTGAGCTTGTAAGACCGGCTATTTTCACTGGTTTTGGTCCCGGGGAGACTAAGAACTACAAAAAGAACCACTCGTTCAGTGTTTTACTTGATTGGTGTCGTGCTGAGAAAAAGAAGCGATCTACAAGCTCAAAATGTGTTGCATTGCCATGCTATTTTCACTATGTGCAAATTCTTCTTTCACCTATGTCCAAAATAGGGACGCCAGATTGACAGTGGTTAATGTCTCTAAAAGTAGCTCTCTCCTCCTAGCCCTCATCCTCCCATAATTTTGCGTAGCATGCATCTCACCAGTCTTGCCTCGCTATAACGCCATTCTCAACTTATTTTTTCAGAAATAACACGGCATAACAATGCCTGATGGCTAGATGAGGATGACCTTGACATCCATTTTGCAACATAAGTACTAGTGTTACTTGTTTATATGAGTGGTTTGAATGGACCTACGTGTTGCTGGAAACTAAAGCACAGAGCTGTAGACACATTGGGCTCTATTTTCGTTACTGCCGTTACCCGCGACGCTGCCCGCAAGTCAGCCGCTGCCTGAAAATGACGGTATAAAATGGTATTTTGGTCCAGCGTCACCCGCTATCGATTATGGCGACACCGGTCGGCATAATCGCCTAGAGGTGTGGTCATGGGCGTGTTGGCACGCTTTCCCCTAAATGGCTATTTTGGTCACACACATTTGGGAAGGCACATAGTGGAGTTTAACCCATTCTGGGCGGGAACCCCTTTTGGTGTTTTAAACATTGTTATAATTTAGCTATTGAAAAATAGCAGATCTACAAGCTCATAGCGCGCCACCGAGTGGCGCGCTACGAGCTTGTAGGTCTGCTATTTTTGAAAAATCGTGAAAATATTTATTTCAGAAAACTGGAGGATTTAGAAGATTTTTTTTTAAATTTTGAGGTCAGGCCTAAATGGGTTAAAAGCACCCGTAAACCGTAATGCCAACTTAGTTTGGTATAGAGCGGCGCGCGGCACGCGCCTGCAATGGAGATGTCCGTGGACTCAGTCAGGCTGCTTCATCACTCCATATTCTCCTACATATCGCTGTGATTGTAGTTTCCCTGCTATAATCATCAGAAGTGAGTGCCTGTCAATTCCTTGGTGTCCATTGTGTTTTATATAATTGTCTAGTCAAAGGTTTGCAGCACAAGTGAGACTTCAAGGCAGCAACACATCACTCTTCCATGGGCTATGATGAGCATAGACCGTAAGGCTATGAAGCAATATAGCACTGGGCATAACGGGCAACGGATAAGGGATCTCTTAACCCATTTTGACCTGAGATCAGATTCTAAAAATGTCTTCTACATCCTGACAGTTTTCTGAAAAAGCTATGTTTCTATGTCAGTGGTTCTTCGATTTTTCAAAAATAGCAGACCTACAAGCTCATAGCGCGCCACTCGGTGGCACGCTATGAGCTTGTAGATCTGCTAAAGCATAACATAATGCTAACACCAAAAGGGGTTCCCGCCCAAAATGAGTTAAAGGCACAGTGATTGGTTTCATTATTGTAACGCCCCAAACCACACCCATATGCATAATGTAACGGGTAGCGGAGGTGTTTTAGGGATGTAGGCCACATTAGTGGGGGAGCACACCCCTTCCCCAATGCTAAATCCCCAAATAGTGGCTTTAGAAAGCTCTGGACAAAAGTGTTATTGCTGTCATCAGCAGTGAACTGGTGGACCGTCTCTGGCTTGTTTTTGATTTTCAGAGCATGCACTTGTACATAAAGCTGCCTCACACTACTACAGAATCTTCTCATGTTGTAGATTAAACATTGTGATATGAATTACATTTTTCTCTTATAGAAAATGAAAAATGAAAAGAAATAAAATACAAGGACAAAAAAGAAAGAAAACCCTCAACCCTCCCACCCATACTGCTCAGTGACACCGCATACTATAGAATAAAATAGTAATTTGAATTTGAAAAGTGGAAAACATCTGAAAAGAAAATGGCGTACAGTCAACCATATCAGTGGTATCCTGTCTATTAATTGTTTCTACTCAAGTAATGGACAACAGACATCATCTTCTGATCTATGCGCCACATGGCTATATGGCTACTTTATCCTGGGAACCGGCCTGGTCCCCTGCTGTGAACCACGCATGGGTTGCAACCCCCAGTTTGACAGATATATAGAATAGACTATCCTCATGTTTGGTCTATTGACTCCAACAGAGATTAGAAGTGATAGAAGTGAACAATTGAGATACAAGCTGCAATCTTCCTTTTTAACCACATTTTGACCTGAGATCAGATTCTAAAAATGTCTTCTACATCCTGACAGTTTTCTGAAAAAGCTATGTTTCTATGTCAGTCGGTCTTCGATTTTTCGAGCTTGTAGATCTGCTATTTTTCAATAGCTAAAGCATAACATAATGCTAACACCAAAAGAGGTTCCCGCCCAAAATGGGTTAAACAAAAGCGCTCTAGTGCTTTTGTGTCATGTTTGTCATGAACTCTTTGGTACGGGTGACAGCTGATATGCATTTTACAGTGCATGTTTACGGCTCCTAATAGGATAAAGGTAGAGCACACATTTTCATTTTTTAATTTGTTATTAGGGTTATACAAAACAAACAAGCCATGGCTTTTTACTTTGCTTTACTCTGAAGATGCTACATATATAGAGTGCATGTGGTGTGAACTTCCAACATGAATTTCTATGGGTTGCACTACTTATGTGTCTTCTTCTGTCTCTGGTGGTGTACATACAGTATTTGCAGTGTCCAGTACTGAATGTAGGCCAGATAATACGTCACGAACATGGCTGTGATCTATAATATGTTTCAACAGGGAAATACACAGTCACCCACCGAGCAGCAAGCTCGTTGTGTAACTGCTGCTATAGGCGTGATATTTAGCTTTTGAGGATATTATCTAGTCTATTCCGGCTCCTCGCTGAGTCCCGGGGGAGTGTGGCGTGGGTGTGTGTGTGTGTGTGTGATCACTGTGACAGGACTGTCATGGCTGTGAGCCAACGGGACAAGCTCCCAGACATCCAAAACGCAACGGCCGGGGCAGCCACAGAACGTTGTGTGCGATGCAGTGTTGATTTCGTGGACCAAATCTAAGACAATGTTCGTCCTCTATACCTTTTTTCACTGACGAAAACTAAATGGAAACTAAATGAAAACTGAGCTATGATGACTAAAACTAAGACTAACAATGTAAATATACTAACAATTTCGTCAGCAAATACAAACTAGACTAAAATGTTAGGAAGGGACTAGTGGACAAGAGATCCAGTATGAGTCATTTTACACTTTGCATGCTGAAAATAGCCGATCTACAAGCTGCGACGTGTTGTGAGCTTGTAGATCTGCTATTTTCAGCAAGTGTAAAATCAGTCATTTCGACGGCATCAAGGCCCGCCGAAAATACATGTTTAGTCGAGTGAATCACCCGCAGATTTAGTCGACTAAAATCTCATGACATTTAGTCGACTAAAACTAACACTAAAACCATTCCAGGTGACTAAAATATGACTAAAACTTAATGAAAACTATTCAAGAGACTATACGACACGAAACGGTGTCTAGCCAGTCGCACAGCGACCGATGCCACTGCTGTGTGAAGGAACCTGTCGGAGTCGGAGAGGAGAGGTTTGATTTACAGCTCTAGTATTCCCTGCTGACAAGGGCATTCAGCCCCAGCAGCACGAGGGCTGTAGGGAGAGTTATTGGTTTTGTTTTATGGGGCACTGTTCCAAACGGTGTCAAGTAAACATACAGTGGAGGGGCAGTCGACTCGGCATTAATATGTATCCCCTGGTGGGTCATGGACGGTATGCTTGGTATGTTGGGAGGCTAGGTGTGTTTTTCTCACTATTAAGCTCTCTCTCTCTCTCTCTCTCTCCCTCTCCCTCTCTCTCTCCCTCTCCCTCTCCCTCTCCCTCTCCCTCTCCCTCTCTCTCTCTCTCTCTCTCTCCCTCTCCCTCTCCCCCACACATAAACCACCCGCTGCTTTGCCTATAAGCAGGGCTTGTTGGTTTAGTCTGCACTTTCTATTCCTGAGAGGTCCATTATTCTTCCTCGTAATGTTATGTGTTTTGGTTCTAGTAAACTTCAGCCACTTTTAGTCACTTAACTTTATTTTTTTCTCCCAGTGTATAGAACACGCTGCTTTGATTACGCCATCCTTTGATATGCTTTGTTTCTAAACAACACAGTCAAGAGCCCAGAGTTGAGCCAGTCTTGGCTATCTGACAATCCCAGTTTTATTTGGGGGGGGGGCCTGCATGCATAACCCATACCTGAGGACGATTCTACAAATGTCTTCAAAATCCTGACAGTTTTCTGAAAAATCTATGTTTTCCACGTCAGTCATTCTCAAACAATTTCATGTCAAGGACTCCCAAAAAAATCACACCCGTGTGAACTGAGTGGTGCAACTACACATTTATTGACGTCACATACTAACCATAGCAACCATGCTCGTTTTTTGGGTTGCTAACCATAGCAACCATGCTCGTTTTTTTGGTACGAACAAACACGGGTACAAAGCCAGTTGTTGGAGTGGTTTGCACCACTCAATATATGTATTTGGCCGCCGACCCCCATCTGAAAATATGTAGTTCCAGGGACCTTCCCAGAAGCAAAGATCTGAGTTAAAAACTTTCGCTCCGAAAGAATATATATATTCAAAGATTTGTGCCACATTTTCATGATTTTTAAAAAATAGCAGATCTACAAGCTCGTAGCGCGGCACTCGGTGCCGCGCTATGAGCTTGTAGATCTGCTATTTTTCCATAGCTAAAGTATAACATAATGCTTAAAACACCAAAAGGGGGTTCCCGCCCGAAATGGCATAAGGTGGTGCCACTCAGGTTCACCCACCGTAGGGCCCTTTCTTTTCCCATGCCATTTCAAAAGCCTCCACCGAATCCGATCCTGTTTACACCTTGTGTTCAATTTTGTCCATGTGTTGTTTGTCTCGCTTTGGAAATGTGGCAGTGTTTTTGGATGCTGTGGAATTTTTATATCACGATAAATCTTTTGAGCCATTGCGCTTTAAATCCTCAATAATGATCCAATCAAATATCCATGCCAATTGAGTGTCAAGGGATAATACCCCAGAGCAGGAGGATTTTGATGTTTTCATGGTTGAGTATATTCTTCTCTAACCACTTACAAGTGTCCAAACGCTTTTCAAAGGGGGCCATATTTGAAAATATGAAAATATCTTAGGGCCAACTGCATCTCCTGTCCTCTTTGGACCACAACAACAAAGTCACATAAGGCACACATGCATCACATTACAACAATCTTGTTTAACTAAAGTGCAATATCAATCGTCTTGTTGGCAGTGTAGCCTGCAACCCATTTGTGCTGTGAACAAAACAAAAACAATTCCGCCGTTTCCCCACCCCTTTTCACATGCACGCATTGCAATTATATTCAGGTATATTTAAGTAATCTATTTAAAAAAATAAGGGGAAAAAAATAAATTATTATTATTATTATTATTATTATTATTATTTGCCCAGACCTGAACTTCACTGTGTGAATTTCACAGAACGAAAATAACATCGCCTGGATGCAACTGGGACGTATCCTCAGTGATGTATCCCAAGGGGGATACATTACTGAGGATACGTCCCAGTTGGGGGACGTATCCTCAGTGGGATACAAATAATACATTTTAGGAAGGAAGCAATAACCTTTTGTCAGCTCACAGCACAACTAAGCTAAGTTGTAGATCTGCTATTTTTTGTATGAATATTTGCCCCAGAATAGTGACGCTAGGATGCATGTGGTCAAAATGGGAGTTTGCAACTGGATGGATGTTAATATTGGAACAGAGACAGCTGAGCAGGCTGAGATTGTATGGATTGAACAGAAGAGGAAATAATGTTTGTAAATATGAAAAGCATAGGCATCAATGACAATATAAAACCTCCTTTCCTTATGTACAGCCAATATTATGTCTGTCTGTCTTTTTTTTTATCCCACGATTTTGTAACTCATTTTTCACCCCTGTGTCAATTATCTAATGTGATCTTGGGCTCTACACACCAGGGCCGTATCCAGCACTTCACAGATGGGGGGGTCCAATTGGTACTGGCCCACATGCACGGGCTCGAAGCGCCCGTGCATGTGGACCGGAAATCGGGTATTTCCGGTTATAAAGTCGTTATTTTCGGGTCAAAAACGGGTCTGCACAGCAGAAATAGCCTAGTGCAAATCCTACCTTTTTGATGAGCCTGCCCGAGACATATACACGGCTTTAACCAACACTGGCATAACATAAACAGACACGTAATTCCTGAATCCTATCAAAGTTCCCCCATAGAAATACACTGAAATCGCCACACTGCTTATAGTTGCTTGTGTTGTTGTTGTTGTTGTCGACGAGTGTGTTTATTGCACACACCGGGGGAGGAGGGGGTACATTTTTCGGGACAACAGCAACAGGAGTTGGAGAAGCAGCCCTGCTTCCACCACCACCAGCAGCAGCAGTATTAAACTTAAACATTATTTTATAACAGGAGTTGGCTTCCTGCATTAATTGTTTTGCCTTCTTAGCCCTCTGCTTTTCAGCACCCCCCTTTCCCTTACGTTTCGTAATACTCGGCATTGCTATTTTTCTCTCAATTCTATTTCTCTGACTCTCTCTCTCTTCTCTCCATTGATTTACCGTGGCGTGTTTGAATGCCGCAGCCCTGGCTGTAATCACACACACAGCAGGTAAGGAGGGGGCTGGGGCCGCTTCCCCCTCCGAGTCAGCGGCCGCATGGTCCAAGTGCCTGCCCCATTTGAGGCTTTTTTATTCCTTTTCTCTTCCCCGACCCCGAGGCCGGCGGCCCCGTGAGCCGCTCCGCGGCCCACGGGGGACAAGACCCCCGGGACCCCCGTGGTTCCTACGGCCCTGCTACACACCTTCCGCCAACCTGGGTAGAGCAACGGACTTGAACTCATGCTTCCTTCATGCATGAGTGTCCAAGTCACTCCTTTACACCTGACAGGGGGGAGTTTCCCTGGTTGGACGTAGCGCGTGGAAGGAACACGTTATTCCAACCAGTTCCTTTTCCCCTCCATCAGGCAGTTTAGAGACCAGGATTACTGCATGTTTTTTGTGAGGGTACCTACCCTAGGGGACACGGGGAGAACATGCAAACTCCACTCAGAAGGGCCCTTTCTTTTCCCATGCCATTTAAAAAGCCTCCACCGAATCCAATCCTGTTTACACCTTGTGTTCAATTTTGTCCATGTGTTGTTTGTCTCCATCCGAGGCCGCTTTGGAAATGTGGCAGTGTTTTTGGATGCTGTGGAATTTCTATATCACGATAAATCTTTTGAGCCATTGCGCTTGAAATCCTCAATAATGATCCAATCAAATATCCATGCCAATGGAGTGTCAAGGGATAATACCCCAGAGCAGGAGGATTTTGATATTTTCATGGTTGAGTATATTCTTCTCTAAACACTTACAAGTGTCCAAACGTTTTTCAAAGGGGCCCATATTTGAAAATATGAAAATATCTTAGGGCCAACTGCATCTCCTGTCCTCTTTGGACCACAACAACAAAGTCACATAAGGCACACATGCATCACATTACAACAATCTTGTTTAACTAAAGTGCAATATTCCGCCTTTTCCCCACCCTTTTTCACATGCACGCATTGCAATTATATTCAAGTATATTTAACCAAGTAAATTACTTGGTTAAATATATTTAACCAAGTAATCTATTTAAAAATATAAGGGGAAAAAAATGTATTGCAACTGGATGGATGTTAATTGGAACAGAGACAGCAGAGCAGGCTGAGATTGTATGGATTGAACAGAAGAGGAAATAATGTTTGTAAGTATGAAAAGTATAGGCATCAATGACAATATAAAACCTCCTTTCCCTATGTACTGTACAGCCAATATTATGTCTGTCTGTCTTTTTTTTTTAAATTTTGTAACTCATTTTTCACCCCTGTGTCAATTATCTAATGTGATCCTGGGCTCTACACACCTTCCGCCAACCTGGGGAGAGCAACGGACTTGAACTCATGCTTCCTTCATGCATGAGTGTCCAAGTCGCTCCTTTACACCTGACAGGGGGGAGTTTCCCTGGTTGGACGTAGCGCGTGGAAGGAACACGTTATTCCAACCAGTTCCTGTTCCCCTCCATCAGGCAGTTTAGAGACCAGGATTACTGCATGTTTTTTTGTGAGGGTACCTACCCTAGGGGACACGGGGAGAACATGTGAGGGTACCTACCCTAGGGGATACGGGGAGAACATGTGAGGGTACCTACCCTAGGGGACACGGGGAGAACATGTGAGGGTACCTACCCTAGGGGACACGGGGAGAACATGTGAGGGTACCTACCCTAGGGGACACGGGGAGAACATGTGAGGGTACCTACCCTAGGGGACACAGGGAGAACATGCAAACTCCACACAGAAAGGCCCTTTCGCCAACCCCGCCTCGGGTATGGGCACTGATGACGCGGAGGAGAGAATACACCGCCAGCACCCACAGCGTCCCCAGCGGGAATCGAACCCAGGATCTTCTAGCTGTGAGGCGGCAGCACTACCACCGTGCCCCCATTATGTCTGTCTTAAGCCAAAGTTATAGTGTGTCGCACGACGCAACCGTGTGCCTGAAGCAATAGATTGACAAGCTCCCACACAACGCCTTGGGAGCTTGTAAATCCGCCGTTTTTGACATGTGACACTGCCTCGCAAAAAAGGTATACGTATGTTATTGAGACGGATTTGAATGTGTCTGTTAATGTACTAGAGGCTCTTATTAGTTCAGCGTGAAAATGTTCGAACAACTTGGAGAAGGAAGATTTGAAGTGATGAATTATAAATTAAGAAGATGTGTCTCAACTAAAACTAATGTGTTACTTTGAAAATTGTAGTATTTAATGTCATCTAGGCAAGTAATACAGACAAAGCAACAAACAAACAAAAACAACAACAGTATTTATTGTCATTACTAATTCACAGCTAGTATCAGTAATACAAAATATGATTGGTCGGCTTTAGCGCTACCTACAGATAATGTTCATTTAAATTAGGGATGTCCCAATACACTTTTTTCGCTTCCGATCCGATCCCGATACCTCAATTTCTGTGTTAGCCGATACCGATACTGAATACCGATACCAGTGTCGTGATCTCATGTTGTGTTTGTAGCTATCTAGCTATATATCTCGTGTTGTGTTTATAGCAGACTCCTCACTCATATGTGCACTTGCAGTTTGGGCAACTCCAAAGCAAACTCCACATGTCCCAACATTTTATTTACCTGCCATAGTGTCAAACCCCTTACCCCTGTGTCGGAACGGTGGTTAGACTGGCATATTCACCGATACCGATATGACCCTATATGACAAATAAGGGCCGATCCGATACTTTTCCCGATACCGATACAGTATCGGGACATCTCTAATTTCAATACACACGCATAAAACCAATGTAGTTAGTCAAAGCTGTAATCCACAACAGAGCTTTCAACTTGCCCTATTTTGGGGGGATGCCATTTAAAAAAACAAGAGAAAATAGCAGATCTACAAGCTCACAGCACATTGTGAGCTTCTAATCTAGATCGTCTATTTTCTCTTATTAATCCCACAAGGAATTCGGGTTTAAAACGGCTAAACCCACTTGGACGTACAGCAGCACCACACATTGTTCAGTCACTGCTTTTAAGTGGACACTCAACTTTGTGTTTTGAATCTGTTTTGAATAATGTTTGCTCGCTGTTCTCATGGTGGAGAGGGAACAGGCCTGTGTGGAGCCTTGGGACTCACTCTGAGCCTGCTGAGGGAGTTGCTAAGTGCTGTTGAGTCGCGGCCCGGGGGCTTGTAGTGTGATTCAAAATAGCACATCCCCTACCTGGGGGAACAGCGACAACCCACCCTCCCCTCCCCACCTCAAAAAGTGTGGTATGATGGTGTAGTGTAGTCATACCAACATTTTACAGATGGAACCTGTATGAGTGAGTGACAAATAACATCCACTCGAATCTTGAATCTTAATGTCTTCCATCTTGGATATTGAATCTTGAATCGAAAGGTTTCCAGCCATTTTCAGTCAGTAATTTTTTCATCATTTCACAATGGCGAAAATATGCAGTGCCCTGTACTTGTGAAACTATGGCCTTGTTAAAAGACATTATAGTAAATCATTTGTGAGTTTGTACCACATTGCTGAGCAAAGTGGTACAAGCCGAGTTTGGTTGACGGAGGAGGTTGGAGTTCCATACACTGTCACTGGCCATGCCGTTCAGGCCAGGGCCCTCCATGCAAGTGCCTTACTCACTTTAACCCATTTTGAGCGGGAACCCCTTTTGGTGTTTCAAGCATTTGCTTGAAACACCAGCCCTAGTGCTTATAACTACTGTACTGAACGCAGATTATAATGCATTATAAGTATGTTTAGAATTGATTATAGACATAGGCTTTATAAGAAAAACTATTTTAATGCCCCATGATCTGAAATGTCATTATGACGAAGTCATGTGCATACCAGGATAAACACAATACTGTTAACCACATGTACTGTGTAGTGCTTTATTCTACTCTGACCTCACAGCACGGCAGCCTGTGAACAAAAGCGAGCGCTTCCTTTAGTTTATTACTTGTATTGATTGTTCTTGCGCCAGGGCCCCATTTACACTTGTGTGTTTACATGAAGACGGGCTTTCTCACTGAGGTTGTTGCCATGGGAGGAATGGATTGTTTATGGATGTGAGGAGGGCTGCCTTGCCTCGTTGTGTTATTTACTTCTGTAGTAGTCAGCCTTAGGGCCGATTCATACTCCTATTTTACCGCTGTTTCGGCGCTGTAGTGCCGAAATGATTTCGGCTCGTCAGAAATTTTCAGTAGCCGACTTTAGGACGGTACCCGCCCCCCCGAACCTAAAATGACGTCACATTGTAGGCTCTACAGAGCCGAACCGACTTTTATTCGGCTCTAAAATAGGAGTATGAATCGGCCCTTAGTCCTAGCATTTTCTTATTTTCCTCTCCCGTCTCACAGAGCATCATTTCTGAAATCGGGAGCGTACCTATGTTCCCCAGGTTCTATGTTCCCCACCATGCAAAACAGGTTCTTTGTTCCCTACTTAAACCTAAACCTAAACCAGAAACCTAACCTAGTAATTTTAGTAATTCTATTAAGACAAAGTATTTTAGCAACTTAGTCTTAGTGTTACTTTTAGTAGCAAATTCTGATTTAAGCTCAGTCTATAGTACAAAACACTGACTTCCTTAAACCAGAAACCTAACCTGGGGAACATAGGGATGACCCCCTGAAATCATCTCTGTTCTTCAACCACCATAATATGTTGTTGTTGTTGTGACCTCGTAGATGTGATATTTTCGCCGAATCTTTTTGCCAATCTCCGGGAAGGCAGAGCGTCGCAGTCCCGCTTTAAAGACCTTTTAAGCCTCGTACAAAGCCAACTCGAGTTGTGACAAATCATGACAACAAACACTTTTTTTGTTGTTTTTCTTCTTTGTAATTATTTGTTTGGTCCAAAATATTGAGTTTATTGTCATGATTTGTCACGACTCGAGTTGGCTTTGTCCGCGGCGTAACCGTCTTTAAATAAATACCTTTTGAAATGTCTATGGGAAAAATGCATTAGGAATCATTTCCTGGGCCTGGCGTCGTCATGAAAGGGGGCGGGACTGCGACGCTCTATATTGTCCATGTGGTTGTGATTGCACTAGTGAGACAACCTGAGCTATAACCCCTTCCTCTTGTTACTTGAGAGAGAGAGAGAGAGAGAGAGAGAGATTTCACTGTGTAGGCTAGTTTATGAATGGCACACATTGATAAAGGTCCCCCCTGCATTAAATATGCAAGAATCCCAATTTCCCCTCCCATTCGCATCAAGTCTACCGAAGTATTAGGTGGGAATGTGACCTAAATGTCATACGATTTTAGTCGACTAAATCTGCAGTTGATTTAGTCGACTAAAATGTATTTTGGCGGACCTTGATGCCGTCGTAATGGCTGATTTTACACTTGCTGAAAGCATGCAACCAAGTGCCAAATTATTTATACTGGATCTCTTGTCCACTAGTCCCTTCCTAACATTTTAGTCTAGTTTGTATTTGTTGACGAAATTGTCAGTATATTTGGTCATAGTTTTAGTCTTCATAGCTTAGTTCTTATTTAGTTTCTGTCAGTGAAAAAAACGTAGTCGACGAACATTTTTCGTCTTAGTTTTAGTCGACGAAATCAACGGTGGCTGGAGGCCTCTCTTGGCCCCCACAGCGTTACTATACATCTGAGGCCAGCTGAACCTCAAAGGACCGTCTGCCGCCATGTGCTGTCCAGCCAAGTGCACAGCTTGACTTAGCCCTAATGACATCAGTCACACAGAGAGAGCTCAGAATTATCACATGATGTTCACTCCTTCGCTCCAGTATAAAAGCAGAAGCTAATTTTCACCAACACTTGATGAAAATACACCTAACAGGCTATATAGCTGTATGGCAAGTCATGACATCGTGACTGCTGCGCATGGACAGAAAATGTCACTGCCGTGCAAGGGATACGTTAGTCCGACGTATCGACAGTCCGACATACCTGGCCCCGGTTAAGACAAAACTGTTTAGCTACTCACCAAAACAAAGGCTGTTTTGTGTTGTTGAAAGTATATACTCCAGGCTTGGGAAGCCTCTCAGGACCCCACCTTCTCTGTATAATTAGGACGATTCTACAAATGTCTTCTAAATCCTAACAGTTTTCTGAAAAACCTATGTTTCTATGTCAGTCGTTCTCAAACATTTTCATGTCAAGGACCCCCAAAAATATATGAAATTGGCCGCCGACCCCCATCTGAAAATATGTTGTTCCAGGGACCTGGAACAACATATTTGAGCAAAGATTTTAGTTAAAAACGTTCACTGTGAAAGAATATATATTCAAAGATTTGCACTACACTTCAAAAATAGCAGACCTACAAGCTCGCAGCGTGGCACTTGGAGCTTGTACATCTGCTATTTTTTAGGGATTGCTGGGGGGTGGTGGTGACTCGTGGCAATGCAGAAATAGATAGAAAACAGAAAAAAGTGTATCGTATTATATAGTGAGACATTTCATCTTTTCAGAACACAATTGTGCCATAATCATTATTCTCACAATTATTCTCCATTATTCTCAGAAATCTATTCAGTCCTTCAGGCTTATTTCTCAAAAATGTATTTTACTCATCGTGATTGGATGGAATTACACGAATGGGATTGCGCTTCGTCTGATTGCGTCTGATAGTTCCATAAAGATTCTAACTATGTGTCTCTCTTAGGCTGCGTACACACCTAAAGAACAAATGTTCGGTCCGTGTGCGATGCCTGATTGCTATTTGATTGCTGCTCCAATTCATTTTCAATGGGAGTCACGTCGTTTGATCGGACAAACCTGTCCGATGTGGGGGCGGAGGGCACAACAAACACATCGGACACCTTGTAGTCAAAACAGCCAACGAACTGGGTGGGACTTCAGATCGGACAGAAGGGTGGTTTTTAACGGCCAACTAATAGGAGAGAACTTCCGTTCTTGACAGCACTGGGTGGGGTTTAGGCTGTAGTCTTCTGAGTTACGTGACAGACTATTATATCGCTTGTTTGTATGTCTTCTTTTGGCTACGGCCGTGCGTAACTTGGAGAGTCCAAGTTGCGCACGGCTGTCTCCAGTGAGTGAGTCCAATCTGGTACTAAGTTCTATTCTATATACAGAAATACAGGACGATAGCCAACATAGCCGTCGGGCCTCGGCAGTTGTGAGGCTGCATTAATAAGTAGTTCTAAAAGCATGTCTTTTTTTACGGGGATCACTATTGATTTTAATAGTAGACGCATATATGTCTATGAGTAGCCTAGTCGTAGAAATGTAATGGCAGCGTACGAGGTTCACATGCGCAAATATAACAGATGTGCAAGTTATCGACACGAATGGTACTTACGGTATGGTACACGATGTAAGCTTGTAGATCTGTTTATTTTAAGCATGCGCCACCGCCACCACGCAAAGTTATGACGCGCGCACATGTGGGGGGGAGAGACCCGATATATTTTATAGCTCTATGGGAGAGACGCAGACAGAGAAATATTTAAAATCATCCTGTCTCGCTCTAGCGCACGGCCGCACGCATAAAGAGCCAATGGAGGAAATGTTAAATAAGCTACACAGGTGGTCCTAAATGATTAATTGATTACATTACTATAGCAAAAGACGTTATATCTAGGTCAACTGCAGCGGAGCTGTTCTGACTTGAAGCTTAACTGACCAGCACGGCTTATCAAGTTTAAACCATAAGATGACATGGAAATGCCCGTCGATTTGACACGCAGAAACAACATAGGCCTATATCGAATCGGATTAAGGTGCACACATGGAAGAAAAGTCCTTTTTATCGGGATTCGGGGATACTTTGTTGTAGGCTATAGCCTACGTCTCCGGTGAATTATTGTATGCATCAGCAGCAAGCACATTATTGTTCAAACACCTGCTCCTCTGTTCATCTGTTGTCTTATTTGGCTAATAAAATAATTATTAACAAGTAATGCAATTGCAAGTTGTTGCTGCAATCATGATTCATGTTACTGTTCTCTTCTCTCTGTGTGACTGAAGTTTGCGCCCAAAAAATGTACAGTGATTTCCCGCACCCCCTCATGTTATTTTTCCCTCCATCGTAAAATGAGCTCTTTTCTTTTTTTCACTATTTGGTTCGCTTAACATGTGTCATTTGTTTACATATTTGGTACGCTTTACAAAGTCCAGTGCGAACACCAAACGGACCAAACGGTCCTTGGTCCTTGAACCTTCTACTGCCTCGACAACCTACCGCTAGCTGCAGTCAAGAAAACTACACTGAACATATGTGCATCTATTTCCGCATATCGTTGCACCGCCCAAATCCCGCAAAGCATTGTGGGACATGAAGGCATCAAATCATAAAAATGTAATCAGTGGTCGGTCGGACAGATCAATGTGTCCGAAAGGTGTGTACGAAGCCTGAGGGGAATAAATTGGATCAGCTTGGACCCACCGAGCAGGGCGGCTCATCTCAGGAGACGTGCTTATGCTTCTCACCGTGGTTCATAATTCCAGCAGACTATAGAGCGTCGCAGTCCCGCCCCCCCCTACCAGGGCCCAGGAAATGATTCCCCGTTCATTTTCCTCATAGACTTTTCAAAAAGTATTTATTTAAAGACCTTTTAAGCCTCGTACAAAGCCAACTCGAGTTGTGAGAAATCATGACAACAAACACAATTTTTTGGGCCGAACAAAGAATTAGAAAGAAGAAACAAACGGCAGGTTACAACACTTTTTTGTTTTGTTTTTCTTCATTGAAATTATTTGTTTGGTCCAAAATATTGTGTTTATTGTCATGATTTGAGTTGGCTTTGTCCGCGGCGTAACCGTCTTTAAATAAATATTTTTTAAATGTCTATGGGAAAAATGCATTGGGAATAATTTCCTGGGCCTGGTGTCGTCATGAAAGGGGGCGGGACTGCAACGCTCTATAAGACGCCTTCATAGTCCTGTGACAGTAGTCACAAAAAGTGCCTTCGTTTTTGAGATACCCCCTACCGGAGGTATAGGATCAAACACAACGTCGTTTTTCTTCATTTCTAAGGCCTCCCGTACATTAAATTGATTCTCGTGTAAAAATATTTTACTGCAAAAGTGGGGAAATTGATATTTTTAAGTTATCATTGGCATCCGTCAGTCTCGAGAGACTATGGAGTCTCGCTCTGGATAGGGGTTCTTCTGCTTTTGGTGCAGCGTTCAGTGTGTCTGAGTAGACCAATGAAGGATTCGCACTCCCTTCCGCACTTCACACAGGGAAAGACTGATGCAGGTCTGTCTGGTTGGTTTTGGGCCTTATTCTTTCGCCCCAGTCTCTTTGCCACAGACTGTTGGGCGAGCGTTTCTTCAAACCTGGAGAGACCGTCCTCGATGATCTGTCTCCAAGCTGTGCGATCGGATGCTGCAGCTTCCCAGGTATCCAGATCGATGTCCAAGGCCTTCAGGTCTCGCTTGCAAATGTCTTTGTAGCGCAGTTTTGGTCTGCCTACAGGACGTTTTCCGTTAACTAGTTCTCCATAGAGGAGATCCTTGATCCAAACAAAAATAAAGCCTGTCCGTCTGGTGGATTAAGGCATATAAACTCACAATGGAAGCTCTGAGAGGTTTACAACTTGGCATACTTGAAGCCAGGACATCCCTCTACATTCTAGAAGAAGACTCATGTCAATATCTGAATGTAAATATGAGATATATTTACATTCTTAGCTGGGGGTCCCCAGCTAAGTGATGGTTTGGAACCAAATGGACCCTTATGGGTCTGTAACTCTGAGAGTTAGATTAACATTGATTTTACAATATAAATTGGGGGTCCCAGAGATAGAAATTACATTAAATGGGGTTCTGTAGACTAATATGCATGTCAAACTGGGGGTCCTTGAAATTAAACTGGTTGAGAATCACTGCTGGGGCCTGGCATGTCTTTTCTAATGGGGGTCCGTGGGATAATTAGTGTCAATTTGGGGGTCCTTGACATGAACAAGTTTGAGAACCACTGCCAAGAGGACATGGGCATCTGACATACATGTATACCTGGCTGTCCCTGAATCATGTTTGTTTCCAATTAATGTTGCCAAAATGCTAATAACGCATGGAAGGAAAATCACATTTGTGTGTTGAGCTTTTGACAAAAAAATCTTGACAATCTTTTATCTTGGCAACCTTTTGTCTCATGTGACCAATGTTCAATGCTATAGGATCTATATTTGGAAGTTCAGTTAGTCAGGCCCCCTGCATGTCTATCTCTTTGAAGCTCCAGATGAAAAAGTGCGGATGCTTTTAGTTCTGTGTGGTTGTGCGTGCGTGTGTGTGTCCCCGTGTGCGTGTGTGTGCGTGCGTGGTCTCTTTCTTCTACAAAGGTGCGACTGATAGGTTAACCTTGAAGCCAACAGTACATGCGTTAAGCATCGACGTGGTGACATCAGAACACTTGAAAGCCTTTGCTCTCTCTCTCTGTGTGTGTGTGTGTGTGTGTGTGTGTGTGTGTGTGTGTGTGTGTGTGTGTGTGTGTGTGTGTGTGTGTGTGTGTGTGTGTGTGTGTGTGTGTGTGTGTGTGTGTGTGTGTGTGTGTGTGTGTGTGTGTGTGTGTGTGTGTGTGTGTGTGTGTGTGTGTGTGTGTGTGTGTGTGTGTGTCGGACAGTCGGAAGAGGAAGTCTGCCAAACACAAGTGGGCCCTAATCTTACAGTTTAGTTTGCTGTTAATACAATAATGTTCATTTTCTTCATGTCTGGGTCGTAGAGAAATAAGCAAACCAGGTCTATGAAAACAAGCCCAAAATAATCGAATATTTGAAAATTAGCCAATCTACAAACTCACAACTTGTCGTGATGTGATGTGTCGTGAGCTTGTAGGTCGGCTATTTTGTTTTGTTTTGTTGCTATTTTCGGAAAATCTATCATTTATTTAATACTCGATGTCTTCGATTAACTGTTGTACCCCTTAAAGCTGACCTTGATGGGTCAAAGAGGGACACAGGCCTCACAGCTACAGAGGAGCTACATCCATAGTGGACATGGGGACAGCTACAGAGGAGCTGCACTCATCCATAGTGGACAGGGGACAGCTACAGAGGAGCTGCACTCATTCATAGTGGACAGGGGACAGCTACAGTGGAGCTGCACTCATTCATAGTGGACAGGGGACAGCTACAGAGGAGCTGCACTCATTCATAGTGGACAGGGGACAGCTACAGAGGAGCTGCACTCATTCATAGTGGACAGGGGACAGCTACAGTAGAGCTGCACTCATCCATAGTGGACAGGGGACAGCTACAGAGGAGCTGCACTCATCCATAGTGGACAGGGGACAGCTGGAGGGAGAGGACTGGTTTCATGAATTGGGAGGCCGTTATACTCTATATGTATGTTCATATACTGTAGCAAAAAACAGGTCCCGGGTCAATGGAAATGAAGGAACATGACACAGGCATGTTGTAACTGTAATTAAGGGAGTTCATGGAGGAGGAGGCTAACTGATGTAACAGGGAACAGAAGGGGTGTGTGTGTGTGTGTGTGTGTGTGTGTGTGTGTGTGTGTGTGTGTGTGTGTGTGTGTGTGTGTGTGTGTGTGTGTGCGTGTGCGCATGTGCGCGCGCATGTGCGTGTGCCTGCGCATGTGTGCGCGTGTGTGTGTGCCTGCGTGCGCGAGACCAGACAAAATCATTCCATCTGGTTTCCCACCACTCAGGTCCCTCGTTGCTTGCACCGCACCACAGATCACTGACACACTGTCACACATCTTGAATGGATGTTATGCATACAAAGGAATGTAACATAGCACACCATGATAGAATAGTGGAACTCATAGCAAAGGACATATCAAAATATCATGCATCCTCAGTGAGAATGTACAAACAGTCCTGTGTCATTCCATTCCATGTTTCAACTCTGTGATAACAAACCCAGACATATTTACATCTTTGACAGCTAATACACCAGATGTTGTTGTGGTTGATGAAGAGTCCAGGGAAGTGTCTGTATTAGAGATGGCCTGCACCTTTGACCACAGCCTAGAGGAAGCCTTTATGACCAAGGTCATTAAATACCAACCACTTCTAAATACCATCTCAGAGCTGGGCTATAGGTGCAGACTATTTGTGTTTATATTCGGCAGCCTAGGGCATTATACCCACAGACTGGTTGTTAGAGGGTTGAGGGTTCCAACAACTTGGGATGCCCAAAAAGGAGGCAAAAAGGCTGGCAAAGTATTGTAGTGTCTCTGCTATAATTGGCAGCCGCCACATATGGCGGAGACACTGTTACTTATACCCATAGATAGATGCTGAGTGACATGTACTTGTAACATGAAAACACATTTTCCCTGAAGAAGACCTCCTAGGTCGAAACGTTGGATTCTTGTCAATAAATATACTGTACAGCATCGTGGCTACGTGTGTGCGGCCTTTTTCTCATTTAAACATGAAAACACATGCCATGGTTTTGTAAGTGTAACTCTACTGCACCTTTACTATTGTTGTGCTTGTATGCATCTCCTTTGTGTGGACATAAATAAATGGTTAAAGTGTGACAGAGAGAGAGAGAGAGAGCTTGCAGAATTGTTCCTATATGCATAATTTCCCGATATGTCTCAGTGTCTGTCTATCCACTTGAAAATAACAAGTAAGACGCTTAAACGCGGGAAGCGAACAAAGCTGTTGTGGCAGTCTGACACACACACACACACACACACACACACACACACACACACACACACACACACACAGACCTCTGTATCGTTCCAATTTCAGTTGCCCTCTGGTGGCGGGCGGGTGGTGTTACAGCGTGACACACACATACACACAGACAGACAGACAGTTTTGGCCATCTTGTATAGTTAGTGCTCACTTCGTTCGTTTTACAAACAAATAGAACAATCTTAAATCCTGCACATGAGAATGTGAGTGAGTTTCCCCCGTTCTAATAAAAGGCCTTCATTCCTTTTTTTTTACAGGCCCATTGCGTACAAATCCCACAAACTGTACATATATTGACCAAAGACTACTATTAAAGGCAGTAAAGTCACGAGTCTCTCTCAGCATTGGCACAGATGGATTGCATTAACATATCTAATTAATAGACGTTTGTAAAATACAATTTTCACAATAAAAAATACAAATAAAGAAGACAGTGTTTGTACACACACTACACTAGCTAAGTCCCCGGCTAGATCCCTCCATCCGAACCACCTAAGCTGGCTCTTTTCCAGGCGAAGAAGCAGCGACTCTACACACAGAGTCTCTCTCACGTGACTGAACTTCTCACCCTATCTCTAAGGGAGATGCCAGCCACCCGTCGCCGGCCGCTTGTATTTGCAACCTTATTCTTCGGTCATGACCTGTGGATCATGACCGAAGGAATAAGGTTGCAGAAAACATGACTTACCGGCACACACTTCATGACCATAGGTGAGAGTAGGAACGAAGATTGCTCGGTAGACAGAGAGCCTTTGCCTTCTTCTGGCTCAGCTAACCTTTCGTCGGTGCAGTACAGCGACTGCAATAACTGCCCCTGCTGCTCCGATTCTCCGGCTGATCTCCTTCTCCGTCCTCCCCTCATATCACTCGTGAACAAGACCCTGAGATACTTAAACTCCTTCACCTGGGGTATAATGTCTCATTCTTTCCTGCTGAGAGCCATCTGAGGCTAAATGACTTAATAGCATCAAAATCAGTTGAACCACTTTTACCCTATATATATATATATATATATATATATATATATATATATATATATATATACACTATAGATCTACTATATATACTAGATCTACTATACTAGATCTACTATATATACTAGATCTACTATATATACTAGATCTACTATACTAGATCTACTATATATCTACTATACTAAAAAAGAAGCATCTTTCAAAGATTTTCAATGTTTTTGAAACATCTTAACACTTACAGCGCTAGCATTTATTGAAAAATTAGGATCTAATTCACGCCAGCATTTTTTCCAGTCGAGCTCTTATTTTGAAAAGCCACATTTCCAGTCTACCGGAAGTAGTATTAACCTAGGAAGCTGTTTACAATATGAATCCAAACCGGGGCACCGGAAAGCTCCACATCGTCGGCTCTGTGCCGTCAAAGAAACGTTGTTTTGACCAAAATGCCATCTGGGACAAGGAATAGGAGATACAGGTGATTGAAAGAAACAGATAGAATGGATTATTATGGCAACGACGATCTAAGATGGGCGATCCAGTGCTGTGCTAACAACATAGCTAGCTAACCGGCTAATGTAAGTAGCATTATGGCTTGATCGATCGAATGCACTATAAAAGCGCAATTGCCATTAATCAACGACAATGGCGGTAAGCGTTGTATCAAAAAACAGGCTTCAATTAATCTAATCTACGGCAATGGCGCTGAAATAATTAATCTTATAACGGGGTCCCTGGCACAACATTTATCCAGAAAAGGGTCTGCAGACAAATTCCCGCCCCTGGTTGTGTCTTTTTTTCGCACCCATTGGTTGCTGTTTCGTGGTTGTGTTTGGCGAAGAATCCTTTCTCTCCATCCACTACCATTGAAATAAGGTGGTTTTCAGTTGCTTCGTTTTGATATTCTGTGCATTCAATTCTTATTTTAAACTTCGTGTCAGTCAGTAACAAGGAAGGGAAGGAACATCACAGGCGCAGTTTGTTTTCAGTTTCTTCCAAAAATGATGTTTTAGCAAATTCAACATAAACAAGGCGGAACAAGGCAGAAAGAGCCTCCTGGTTAGTCAGTCAGTGACCAATCAGAAGGCTGACAAATGGTGAATTTGAGGGGTTCTTGCCATGAAACTGTTCAGAGAAATGTTTGAGAATCACTGAGCAAAAACTGCCTCCCCCTGGCCAGCCGGGGCGCCTGAGGGAGGGGAAAGGAACTGGTTGGAATAACGTGTTCCTTCCACGCGCTACGTCCAACCAGGGAAACTCCCCCCTGTCAGGTGTAAAGGAGCAACTTGGACACTCATGCATGAAGGAAGCATGAGTTCAAGTCCGTTGCTCTCCCCAGGTTGGCGGAGGGTGTGTAGAGCCCAGGATCACATATAATTGAGGGGGTGAAAAATGGGTTACAAATTCATGGGATAAAAAAAAAGCAAGTCACTGAGCAAGTCGCTATAGAAACAAGCCCACCAAAAAAAACTGAAATCCGTGAACCCATATTTACGAGCAACTTTTACAGGAAAAACAAGCCCCAAAGTAGCTTATAATAAAGCGGACACTGGCAACAAACCAAGTTGTTTGTTGTTTCCTCGAGAGACTTTGAGCGCCGTGCAATGCAGCTAGCATCACGCTCGCGCTCCCGCTCGGCTGCTCACAGTGTGTTCAGCACACGCGCACATGACTTGCATTTATCCTTTTTAGTGCACACACAATGCGTCTGATTGTGCTAAGGAAGGGGGTAACTATGCACTATGGAGATCTCTCGTGTTCAAATCCAACTCATCAAACTGAAATTAACCCATTTAGACCTGAGGTCGATTTCTAGAAAATGCCATCTAAATGCTAACAGTTTTCTGAAAAAGTCATGTTTCTGTGTCAGTGGTTCTCAAACATTTTCATGTCAAGGACCCCCAAAATATATATGTATTTGCCAAGCCGGCCGCCATCTGAAAATATGTTGTTCCAGGGACCCAGAAGCAAAGATTTTAGTTAAAAACGTTGAGAAATATATATTCCAAAATTTAGACCCGAGGACGATTCTACAAATGCCTTCTAAATTCTGAAAATGTTTCTATATCAGTGGTTCTCAAACATTTCCATGTCAAGGACCCCCAAAAATATATGTAATTGGGTGCCGACCCCCATCGGAAAATATGTTGTTCCAGGAACCCCCCCAGAAGCAAAGATTTGAGTTAAAAACGTTCACTCTGAAAGAATATCTATTCAAAGATTTGTGCCACATTTTCACGATTTAAAAAAAATAGCAGACCTACAAGCTCGTAGGTCTGCATCATTTTTCGACTGCGGTCGAGATCATGGATTTCACAATGCCATGCCAGACTTCCCGGTTCTTCATTGCCATCCCCAGTTCCTGCTTACTGATGCATGTGTCCCTATAGCGATGACATCAGGGAACGACAGTTTTCTACCTCTGGTCTGGTTTGAGGCAGGACTCCAGAGAAGAAGGGAAGATATAACCTCATTGTCAGCTCTGTAGCAGTGGCCGGCAAACTGTGTTCTTCTGGATCGGACTAGTGAAGAAACACGGGGAAGGAGAATAGCAGCACAAATAGCAGACCTACAAGTTCGTAGCGCGCCACTCGGTGGCGCGCTATGAGCTTGTAGATCTGCTATTTTCCAATAGCTAAATTATAACATAATGTTTAAAACACCAGAAGGGTTTTCCTGCCCAAAATGGGTTAAGGGGGCTTAGGCACACTGCCGTGATATCCGTGCTGGCAGGGTTAACAAAGGCTTAATTATTGTGTCTGTCTGTCACTCAGAATTTCCTCACAAATGAAGTCAGTGTCTGTCTGGATCTTGTTTCCGAAAAGGGTTTCACTGTTTTACTGTTTTTTCATTTGAACTTGTGTCGACCTGACCTTGACCGTTGGTGGTTGGTACGTCTTAACCACTGAAATCCTACATACATTAGTTGCACATTAAATAGCAAAAAATAGCGGATCTACAAGCTCACAATGGGTCACAGCACGATATGTGTTGTGAGCTAGTACTGTAGATCTGCTATTTGTATCGAATGTTCGCCTATTTTCACAGAATGTTTGCCTATTTTCACAGAATGTTTGCCTATTTTCACAGAATGTTTGCCTGTATTTCTACCAAGTGTTCACCTATTTGTGACAGAATGTTCGCCTATTGTGAGGTGCCCAGAACAGGAATGCTAGGGTTAAACCTCTGGTTAAACCAAGTGCGGAAGTTCTTGTTCAACTGATATCCCCCCCCACCAGAAGCAAAGATTTGAGTTAAAAACGTTCGCTCTAAAAGAATATACATTCAAAGATTTGCGCCACATTTTCACAAAATAGCAGATCTACAAGCTCGTAGCGTGGCACTCGGTGCCGCGCTATAAGCTTGTAGATCTGCTATTTTTCAATAGCTAAAGTATAACATAATGCTTAACACCAAAAGGGGTTCCCGTCCTGAACGGGTTATGTTAAATAATCAGTAACTACCATCAGTGGTCCCAGTCCAACAAATGTCAGTTGGATTGAATTGACAGATGGGTATAAAAATCAA
Organism: Electrona antarctica; assembly: GCF_951216825.1. NCBI lineage: Eukaryota > Metazoa > Chordata > Actinopteri > Myctophiformes > Myctophidae > Electrona > Electrona antarctica. The sequence goes on along the minus strand of NC_136794.1, from coordinate 4,982,688 downwards.
ATCGTGGTTAGAATGATAGTGACAGTATAGCCTGAAGTGAAACCTACAGTAACACACTGGGAGTGATGTACCTTCTCATGTGAAGGACCCCCAAATGGCGCAGCTAGACCCCCATCTGAAAATGTTTTGTCGGCAGTGACGCAGGGGTAGACTGGCCGGTTTAAGAGCGGACGGATGGAAGCGTGATCGACGTTCCCAGTTCGATCCCCGGGCTCCCCCAGAGTTAGTGTCTCAAGTGTCCTTGAGCAAGACGCTGAACCCGTAATTGCTGCAGATGTGCAGGTCGGTGCCTTGCATGGTTTCCTGCTCCGCCATCTGTGTGTGAATGGGCGAATGCAGATGGCACTTTGAGAACCCCTGATGTAAGATGCATTGTAAAAGAGGTGTGGGAGAGAGATGAATTATAGGCCAAAAATGAAGACTGCTGGGTAAATATTGACACCCGGGCTTTCGCTCTGTGGCCGTTTTATTACCCCTGCTGGTAATTATTAATCACCCACTAAAATAGTGCTTTATAGCACAAGTACAGACACACGCACACACACGCTGTGAACAGGAGTTGATAAACAGAAATGTCCTGGCGTGTATCCACGTGTAGTTGTATTGGAGTAGTTTTTTTAAAGGGAAACTTCACTTATTTTGAACCTGAATCCCATGTGGGAGGAGATTGGCCATGTACTGTACAGGTATATACGTAGTGTGAGGGGACAGACAGACAGACAGACAGACAGACAGACAGACAGAATACTTTACTCTGTGTGGAGTTTGCATGTTCTCCCCGTGTCCCCTAGGGTAGGTACCCTCACAAAAAACATGCAGTAATCCTGGTCTCTAAACTGCCTCCCCCTGGCCAGCCGGGGCGCCTGATGGAGGGGAAAGGAACTGGTTGGAATAACGTGTTCCTTCCACGCGCTACGTCCAACCAGGGAAACTCCCCCCTGTCAGGTGTAAAGGAGCAACTTGGACACTCAGGCATGAAGGAAGCATGAGTTCAAGTCTGTTGCTCTCCCCATGTCCCCCATATATGGGGACTAGGTTGGCGGAGGGTGTGTAGAGCCCAGGATCACATTGGATAATTGACACAGGGGTGAAAACTGGGTTACAAAATCGTGGGATAAAAAATTAGGAAAAACAAAAAAAAAAATAATACTTTATTGGCAGTTTAAAACAAATACAAAAGTGAGTGACAACCCAGGGTCCATTTGGTTACATCTGCACACTCTCAGAGTTAAATGAACTGAGTACCTTACTGTGTCATTCAGGTGGAGGTTGTTGTTGTTGTTGTTGTTGATGATTGTTAGTGACATCATTGTTGACATTGTGGTGCTGAGTGCCGCATCCATTAGGCTGTGACCTCCACCGTGAGTATACCTACAAAGACATACAGATGAATAATGGGCCTGGGGAGGATCAGCCATTATGCAAACTGCATACTGCTGTGTCCTGTGATGATGGGTTTGGGCAGAGATGCATTGTTTTTGTAATTTGTACACAGTATAAAATCCGAAGCATAATGCATAATGGAAATGCAAATGGGAAGCTAATTGTACCCGCGGTAAGATGCCCACAGGCAGAGTTGTGTTATGTACACCTGCTCAGTGCCCCCCCAACTCTGCAGCTAGAGTCTGTCTGGACTCGGAGCTGGAATGTGAATTAGGCTCTTCATGAGATTACAGTGAAAAGGAGAGTTGCCAAAACGCTTCTCGAGTGCCCTTGATAATATTACACGATTTGGGCTGGAATTAACCCATTTAGACCTGAGTTAAAAACATTCACATTGAAAGAATATATATTCAAAGAGGTAACAGGTCAGGTCGCCCCAATTCCATCTCGCCCCAGCTTTTTTCCGCCGACCACACGCCGACAGCTCGGTGCGGCGGTTCTTGTATTCTTTATTTTGTTTTACTGAGAATGAGGTTAGAAATAAGTTTAGGGTTAGGCATAGTTTTACTGGGGTTAAGTTTAGGAATAGGGTTAGGTTTAGGCATCGTTTTACTGAGGTTGAGGTTAGGAATAAGGTTAGGTTTAACCGTTTAAGCATCATTTACTTAGATTACTTTAGGAATACCAGGCTGCGCTGTTCCGCCGGCTGTACGCCCGGGGCGAGTTGGTAAAGGGGCGAGCAGTCTCGTATTCTTCAAAGATTTGCGCCACATTTTTACGATTTTTCAAAAATAGCAGACCTACAAGCTCGTAGCGCGCCACTCGGTGGCGCGCTATGAGCTTGTAGGTCTGCTATTTTTCAGTAGCTAAATTATAACATAATGTTTAAAACACCAAAAGGGGTTCCCGTCCAAAATGGGTTAAAATGACTCGAGGCTGTGGTAGCGGCACGCTAGACAATGTGGACATGGAAATTATTTTAATTACTCTTCCCTCATGTCACCGTGAGGATTTTTCCACTTTTGAGACGGCAGTCATTTGTTAAATGTCTGACTGCAGCATCGACGCTTTAGTCATCAGAGAACTAATTACTTTCCCCATAGCCGTTATTTGATTCTTAACCCATTCTGGGCCTGTTGGTGTTTTAAGCATTATGTTATACTTTAGCTATTGAAAAATAGCAGACCTACAAGCTCGTAGGGCGGCACCGAGTGCCGCGCTACGAGCTTGTAGGTCTGCTATTAAAAATGTGGCGCAAATCTTTGAAGAATACGAGACTGCTCGCCCCTTTACCAACTCGCCCCGGGCGTACAGCCGGCGGAACAGCGCAGCCTGGTATTCCTAAAGTAATCTAAGTAAATGATGCTTAAACGGTTAAACCTAACCTTATTCCTAACCTCAACCTCAGTAAAACAATGCCTAAACCTAACCCTATTCCTAAACTTAACCCCAGTAAAACTATGCCTAACCCTAAACTTATTTCTAACCTTATTCTCAGTAAAACAAAATAAAGAATACAAGAACCGCCGCACCGAGCTGTCGGCGTGAGGTCGGCGGAAAAAAGCTGGGGCGAGATGGAATTGGGGCGACCTGACCTGTTACCTCTTTGAATATATATTCTTTCAATGTGAATGTTTTTAACTCAGGTCTAAATGGGTTAATTCCAGCCCAAATCGTGTAATATTATCAAGGGCACTCGAGAAGCGTTTTGGCAACTCTCCTTTTCATTGTATAATCTCATGATCTGCTATTTTTGAAAAATCATGAAAATGTGGCACAAATCTTTGAATAGATATTATTTCAGAGTGAACGTTTTTAACTCAAATCTTTGCTTTCTGGGGGGTTCCTGGAACAACATATTTTCCGATGGGGGTCGGCACCCAATTACATATATTTTTGGGGGTCCTTGACATGGAAATGTTTGAGAACCACTGATATAGAAACATTTTCAGGATTTAGAAGGCATTTGTAGAATCGTCCTCGGGTCTAAATGAGTTAAATTCCATCTGCGCCACGCGGGGAGGGAAATGTCTGGTCCCCAATTCAAATACGTGGAGTAGTGTTTTCTCCTGGGTCTCACTTCCCCCCCCTCTGTGCAAGGGAAGGCCATAGGTTTCCAAATAAGGCCTTGATGGTGAGCACTGGGAGTATTAATAGAATAAGACTATGCTGCTGGGGAATATTTGTATGAACCCGCTGAAAGCCTTTATCTGATGCATGCGTGCTGTTGCCATGGCAGTGAGTGGGTGGGTGGGATGCTACAACAACAGTATAACCCATTTTGACCTGAGATCAGATTCTAAAAATGTCTTCTACGTCCTGACAGTTTTCTGAAAAAGCTATGTTTCTATGTCAGTCGTTCTTCGATTTTTCAAAAATAGCAGACCTACAAGCTCGTAGCGCGCCACTCGGTGGCGCGCTATGAGCTTGTAGATCTGCTATTTTTCAATAGCTAAAGCATAACTTAATGCTAACACCAAAAGGGGTTCCCGCCCAAAATGGGCTAAACCGCTACAGTAAACTGAAGTCCCTGGCTGCACAGCTGGAGCAAGTTGGGCAAATGTTTCTGTATGTTTGTACATGTATCGTATCTGTATGTATACGGTATGTAAAAGTACTATTCATGTTAGAATGCTTATAGCTGTTCAAATGTGGGTTTATGTAAAGCTGGAGTGCAGAGGAGAGTTTTCCACAGCCTTATGTCTCACACCATGTTGCAGACATGCTCTTCCACCAACTACAGGGGGTTGTGTTGTGTGCCCGACTGGCGTCCTCCGCAGAGGAAAACTAGAAATGCGCTCTTATCTCTCGAGCTGCCAACTTGCGCCTCGCACACAAGTAGGCCATGTATGGCCTACTTGTGCGCAAGCAGAGCGCGCCATGAGGTGCGCTCACCACTGGCATCACCGCTTCAAAAACAAAACTGATATATTATGATATAATGCTCTGAGTCCCTATAGAGCTCTATGTCTGGGTACGACTGCTGCTCTGAGTCCTAGAGCTCTGCTGACTGGGTACGACTGCTGCTCTGAGTCCTAGAGCTCTCTGCTGTCTGGGTATGACTGCTGCTCTGAGTCTCTAGAGCTCTCTGCTGACTGGGTACGACTGCTGCTCTGAGTCCTAGAGCTCTCTGCTGACTGGGTACGACTGCTGCTCTGAGTCCCAGCACTCTGCTGTCTGGGTACGACTGCTGCTCTGAGTCCTAGAGCGCTCTGCTGTCTGGGTACGACTGCTGCTCTGAGTCCTAGAGCTCTCTGCTGTCTGGGTACGACTGCTACTCTGAGTCTTAGAGCTCTCTGCTGTCTGTCTGGGTACGACTGCTGCTCTGAGTCCTAGAGCTCTCTGCTGTCTGTCTGGGTACGACTGCTGCTCTGAGTCCTAGAGCTCTCTGTCTGTCTGGGTACGACTGCTGCTCTGAGTCCTAGAGCTCTCTGCTGTCTGTCTGGGTACGACTGCTGCTCTGAGTCCTAGAGCTCTCTGCTGTCTGTCTGGGTACGACTGCTGCTCTGAGTCCTAGAGCTCTCTGTCTGTCTGGGTACGACTGCTGCTCTGAGTCCTTGAGCTCTCTGCTGTCTGGGTACGACTGCTGCTCTGAGTCTCTAGAGCGCTCTGCTGTCTGGCTACGACTGCTGCTCTGAGTCCTAGAGCTCTGCTGTCTGGGTATGACTGCTGTCTGGGTATGACTGCTGCTCTGAGTCCTAGAGCTCTGCTGTCTGGGTATGACTGCTGCTCTGAGTCCTAGAGCTCTGCTGTCTGGGTATGACTGCTGTCTGGGTACGACTGCTGCTCTGAGTCCCAGGGCTCTGCTGTCTGGGTACGACTGCTGCTCTGAGTCCCTATAGAGTCCCTATATAAGCTACTTTGAAGTACAGTGTCCGGTAGTGTCTACTGCCTGGTACAACTGCTGGTCTAAATCCTCTGTAAATCCTCTCTACTTTGAGTGCTACTAACTAATGTCTAATACAACTGTTGTTCTAAATCCTTTAGACACGTTATTGACCTTATACCAACCTTGAAACATACCTTCATTACGTCACCAAGAATGGTGGTCCCTTATTGGCTGTTGATGGTAACGTAACTACGGATATGACATTTGCATTCATGATTTGAGGCATTTTGTTGAAAACGGACCAATCCTGCAAACTTTGAAAGGCAATGTTAGCTAATCAGGAATTCGGGATGGAATATGGGAAATCGGACAGATCCGTGTTGATCACATGACTATAGAGATAGTGTGCACTGACTTGCGTGATGTACGGATAAAATGTGTACGAGTAATATCAAGAAATGTGTTTTGCCTCATGGTGGCGCTATAACAGGTCGTTCTGGAAGATTTGGGGTAGAGGTTCGTCACTGGCATCCAGGGGGTGTGTGTGTGTGGAGAGTTTGGCATCGGCCGGGACATACGGACGTAATGTACATGATTGAACCCTACAAACCCTCCCGAGCACTCAGATCAGCAGGGAAGCTGGAAGTACCCTCACTAAAAACGCCGGGACAACGCTCCACACGTCCCAAACTCTTCTCCCTTCTGGCCCCAAAACTGTGGAACGCACTTCCCGTTGCAATCAGAACTGCAGCATCACTCCCGATCTTCCGCCGTAGTTTGAAAACCCACCTTTTCAGACTCCACCATGGCCCATAGCACTTACCCTACCCCCTTAGACAGCACTTTTTTTAGACTTAGATAGCATTTGAAACAGACTTATAGCATGTCATGTAGACAGCACAATAACAGTACAGCATAGTATAATATATATGTATAGCTTATATGTATAGTGTCATTATATATAGATATGTTCTAGTTACGTTCTTAGCTTACGCATGTTTCTTGATAAATGCTGTTTATATATGTGATGTATTCCCATGCTTTTTGTTCTTGCTTAATGTAAGTCGCTCTGGATTAAGAGCGTCTGCTAAATGCCTAAATTGTAAATTGTACGGACAGAGTGCAAAACATACTCTCCCTTTGGCCTGGTGGAGACATCCAACACGACCCCCTCTGTTTACCAGGTTGAACTGTGGATTACCAATGTGATTGTAATGTTCCAATAATTTCTAACAGGTTTACTAACATTTCCTGACTAATGAGACCTTTAAATTCATAGACATATTTCAACATATCCAAACACATTGACTGGAAATTAACTGCTGTCTGAGGACACAAATTGCCTCGCGTGTATATTTTTCCAAAAGTATCGTTTTGTCATCTGAAGATAACAATTCAGACCCAAAAAACATCTCGGCTTCATACTTCTTATAGTAACAACAAAAGACAATCCCGTCCTCATGTGTCACATCTCTCTCTATATCTCACATAATCTTCTCTCTTTTCTTTCTCTTGGTCCTCCTGTCTCACTCCCAGCCCTATAGATGTCCTCCAACCGATTGTCTCGCTGGAGACCTTCTGTACTTTTTTTTGTTGCACCTAATAAAGACATGGTGGTGTTGCTGTCAGCTCCACGAACAGAGAGGCCTGTGACTCAGCATGGCTGATTCAGCCCATTGTATTGTTCTGTGATAGGCGCCTTAAAGGACGACTTTAGTTTCTTTCAACCAAGGTTCATGTTTTAGGTTGTGAGAAAGTAAAAGATAAGTGGGTTTTTTTTTTTTTTTGCTTTTGCTGCTTCCTTTTGGTTTTAGCGATTTTACCTATATTTGACTATTATAGCGATTTATTTTTTTAATTATTTACTATAGTTTACTATATCTGGCCACAAAAGATCACAGGATCTACTGAATGTGAAGGGGGTACTATAGGGGCCTGCCATACTAGCCTGGCTAATAAGCCAGACCGAATCAGCCGTTGGCAAAAAAACATTGCCTGCCGGCGGATTACGGTCTGGAGAGGCTCAATTGTATGCCCATTTCCTACACCAGAGAACTGGTGTGGCCAATCGGGACACGGTATGCAATATGGGCGGGCTTTGGTACAGCGACGTTCAATGCTTGAGACCTTTGACTGACAGTACTGTAGCTCTAACTAATTGCGTCAAAGAGAAAATGTTTGAACCCGCCCCCCCGAGAAACAAGATCCATACACAGCATCTCCAGACTCAAATACCACACGACAGTGTGATTTGAGGGCTTATTAGCCAGGCTACTGCCATACTAAACATGTCAGTTTGTCACCCCCTTCACATTCAGTAGAGAATATAAAATGGTGTAAAAAAAGAAAAACATATTTAGCCCCATGTCCGAATGCCCCCGCCCCTCTGTACTAGCAGCAATTGAAAAGAATTAACACTCATCTTTTACTCTCTCTAATAACAACCTAAAACATGAACCTTGGTTGAAAAAAAACTAACGTTTTCCTTTAAAGGGGCATTCCACTCATTTTCAACATTTTACTATGTCATTAATATACCTTAGAGCTGCTGTGTGGAAATAATAAAAAGTCCCCCCATTCTGTGTTTCCTAGAACTAGAGGTCTGAAAAAAAATCATTAACATGGTGAAACACATCTTGATGATGTCATCAAGATGTGTTTCACCATGTTAATGATTTTTTTCATAATTACAGTTCTAGGAAACACAGAATGGGGGGACTTTTTTATTATTTCCACACAACAGCTCTAAGGTATATTAATGACATAGTAAAATGTTGAAAATGGGTGGTTTTCCCCTTTAAGGAAGGGGCCACTGGCATAGGCTAGCTCCTGGCTGCCAGTCTCAGCAGCCACCGTATGCCTCGTACCGTTCAGGGGAACAGGTTTTTGTTTTTGTACCACCAAAAAACCTTGGACACAACACGACAATTTACAGACTTTACGGACGGGTGGAAACTTGGCAGTGGCGAGCGTTGGCATTCAGGGTGGACGGCCGCGTGTTCACCTCCAAATGTGTTCATGGCTCTGTGAATTTAAATGAGGCGGAGAAATCGAATTAAAGCAACCGAGTCCAATTCACCAAGTGTTTCTACTAGAGTGGGTGAAATGGGTCGTACGTTTGGTTAGCATACAGGAATGGCACACACACACACGCACACACACACACACACACACACACACACATGCACACAGAAGATCAGTCAGCGATGATTTCATCAAACTAATAATTTAGTCAGTCAGTGGTGGACAGTAACCACTAACCACGTATGGTACTTTGCAATAATTAAGTACTCCCGTATTTTAACTCAACAAATTTGACAGGGAAACTTTCATTGTAGTTGAGTAATATTTGACCAGGAATATCTATACTTGAACTCAAGTAATATGTTTATCCACCACTACATGTGTTGATGCTTCATTCATACAGGTTGATGCTACAAATTTGTCCTGACAGAATTTCAGACAATCACGAGCCATTTTTGAGTGGTGCAGCCACTCCAAAGGAACAGCAATGTCCCTATGTCCCTATTAGGGACTTCTAAGTAATTACATTTTTCAATTCAAAGGAGCTTTATTGGCATGAGACAGCATACGTTTACATTCCCAAAGCAAGTGTCAAAATATGACGTAAAGTCTTCTGAAAGAATATATATTCAAAGATTTGTGCCGCATTTTCACGGGTTTTTCAAAAATAGCAGACCTACAAGCTCGTAGCGCGCCACTCGGTGGCGCGCTATGAGCTTGTAGATCTGTTATTTTTCAATAGCTAAAGTATAACATAAACACTAGAGAACAGCGGATGAGCTTTTTTGTCACCCGAATCCGCGTGTGCATAATTATAATCCGCCCGTTATCCGACCGCAATTTATTAATTCATCCAATTTATTAATCCGCACCACCCGCAATCCGCTGCGCAGGGAAGCGCCGCCAATCTACAAGCTCACAACGCGACGCGACAACTTGTGAGCTTGTAGATCGGCTATTTATACTACTTGTACAAACAATGTCACTCACCACTCTCTCGACAGTTCACCAATGTTACGTAGTGGTTGTATATATCCATTTCCATGGTAACACGTCGTCCACGTTTTCGCGACGTATTTTCATACAGCATATCCAGCGGTCATCGGCGGCAGGGTAAAGAACTTAATCACTCCCAGTCCCACGCCGAACGTATATTCCTCCCTTCTGTTTTACTTAGTTTTAAGTTTCTCTCAGACTCACTAGCTGCCTGTTAGCAACTTTAGCGTAGCTGCCTGTAGGCTGTAGGAGACCACTGTGTTGTTGTTGTTGTGCAACAGGACCCAACTTCATAGGCGGCTAATTTGTACCAGATCATGGAAAATGATTAAATTAAAATACTACTACTAACGCACGCACACCGAGATTGTGTGCGTTTTAAAAGCTATAATAAGCATATAGATAGATGCCATTCATTTATTTCCCGCATTATTTCACCCGCGGTTTATCCAATATTAATTTATAATATATTGAATTGACCCTAATCCACCCTAAACTGCGGTTCACCCGCGGCAACCGCGGCTAAATCCGCCACCCGCTGGTCTCTAATAAACACCAAAAGGGGTTCCCGCCCCAAAATGGGTTAAAACAGTTGAAAATGGGGAAAGTATATACAGTTGGAGGGGGTACAGCATTGTGTAAACGGAGCTATGTCACATTGTGACATAGCTTGTGGCATGTCCAGGAGGTGTACTGTACTTGTACACAGGGCTGGACTGGCCACAGGTCATACCGGGCATTTTCCCAGTGGGCCGCGACCGTAGGGGGCCGTCATGATAAAAAAAAAAAAGGCAGGCAGGCCACCAGGAAAGGTCCGGGCGTGCTGCCATTCTGCCAGTACTATCATGATAATTTCACTGTACCTGTATCAGTGAGTGACAAATAAACCCTCTACAAAGGGTTGTGTAGTTGTCTGTTGGTTTGTATCATTTATGTTGTTCTGTAAAAGTGGTGGTATTAGGGCTTGTTTGTTTGTGTGTGCCTCGACGAAGTGGGTGGTAGAGTTTCTGCTATCTGCGCGCTGGTTGTGGTGGGCCGGTCTGGGCCAAATTCACGCGAAAATGACCGGGCCGAATTTGTGTCCCAGTCCAGCCCTGCTTGTACATCAAGCTGCCTCACGTGACAGAAACAGGAGATAGGCTCCTGCCCTGTGGGCCTATCATGGCTCGGCAAGGCTTACTCACTGAAGTAAGCATCTGGGCATTATTGAGTAGTCAACAACCAGTTGATTGGATTATTATTATTATAATCAATCTCTGTCTCTCTGTCTCCCCTCCTCTTGTCCTTCCCCCTTTCTCCTTTCTTTACTCCCACCCCTCTCTTTGCTCATCCTTTTCTTCATCTTTCCATTTGTTTCCCTTCCGGCTGTTTGGTTTAATCAGGTAGTGTCGAACGTGCTGATCTTCTCCTGTACCAACATCGTGGGGGTGTGCACTCACTACCCAGCCGAGGGCTCCCAGAGGCAGGCCTTCCAGGAGACCAGGGAATGCATCCAGGCTCGACTCCACTCCCAGCGAGAGAACCAGCAGCAGGTGAGAGACAGTGTTGTTTTCGTCGACTAAAACCAAGGCGAGAAATGTTCGTCGACTGTCGACAAACTGAATAAAAAATGAAATGAAAACTAAGCTATGATGACTAAGACTAAACATATTGACAATTTCGTCAACAAATAAAAATTAGACTAAAATGCTAGGAAGGGACTAGTGGACAAGAGATCCAGTATAAGTCATTTTACACTTGGTTGCATGCTGAAAATAGCAGATCTACATACAAGCTCACAACGTGTTGCAGCGTGACACGTTGCGACCAAGTGCAATCAAGTGTAAAATTACTTATACTGGATCTCTTGTCCACTAGTCCCTTCCTAACATTTTAGTCTAGTTTTTATTTGTTGACTACATTGTCAATATATTTAGTCTTAGTTTTAGTCATCATAGCTTAGTTTTCATTTAGTTTCCATGTGGTTTTTCGTCAGTGAAAAAAGGTAGTCGACGAACATTTTTTGTCATAGTTTTAGTCGACGAAATCAACACTGCACCGAGGTGCTGCCACGGCTTCTTTTCCCCAGAGCCATAGAGGAAGACAGAGTTACGACAACTCTGTTCACTTCATGGGGCTTCAGTCCAATGGTGGCTCTTCTACATAGACTTCTATTGGCGAAGAGCATAGCGAACAGTGACAAGTCCTGGACCCGGAAGTTGGCAGAATGCACTGGTCTCAGGCAACGGCCCAGCTTTAATGATCTTAAATCCCTTTATTTTAGATTGTTTCTTAGTAATAGTTTAACATAAACATTACAGAGACTTTAGTTGTTTACTGTACAATACTTTGGGTGTTTTAAGCATTATGTTATGCTTTAGCTGTTGAAAAATAGCAGATCTGCAAGCTCATAGCGCGGCACCAAGTGCATGCCGTGTAGGTCTATGAACGTGTAGGTCTACTATTTTTGAAAAATCGTGAAAATGGCGCAAATCTTTGAATATATATTCTTTCAGAGTGAACGTTTTTAACTCAAATCTTTGTTTCTGGGAAGGTCCCTGGAACTACATGTTTTCAGATGGGGGTCGGTGGCGGACCCCCGGACCCCCGGAATTGTATTACATTTAATTCTGGGGGTCCTTGATATGAAAAAGGTTGAGCACCACTGACATAGAAACATGGGGTTTTCAGTAAACTGTCAAGATTTAGAAGACATTTTTTGATTTCGACGTCAGGCCTAAATGGGTTAAAACAGTTGTCATGTTGCACACATGCCTAAAATTGCTGATATTTGCGCCGCCCTCGCTGAAAAATGTATTTCCAACTCCAGCTTGTCACTGTCCAGTCTGCATGAACAACAGCGCTCATAGCGCTCGGTTTTCTGCCCCCTCAATGTCGTATAACTCTGTCTTACTCTATTGGCTCTGGACTAACCCTGCCGTGGTTGCGTTGCTCGCCCCCACAGGAGCGCCTCCTGCTGTCGGTGCTTCCCCGCCACGTTGCCATGGAGATGAAGGCCGACATCAACGCCAAGCAGGAGGACATGATGTTTCACAAGATCTACATCCAGAAGCACGACAACGTCAGGTAGGAGGACAAGGTTGTGTGTGTGTGTGTGTGTGTGTGTGTGTGTGTGTGTGTGCGCGTGTGCGTGTGTGCGTGTGTGCGTGTGTGCGTGTGTGCGTGCGTGCGTGCGTGTGTGTGCGTGCGTGCGTGCGTGCGCGCGCGGACCAGGCATTCCAATATAACATTCTAAGTACCAACCAGTGGTGGAAAAAGTACTCAATTGTTTTACTTAAGTAAAAGTACCAATACTGCAATTTAGAAGTACTTCGTTACAAGTAAAAGTACGGAATTGAAAATGTACTAAATATCGGCATCAAAATGTACTTAAAGTACTAAAAGTACCCATATTGCAGAATGTCCCATTTCACAAGTTCAAAATGTGTACAAAATCTATTGAAAATAGCCGATCTACAAGCTTGGCTATTTTCAAATGGCTGAAATGTATAGGGTTGAAGTTGTTAATGTTTTCTAATCAAAAATAAAATCTCCAAAGGAACTAGTAACTAAAGTTTTCAAATAATTGTAGTGGAGTAAAAGTACAAATTTTGGCTCTGAGATGTAGTGGAGTAGAAGTAAAAGTACTGGAAATTGGAAATACTCGAGTAAAGTACAAATACTTCAAAATTGTACCTAAGTACAGTACTTAAGTAAATGTACTTAGTTACTTTCCACCACTGGTACCAACCATTACCTGGAATCATAACAAACCTTGGGTATCGATCTGGATTCGCCATACTGATATTCGGAAGCGTGGGCCGTTGTACACAAACAATATAATAGCTGACATGACAAAGAGCAAAGCCAAAACAACTTGCCAAATACTGCTCTGTTTCAGCTGTTCTAGGCAGTTTGTCTGTGTGGAGGTATAGCCTGGCCCAGCCAGTGTGCGTTCTGGTCTAGAGGGGTGGGCGCGCATTGAGCAAGCGCTGGAGAATATTGGTTCACGATCACCGATTTTCCATCGTACACAAAATGAGCTTTTGTTTAATCTATCAATGAGAATTGATCTGCCGGAAGTTATGCGGGAACGCCTACTGAGTGTCAAAAAACTACTTTCTGGCTTTGACAGACCGTACATCCAAACAGAAAAGTTGTATCTGATTGCATTAAACAACGTTAAACAATGTTAAACTCACTTTGCCTCTCACTTTGCCATTCACTTTATGCATGCGCATACCATCTACCTAAGTGATGATAATATAAAGACATATTCGAGTATCTGACAATGTTACCACAGCTCATGAACCGTTTGTCCGTCTGATTTTTGACCTCTGACCTTTTAGATCTCCCACCATTTGAATTTTATGAAAAGCAGTTCAAATCGTTCTCCACCCAGGATCTTTGAACAAAATGCACGAAAACTTCTACACGTGTCCTTTGGACCTATATAGACACAAAATCGGGAGTACATTTTTTTAAGTGAGCCAATGAATATTGACGTTTTATGAAAATTCTTCTTCTGCCCCTAATACATGCACGCACATGTTTATGAGATAAACCAGTCTTACTCCAATTGGCCAAAGGGGGGCACTATAGCATTGTCTGCTATCTGTCTGTCTCTCTGTCTGTTTGGGGTACGGACAGCTGCAATACCGCTGGGTGACCTAAAGTGGCACTGTTGAGCAGTGCTTAATTACATTACCTGATATTGGTCTTTATTATTTTGTGTCCACACTTTGTTACGTTGGGAAAGATTGGGAAAAAATGTTGTCAGCGGTTTCATGACATTCATTTTCATTTATTTTTATTTTTCATTTTTATTTTAAGTTTTGTGACCTCAATTACACGCACACAACGTGAACTTTGAGCATTCAGTGGATTTGCTGTGGTCTGGGGGTTTTCTCTGTGTGTTCTGAAGCCATAGGGGAGCTGAAGCTGGAGCTGGTCCTTCAGCTGCTTCTGGAGGGGTCTAACGCTAGAACTCCTATTCAATCGCGCAATTGGTTTTTGTTTTTTGTTTACATCTGTTCTAGATGATGTGACAGCAGCAACACTCCATGCATTGTTGACACTGCACTATTCCTGGTCTACGTGAGCTGATGTTAGACCCCTCCAGGAGCAGCTCCAGCTTCAGCTCCCCTATATCTTTTTCTTTTTTTTATATATATTTTTTGGTCAATATACATAATTATCAACTTACCTTTGTAAAAAAAAAAAAGGGTTAGGGAGAAATTCCCCTTTAACATGGACATTGCTGTTCCTTGGAGTGGTTGCACCACTCAAAAATAAGAAAAAAATGTATGTCACGAACCCTTTAATGATTCCACAGGACAGATAAACAGCCACAATTAAGTTTGGCACCATCTTGTGGAATGTGCAACCACTACATTATGATGATACAGAGATAAAGATATAACTGAGACATGGCATGAGAAGCTTTTGTAAGCATTCTTTTTTGGTTTAAAGTGTTTGAAACCCATGTGGCTCCGAGAGCTTTTCATCTCCCTTCGTACGGTGATTATTACTAGAGTTTGGGGTTCTTGCTCAAACTAATTAAACAGTTAAACTTCATAGCACTGGGCTGTGTATTTTAGGTATAACTTTACTGGAGTAATTCCAATTTTCAGTATTTACCTACTTCCACTTACTACATCGCAGAGGCAAATAAGTTATTTTATAGTTTTTGATTTTGAATACAAAACATACCCTCTTCTGCCCGATTTCGGCCATTTGAAAATAGTCGATCTACAAGCTCACAATGCATCGCGACGTGACGCATTGTGAGCTTGTACATTGGCTATTTTCAATATCTTATTCTTTATTAAAAAAAAATCACACCCGTGTGAACTGAGTCACACACTAACCATAGCAACCATGCTCACCCCACACATACACAGATACATACAGACAAAGCTGGTTATTGGAGTGGTTTGCACCACTCAAAAAAAATGATATTTGAAAACTTTGTACTTTTACAATTTTGAATTCCGTACTTTTACTTTATTTCTACATGGCAGTATTGATACTTTTACTTACATACTTAGGTAACATTTGAAAATAGTCGATCTACAAGCTCACAATGCGTCATGATGTGACGCATTGTGAGCTTGTACAGTACATCGGCTATTTTCAATGTATCTTTATACATTTTTTTATATTTGAAAACTTAACTTTACTGTACTTGAATTACGTACTTTTACTTGTAACAGATTGTAGCAGTATTGTTTGTGACAGTGTCTACACATACTGTACAAACGCATTCACGTGTTCGCAACTGCACACGTGCACATTGCACAACTGTTGTGGTGGTAGCTGCTATCTTTTAACATCTACAAATCTACAAAATACCGTCGTAAAACCGGCCTACTTAACGACAGCCATCAGCAACACAATTGGGATGAGTGTAATCAAGAGCCCGTAATGTCATGGAGAGGTCACTCTTTACATAATTGGACAAGACTTGCCCTCAGCAGCCCCGTGCTTTCAGTTGACCCCTTGACTCCCTCTAGAGCACGCACGCACGCACGCACGCACGCACGCACGCACGCACGCACGCACGCACGCACGCACGCACGCACGCACGCACGCACGCACGCACGCACGCACGCACGCACGCACGCACGCACGCACGCACGCACACACACACACACACACACACGCGCACGCACACGCGCACACGCACACGCACACACGCAATGAAGCAGGACATTGAATAAAGAAATGAAGACATGGAGTGGGGTTTGTGGGGGCACAGTGTCCAATGCATGCTCTGGCTGGCTGATTAAATGGGGGAACTATAGGTGGTGTAGATTAACAGCGACGGTCGGGCTAAGCTCGTCCGACTCTCGTGTGTCTTGACTGTGACCAACAGGCGGGTTAGCTGTAGCTAACAGGACCGGCCGGGGCCCCATGGTCGGTCGGGGAGCTATAAGCGCGATTGGTATTGGGTAATTGGGGCTCCGTTGAGAGGCCAAATCACAACAGGGAGAGGAACTGACAGCTCCCATTTGCTGAGAGAGAGAGAGAGAGAGAGAGAGATAATTGCATGGTGATACGAAAGAGGGTGGAAAGATAGGAGAAGGGAGTCAGTCATATAGAATTTAGGGTGTGCGTGCGTTATTTAACCCATTTCGGGCGGGAACCCCTTTTAGTGTTTTAAGCATTCTGTTCTACTTTAGTGCGGCACTACGAGCTTGTAGGTCTGCTATTTTTTTTTTAAATCCTGAAAATGTGGTGCAAATCTTTGAATATATATTCTTTCAGAGCGAACGTTTTTTAACTCCAAACTTGGCTTCTGGGGAGTACCCGGAAGAACATATTTTCAGATGGGGGGTCAGCGGCCAATTTCATTAAAATCTCTGGGGCCTAAATGGGTTAAGGCTACATTACCTGGCCAGTGCACCTGCTTGTCAGTCCACTTGGGTTTTTGTCTTCTGGACGAGAACAACATGCCCTGCGGCTTTCAGCGCAGAGGAGGCCAAGCGGCATTATGGGGGCCGGATGTTTTGATGCTGCCTGCCTGCCTGCCCTCTCAGGGTCACAGCAATAGTTCTGAAATAGAACACCACGGTGGCTCATGTTGCTTTTGTCATGCCCAATCATCTGACAGTGTGGCTCACAGAGAGAAAGGTTGCATACAAAGATAAACAGTGATATTTACCTGCTTTGTATGTTGTGCAGTGATGTGTGTGACACACTGCGGTGCAACCCTCTTGAGTGTGCATGGAGGCATTTTTCTCCAAAGCATATCTCACAGATTGTCTGTGTGTTTTTCTAAAGCATATCTCACAGATTGTCTATGTGTTAGGCAGGTATGTGTAAATAGACACTGTCCAGAAATGAGTGTTGCCGTGTCATGTTCGTGCCAGGGTCTGCAAAGGAGCACAGAAAGGGCGATGGAGGAAGTAAAGAAAAATGAAGAAAAAACTAACCAAAACAAAACGTTAAAGAACAGTATATATAGAGCGTCGCAGTCCCGCCTCCTACCATGGACCAGGAAATGAAACCTAATGCATTATTCTCATAGACATTTCTTAAAGTATTTATTTAAAGACGGTTACGCCGCGGGCAAAGCCAATTCGAGTCGTGACAACTCATGACAACACAAACAATATTTTGGACCAAACAAATAATTACAAAGAAGAAAAACAACAAAAAAAGTGTTGTAACCTGCCGTTTTTTTCTTCTTTGTAATTATTTCTTTGGTCCAAAATATTGTTTGTGTTGTCATGAGTTGTCACGACTCGAGTTGGCTTTGTCCGCGGCGTAACCGTCTTTAAATAAATACTTTAAGAAATGTCTATGAGAATAATGCATTGGGTTTCATTTCCTGGTCCAGGGTAGGAGGCGGGACTGCGACGCTCTATACTGTACAAAAGAACAGTATGTGTGTGTGTGTGTGTGTGTATATATATATATATATATATATATATATATATATATATATCTCTGTTCTTATGTGTGTATATATATATATATATCTGTTCGTATGTGTGTTGTGAATAGACACTGATGCAAAATGTCGTTGGCATGGTCCTTTAGTTTAAAGAAGAAGTTGAGATTGAAATGATGAACTTTACTATGTGAAAAGAGAAGCAGGATCTGGAGATTGAGAAAGACAGAGAGGGTTTTGTGCGTGTGTGCGTGTGCGCGTGTGCGTGTGCGTGTGCGTGTGTGTGTGCGTGTGCGTGTGTGCGTGTGTGTGTGTGTGTGTGTGTGTGTGTGTGTGTGTGTGTGTGTGTGTGTGTGTGTGTGTGTGTGTGTGTGTGTGTGTGTGTGTGTGTGTGTGTGTGTGTGTGTGTGTGTGCGCGTGCACTTGTCTCGGAGTTAATCAGCCATCTAGCAGATAAAAGGCAGCTGGTTGGTGGCATTGCCAACCCCGCGCTGGAGGAAACCAGGTCACAGGGTCAGGGCTTGCCAGCACAGCACAGCTTTGATTCAGCTGAACGCTGAACTCCAGACCAGATTCCACTGGTGGGAAAAAAAAGTACTCACATTTCTTACTTAATCCATTAAGACCTGAGGTCAAAATTCAAAAAATGTTTTCTAAATCAGTTTTCTGAAAAAGCCTATGTTTCTATATCAGTGGTGCTCAAGCTTTTTCATGTGAACAACATACAAAAATAGCTAATGTATATAAGTAGCATAATGCTTAAAACACCAAAAGGGGGTCCCGTCCTGAATGGGTTAAGTAAAAGTATCAATACTGTAATGTATAAGAACAAGAAGTACTTTGTTACAAGTAAATGTCGGGCTGTTCAAAATTTGACTTGAGTAAAAGTAAAAGTACAAAAGTATTGGTTTCAAAATGTAGTTGAACTGCCAAAGGTAAAAGTACTCGTTGTGCAGAATGTCCCATTTCAAGTTTACTGTGAGCTTGTAGATCGGCTATTTTCAAAGGGCCAAAATGTATATAGGGCTGAACTTGTTACTGAATGTTTTGTGATAATAATCTAAATCTGCAAAGTAACTAGTAACTAAAGTTTTCAAGTAAATGTAGTGGAGTAAAAGTACAATATTTGCCTCTGAGATGTAGTGGAGTAGAAGTAAATAGTACAGGAAATGGGACTGTCTCACACACTGTTGCCACAGTGTCTCTCTCTCTCTCTCTCTCTCTCTCTCTCTCTCTCTCTCTCTCTCTCTCTCTCTCTCTCTCTGTTGTACGTGCTTCGCCCCTCTATCTCTCTCTCTCTCTCTCTCTCTCTCTCTCTCTCTCTCTCTCTCTGTTGTACGTGCTTCGCCCCTCTCTCTCTCTCTCTCTCTCTCTCTCTCTCTCTCTCTCTCTCTCTCTCTCTCTCTCTCTCTCTCTCTGTTGTACGTGCTTCGCCCCTCTCTCTCTCTCTCTCTCTCTCTCTCTCTCTCTCTCTCTCTCTGTTGTATACGTGCTTGGCCTCTGTCTCTCTCTCATCGTCCACTCTCTTTAGGTTAATGCAGACCACTGTGATTTTTTCCCCCTCCACAACGGTCTAATGCTCAACCACATAAACAAACATCCACGTTGTAGGGGAAACATTAGCCAAACATTGCATGAATAAAAATAGCTTGTAGATCGTCTGATTTGTCGTAGACGGAACAATTAAGGTACAGAGCCAACTCTAGGTCTGGAGGGTTTAAAGTAAGCAATAAGCAATAATATCTCATCATTTTAATGACCCTTTTCAGACAGCCAGCAATGGGTAGAACGCTCCCGAAAAATGTTAGTCTCTGTGACACATCTAGGGGCCACCATCTGCATTCAAAGATTTTCCTAGAAGCTTTGTCATTGGTCGGGGAAAAAAAAGAAAATGACTAACCAATCAGGAAGTAGACAGGCAAATCGACCAATGACATAGCTTCTAGGAAAATCTTTGAATGCAGATTGTGGCCCCTAGATGTGTCACAGAGACTAAATAGTTTTTGGGAGCGTTTTACTCATTACTGCATGGCTGTCTGAATACCAAAAAGAAAAAAAAGGTAATTAAAATGTTGAGATATTATTGCGTATAGCTACTTTAACTAGGTTTAGGTGGCGCACTGATGAAGGTGCCTGCCCCACCACCGGTGGTGAGGTCAATAAGGGCCTTTCTCGGCCCCACCCTTCTCCCATTGTTTAAATTGTGTTTAGTTTCCAAGATGGCCACAGCACCAGGAGGGGGTGGGGCGGAGGTGAGCGGGCGGGGTCGACATATGCCCTTACTGAGCTGCATTCAAGACACTTGCCTTGTGTCTGACACCTGACTTTGCCCTGACTTTGACACTCTGCCCCTCCTTCCCCCCATCAAACAAAATGTTTGGTCAAACCATATGGGCTTCCATTGGAAATGCATTGGAGCGGCCATTGAACACAGACACAAGACAGACACAAGACAGGTAGGTGTCTTGAATGTGTGAACACGGCCCAGTAAGGCCACCCCCTCCTGGTGCTGCGGCCATCTTGGAAACTAAAACGCAATATAAACAATGGGAGAGAGGTGGGGCCAAGAAAGGCCCTTATTCTGGTACTGTGCTATACTTCGCTCATTGTCAAAAGCTGTCAAAATGCCTTATACTCAGGACTAATTGCTGTCAGTAAAGGGCTGAAATAAGGCCCTGCGACGTAACGCCGTGTTCTGGTGACTGAGTCATCGCCTAGGTAACAATGACATGGAGCTTATACAGATGCAGAACGTTTGTATCTCCCCCGTTCATTCCTCGTTCTTCCTCTCCTCCCACTCGTAGTCGCAGAGCTCTGTGGCGTGTGTTACTGTGTTCTAAATAAGGGCTGCAACCATCAATGACTTTCTTAGCGTTTAAAGCCATTTAGACCCGAGACCAGATTCTATAAAATGTCTTCGAAATCATGACAGTTTGGTGAAGAAGCTATGTTTCTATGTCAGTGGTTCTCAAACTATTTCATGTCAAGGACCCCCAAAAATGATATGTAATTGACCGCCGACCCCCATCTGAAAATATGTTGTTCCAGGGACGCTGTTGTTACAAGCCGCTATGAGCTTGTAGATCTGCATCAAGCCGCTATGAGCTTGTAGCTGGTAGATATACATCAAGCTTCCCCGTGCTACAGAAACAGGAGATGTTGTTTTATTGAGCAGGTCCTCCAATGATCCCTGGGTTGGCGGTTCGAATCCCGGCTCCTCCTCCTCCACATGTCGAAGTGTCCTTGAGGCAAGACACTGAACCCTACATTGCCTCCAATGAGTCGGTCGGTGTGAGCTTTGCCACCATTGGTGTGAATGTGGGAAGTGAGGACGCTGGCGTCGACTGTTCGCCGCTTCACCTCCCAATGTATGAATGAATGAACCATTGTAAAGCACTTTGAGCACCTGGAAAAGCGCTATAAAAATGCAATTCATTATTGTATGCTTTGTCGTACAACCGCGTAAAAAATAACTGATATACACCAAGCAGTGTCACACAAAAATGACGTATATAGTCCAAATAGGATAGCTGATCTACAAGCTCACATTAAAACGTCACATTAACAGGGGGTCACACAAAAATAGTGAAAGTGGCTTATCTACAAGCTCACAATGCGAGCGTTGCAACATCGTGAGCTGGTAGATCAGCTATCTTCTCAACAAAACAAAAGTGAAAAAAGCAAGAAAAGGTTTTCTCCCAAAAATGTATAATTTTTGATGAAATGTGAAATATCCTTTTAATATCACAGGCAGACTCTTCACATACTAGAGCATGTCTGAAATAAATATCAGAGCTGAAATCGATGTAAATATGAAATAAATGCTTAAACATGTAGCTAGGTGTAATGTTAGAATCCACAGAAGTGAACCTTTTCAAGCCTGTTTTCTCAACTCGCTGTTTTCTGTAAGACTGAACAACCGATATGTCAATTTGAAGCTATGATTCCCTGCTTTCATATGACATAAAAAGGTCCCTCAGTCAAATTTGTTGTTGGCCTCAAATAACCCCAGCTTTAAGAAAAAGAAAACCCATGCTAAGAAAATCCCATGATTTATTTTTCCTTTTTTAATGTATGCTGGGATGTTTTTATGGAATAAAGCTATTCATTGATTAATTGATTCATTCACACATTCACACACACACACACACACACACACACACACACACACACACACACACACACACACACACACACACACACACGCACATTCTACGAGGCACCATACATGCTGCTGTCTTTCCCGCTAATGACGGACAATCTGTCCCCATGACAACGGTTTGCTGCACTTGCCTGCGAGAGGACACTGCAAAGAAAATATCTGATTAATCTTGCAAATGTACAGCCTGGGAATATGGGTTCATAAACCTTTTATTTGGTTCGTTTATGAACAATGAACCTGCATTGGCACACTCAACATGGCTGAAGTAGCTATAGATGTAGCCAAAACACTCTAGAGGCGATCGACAACAACGGGATGTATGAATAATTCTACCGCGACTAGCGACGGGACCGCGGTGGGCCGTCTTAACACATAATCTTCACTTAGAATTGGACGGGATGATTTAGATCAAGAGTTATTAACGTTTTAAGATTTCCGATCTCGTCGGCTGACGAGTGTTGCGCAACAGACGCTCCCAGCCTGTGGAGCGACGCGATCGGTTTTGATTATCAATAATCTCCGTCCTTTTGATCAATCTCCGTCTTGAGCGCTGCAGGGCGTTACTAATTGATAGGGTGGAGAACTCCGTCCTGTGTGCTCAGGGTGTTACTAATTGATAGGGTGGAGAACTCTGTCCTGTGTGCTCAGGGTGTTACTAATTGATAGGGTGGAGAACTCCGTCCTGTGTGCTCAGGGTGTTACTAATTGATAGGGTGGAGAACTCCGTCCTGTGTGCTCAGGGTGTTAATGGCCATCGAATGAACCCGCTCGTTGATGGAGGGATGAGGTCAACATTCAGGATGTCTTCAGGACTGTTGGGGAGAATGCCTGTACAGGGAAAATAATGTCTTCTGCAAATAACCCCACAAGATTTAAAATTCCCTAGCCTTAGTAACCCCCTCACTAGGACTGATAAGGGTGCATCTTTTAAATATATACAGATATGCAGCATCAAATTTGAAAACAGCAAAAAGTCCGGGGACCCCCAGGGGTCCTTGAGGGTAAATGATAGTTTGGAACCAAATGGACCCTTATGGGAATTAACATTGATTTTAAATAAATAATACAATTTGGGGGTCCCAGAGATAGAAATGCCATTAAATGGGGGTCTGTAGACTAATGCATGTCAAACTGAGGGTCCTTGAAATTAAACGGGTTGAGAATCACTGCTAGAGCCGTACAAAATATTCTCGTATGGGGGGGTGCCTGGCATATCTTTTCAAATGGGGGTCTGCGGGATTATTAGTGTCAATTTGGGGGTGAAAAAGTTTGGGAACCACTGATCTAAGTAAACGGAACAATTGTGCACTCAAATCTGTAGTACACAAACCTGAACGGAGGAGATGACTTTGAGCGCCAGCAGGTCATGATTGAAGTGGTGGTGAACGGTGCCCCTAAACCATCTCGCCCCTCGATTTTCTCCGCCGACCTCACGCCGACCGCTCGGTCCGACGGTTCTTGTATTCTTTATTTTGTTTCACTGAGAATAAGGTTAGAAATAAGTTTAGGCTTAGGCATAGTTTTACTGGGGTTAAGTTTAGGTATAGGGTTAGGTTCAGGCCTAGTTTTTACTGAGGTTAAGGTTAGGAATAAGGTTAGGTTTAACCGCTTAGGCATAATTTACTTACAGTAGGTTACTTTAGGAATACCAGGCCACGCAGTTCCACCGGCTGTACGCCCGGGGCGAGTTGGTAAAGGGGCGAGTCGTTTGGTATTCGTGGTGAACAACAACACAAGCCTTTCATCAGCCAGCTTAGGCTCCTTGCCTGCCTGGGTCGGTCGTCCCCATCAGTGTCACGGTGTCAACCTGACACTCTCTCCAACAACAGCTAACTGTTGAGCACATTACTTGTCTAGCTGTCAGTCCACTCCCATTGTCTCGGCATCTTTCACAGGGAGAAACTGAAGTCACTGAGTCAGATGAGATCATCATCTGCCCATGTTTTGTTGCGCTCGGTGTGACTGAGGAGAGCGATGAATGTGCCCGCCCCGCCAACACAACCCTGCCAGCGGTATCGCTTTACACACCGTTCTCAGGAATAGATAGCTGACTATTCACACGCATGTATAGTTACTGTACTTGCATTGTAGCACATTGTTGTGCGTGCGTGCACACACACACACACACGCACACACCCACGCACGCACGCACACGTGCTCACACACACACACAAAACCTCCTAGTTTGACATGTCACATGCTACTTAAAGTACTTCTACTACTTCTCTCTCTCTCTCTCTCTCTCACTCTCTGTCCCTACAGTATCCTGTTTGCAGACATCGAGGGTTTCACCAGTCTGGCGTCCCAGTGCACGGCTCAGGAGCTGGTGATGACGCTCAACGAACTGTTTGCCCGCTTTGACAAGCTGGCTGCGGTGAGGATTCAAGCGTGCACGCACGCACGCACGCACGCACGCACGCACGCACGCACGCACACACACAAAATATTTTCATCAGATCATCTTTAATTAATGTTGTTCTTTAATAAAGTGATTCCTTTGCCTAAATAATGGTGTGCGGGCCCTACAGTACGCTAGTTTTTTATTCCTAGGATAGCTCAGGTTTAGGAGCGCTCGTTTTACCGCTCCGCCACATATTTTACTACCGCGGATTTTTTAATAGTTTTTGGATTAAGGTTGGTGAGGGGTACGTTAATAGTTTTTGGATTAAGGTTGGTGAGGGATGCGTTGCTCCCCTGCTTGCGGTTATGTTTAGGTTAGAGTTAGAGATAGGGTTAGTACTAGTCATAGAGTACTAGTAGGCATAAACACTTGTGTGCGGTCCAAAACACAGACCCAGCGCTTCCTACTCCACTGACAACCAATCACAGCGCTCCAAATTCCCTCCCATCATAGGAATAAAAAACTCGCCTACAGTACAGTACCTCCTTCCACCATTGCCTTATTGGCCCTCTGCCTGCCCTGCACCCCCCACTGTTGAAGTGCGTGTATATATATGCTCCGTTTAGAAATAGCACTCGTCCAGGAGACTTCTATCTAGTATCTATTATCTTCACTTCAGTGTCACAAATTACATAAGTAAGTATGTAAAGTAATATTGCTCTTAATTGGGCAGAAACCTTTTATCTCCATATTTTAAATTAACAGGTTAACCATTTTACGGCCATCTTTTTAGGCTAGACTAGCCTAAGTTTAAAGTGACCTTTGAACAGCCACTGCACCGACTGCTGACTTGCTTGTCATGAAAATCCACTTTAAAACGGTGTAATCGCCTGTAGTCGTAGTGTTGAAAAGTATTCCAAAGTGCCGACCACAACAACAGAACGGAGCAGGAAGCGCTCCGCACCGTTCCACCCCCTCCATTGTAATGAATATGGACTCAATTTCCCATAACCCTTTGCACGCCGGAGTGACGGACCTTTTTTGCGATGACGTCATCAAAACGCGTCTCATATCCCATCCTGTCTGGTGGATTGCCCGCATGACTTAAAACTGATAAAACGTGGATTAAACAATGAAAACATAACTCGGGCAACTGCACTACTTATTCATACTAACACTACAGTGTCACGCACAATCAGCAGATCTACAAACTCGAGCTATATTTGGACATACAAGGTTTCCGACAGCGACGATAAACACCTGGAAGCTGACATAATCATTGAATCTGCCATGGATGTGTCACAGCTGTTAAGTATACCTATTGCACGGTGTTATGACACCATGATTCAAAGTGGCACTGTCACTTTTACGTGAGCAGCTGAGCACAGACAGATGACCGTAACGGGGTCCGTTTGGTTCCATTTGTACACTCCCAGAGTTAAATTGGTTGAGAATCACTGCTGGAACCGTGATACAAATCTTCTCTTATCGGGGGGGGGGGGGGGGGGGGGGGGGTCTTCGGCATACTGTATCTTTTCAAATGGGGACGAATAAATGTCGATTTTAGGGGTCCTTGACATGACAAAACTTAGAGAACCACTGCTTTGAATCATCTCTGAAGAAGTGGGGCCCGGCAGACAAGCACAGCATACGACGTGAGTGTGCCAAGTCTGAGCAGACTGCCAAACATCCAATTACCACCTGCTTCCTTCCCGTACAGACCACCATAATGAATGAATGAATGAATTTTATTTGTATAGCACCTTTCCAAACATATAGTTACAAAGTGCTTTACAGACAGGTTATAAAACAGGAATCATAAAAACATCAAAACAACAAAAACATCAAGACATCAGAAACAATAAAATATGAAGAAAATAACAGGTCAATAAAACAATTAAAAACAATATTAGGAAAAACATTTGGCATATAGATGTGTTTTTAAAAGCGTTTTAAAAGAAGACACTGATTCTGCTAACCTAAGAGCCAGTGGTAGGGAGTTCCAAAGCAAAGGTGCCCGAGCCGCAAAGGCCCGGTCACCCCGAGTGACCAGACGTGTTGCTAGAGGAACTAGGAGGGCCTTATCCGCAGATCTGAGGCAGCGTACAGGGTTATGGGGTTTCAGCAAGTCTGCTATATAAATGGGAGCTAGACCATGTAGAGCTTTAAAAGTAATCAATAAAATCTTAAAATCAATTCTGTAGCTCACAGGGAGCCAGTGAAGGGTAGCTAAAATAGGTGTGATATGCTGGTCTCCTCGACACAGGACCAGAGACGAGGGCAATGGCTACACAAAAGAAGAAGAAGATGCATGACAAACAATGAGCTTTCATTTGCAATGACTGCCTGGTGCTTGAAGTCATTCACAAATCAGGCTGTGCTGTTTGTGTGTCCCTCAAGTGTTTTCTAATGAAATGCGTCCAAATTAACTCTCTTCTTTGAACTGACAAAAAATTACAAATCACAGCTGAACACAATAAGCACTTAATTGTGATAATTGGTACCACAAGAATAGAACTAATGATGCAAACCCGTGTGTGTGTGTGTGTGTGTGTGTGTGTGTGTGTGTGTGTGTGTGTGTGTGTGTGTGTGTGTGTGTGTGTGTGTGTGTGTGTGTGTGTGTGTGTGTGTGTGTGTGTGTGTGTGTGTGTGTGTGTGTGTGTGTGTGTGTGTGTGTGTGTGTGTGTGTGTGTGTGTGTGTGCGCTTCTTGGCTACACCTTGGCTTGGCAGGAGAACCACTGTCTACGGATCAAGATCTTGGGGGACTGCTACTACTGTGTGTCTGGGCTGCCCGAGGCGCGCGCTGACCACGCCCACTGCTGTGTGGAGATGGGCGTGGACATGATAGAGGCCATATCGTGAGTGTTAAACACAGCCTGCCTGCCTGCCTGCTGCACTCTTTTGTTTTTAATCAATACAAATATCTAACTATAAATGCGCCACGTCTCTGTCTGTGTGTGTGCGTGCGTGCATGTGTGTGTGTACGGTTGTAATGCACGTAACGCGAGAACCATTCGCCCCACCGACTTCAAATTTGACACACACGTTCCACACCCCCACAGGGAGTGCATTGCCCGGCCTTGAGTCGGTGGCATACACCGTTGTCCAGAAACACCACAAAAGGCTCTGGTCAGGCTCTGCCAGTGGACCTAATGAGCCCAATTCCCCTCACTTGTGCAATTTCCAGCCTCTGCCTCAGCCAATTGATTGCCATGGCAACCGCACTCCTGCCAATTGATTACTTAACCAGTCCACTTTTCACAGTTTGAACTCTTCAGGCACAGGCAGACAGACAGATACAGAGATCTCCATATACAGTATGGGCACTAAAGGGACACAGACAGATAGTTAAAACGGACAAGGGCTTTCTAAATTATGTTAATTCCAGTGAAGGTAGATGATACTTTAATGGAAAATGTATATTCACTGTGAAATGTAGGCACTTTCTTCATCAAATAGCTGTTATAGCTGCCTATAACTGCATTAAAAAAAGCCATATCATGAATGCAACATATGCATCGTAGTTCAAATAATTTGTTCACCGTTCAATGCTTCCGATGTCCTGATGTTGTTTTACTTAAGTAAAAGTATCAATACCTTATTGTAGAAATAGTACAAGTCCAAGTTTGGTATTCTAAATTTACTTAAAGTACAGTAAATGTACAAAAGTATTGGCATACGGTCCCATTTTCACAAGCTTTCAAATATATCCTTTGAAAGTAAGTGGTTTTGTAATAATAATCAAAATCTAACCAAAGTTTTAAAATAATTATAGTGGAGGAAAAAAGTACAATATTTGCCTTTGAGATGTAATGGAGTAGAAAAAAAATTGTTGAAAATTGGAAATACTCTAGTGAACTAAATATACCTCAAAATTGTACTAAAACTGTACAATACTTGACTTTCCACCAGTGCCTGTACGGAGTAGCAGCTGTTGTGTCTAACCTCCCGCTGCTCTCCCTTTCTGTTTTCAATAGCACTTGCTCATGTGTTTGAAATGACTTCATTTATTTTCTACCCTAAAAACCTTGCTTTTCCATGTACTTACTTTTAACCCATTCTGACCTGAGATCAGATTCTAAAAATGTCTTCTACATCCCGACAGTTTTCTGAAAAAGCTATGTTTCTGTCAGTGGTTCTTCGATTTTTCAAAAATAGCAGACCTACAAGCTCGTAGCGCGCCACTCGGTGGCGCGCTATGAGCTTGTAGATCTGCTATTTTTCAATAGCTAAAGCATAACATAATGCTAACACCAAAAGGGGATCCTGCCCAAAATGGGTTAATGGCAAAAAATAAAGTACGATCAAGCCCCGTTGTGGCGAAACGGGACCCCGGGGCTCTCTCTCTTGTGGACTAGTCACTAGATAAACAGAGGTGGTCTTCAGGGCACTGACTCGGGGGACGTTGTAATGAGATTAAGGTTACAGCATTGTCTAACTATGTGGCTTTTATCTAATCAGCAAGACCACACAAGGACACAGATGTCCCATGTCTTTCTCTCTGTCAGACTCTGGGCTGAGGAAAGAGGATCTCACTGACTATATGTGTTCTTGTTCGTGTGGGTGTCTGCACAGAGCATCGCCGTGGTTTTCAGCCAGTCTGTCCTCTCTCTGCATCTGTTTGTCTTTCTGATTATTTTATGATGTGATCCCATACCCGGTTGTTTGTCTAATAAGAAGTACTTCACTATTATCTGGACTTATTTTTGTTCATCTCCTGCAACACGAAACAGAAATGTTTATGCCTAATTCATACTCCGTGGGAGGCGTCGGTAGCCGAGTTGTTAAAGGTGTATTGAAATGAAAGAAACGTTTTTCACACTTTCAGACCATATCCGTGGTCATCATATGGGCATACCTAACAATGGATGTAAAAAAAATGGGCACATTCTCATTTTTGTGTGTTTTTATATCAAAAGTCCATAAAAATGTAAATGTAATTAAAACGAGAACGTCCTGCGTGATGACGTGTAGAGATACACATCAATAAAATCCAATAAAAATGAAGCTCACCCATTTGATTCCCATTGCTGCACGTCCGTCCAAACACAGCTGCTACTGATTACAGAAATACTCCGTTTTTAATCCAATTCAAGATGACATCCAGACAGTGTATTATTCATTTTAAACTTAATCATCACGCTAAATTATGTAAATAGGTTGTGTACAGGTTAGAAAAAAATCCCCTGGCTTTGCTGCCGACTCTCTGTCACTTTATAAACAAACCAATCTCCATGTGCGTGCATGAGACAGACCCATAGCCTGGAGGGATGCGATGCTCTGATTGGTTCAGAAACTAAGCCCCTGCCGTCTGAGGCTGAAACTTCAAAATAAAATGCCCAAAAAGCCATTTCACCACACCTTTAAAGGTGTAGTGAAATGAAAAATAAGTTTTTCACACTTTTAGACCATATCCGTGGTCATCATATGGGCATACCTAACAATGGATGCCAAAAAAATGGGAAAATTCTCATTTTGTGTGTGTTTTTATATCAAACCATAAAAATAAAAAAATATTTTTTATTACTTCCTGAAAACAAAAACGTTCTGCGTGATGACGTGTCGAGGCCCACATCGATAAAAGCCAATAAAAATGAAGCTCAGCCGTTTAATTCCCCATATGTGCGCATCCGTGCAGCACAGCTGCTATTGATTACAGAAATCCTCTGTTTTTATTCCCATTCAAGATAACATCCAGACAGTGTATTACTCGGTTTCAACTTAATCATCGCGCTAAAATATGTATCTGAAAACATTATAGGGTAGAAATAAGCCACATAACAGTAAACTGGTACAGCTGGCCGTCTATCTGATTTGTAAACAAACACACAGCATGCTGCTGCGTATAGCATAGCAACCGTCCCTAGCTAACGTCCCATCGCCTGAAGGGATGCAACGCTCTGATTGGTTCAGAAACTTCAGACCGGTGTTTCAACTTGAACCGTTTGAAACTTCAAAATAAAATGTCCACCATTTCCGTTGCACTGCACCTTTAAGGCACATAGGACATTGCCTCTGATGATACCTGACAGCGAGTCCCCCGGTTTGATTCCCTGGCTGGGCAGACCCTATACATACTCTCATATTCTCTCACCTTGTTTCCTTTCAATTGATCAAAATGTACACTACTCAGACATTATTGATGTATTTATTAAGAAATCCATTGTTTGTTTGTTTGACCTCTGTCTGGTATGGCAGGCTGGTGCGAGAGGTGATGGGCGTGAACGTGAACATGCGCGTGGGCATCCACAGTGGCAGGGTGCACTGCGGGGTGCTGGGACTCAGGAAGTGGCAGTTCGACGTCTGGTCCAACGACGTCACGCTAGCCAATCACATGGAGGCTGGGGGAAAGGCCGGGTATGTCTCTCGTCCAATTATACCATGATGTGTACCTCAAACTAACAAGCTGTGTATTACAATGTGTCCATATTGCACGTCTCACACCTTGAATGCACCATTAACCCATTTTGACCTGGGAACGATTCTACAAATGTCTTCTAAATCATGACAGTTTTCTGAAAAACCCTATGTTTCTATGTCAGTCGTTCTCAAACATTTTCATGTCAAGGACCCCCAAGATTATATGTAATTGGCCGCCGACCCCCATCTGAAAATATGTTTCCCCCCAGAAGCAAAGATTTGAGTTAAAAACGTTGGCTCTGAAATAATATATATTCAAAGATTTGCGCCACATTTTCACGATTTCACGATAGCAGACCTACAAGCTATGAGCTTGTAGATCTGCTATTTTTCAATAACTAAAGTATAACATAATGCTTAAAACACCAAAAGGGGTTCCCGCCCAAAATGGATTAAATAGAGACGAGGATTGAAAAGCTCAAGTGTGTGTGTGTGTGTGTGTGTGTGTGTGTGTGTGTGTGTGTGTGTGTGTGTGTGTGTGTGTGTGTGTGTGTGTGTGTGTGTGTGTGTGTGTGTGTGTGTGTGTGTGTGTGCGTGTGCGTGCGTGTGTGTGTGTGTGTGTGTGCGTGCGTGCGACCAGGCGTATCCACATCACCAAGGCCACTCTGAATTATCTGAATGGGGACTATGACGTGGAGCCTGGCGAGGGCGGAGAGAGGAATGGCTACCTGATGAAGCACAACATAGAAACCTACCTCATCGTGGGCTGCAGCCAGAAACGAGTATGCATTGCAGCCCTCCATTTGTCTCTTAGATATATAGATATAGATATGGTACTTTATTGTCAGTTCGCAACTGAAATATCTTGCTACCCCAGTGGCCTTGTAATGCAACACATATACAAACATTTGACATAACACAAAACAGAAAGGGAAATTCAATTACATACATAGAGACATAAGGGCACAGAGCAATGTCCACAGCTCAGGCTAGTCCTGGCCAAAGTCCTGATTGAGCCTCAAAGTCATGGACAAAGGACCTCTTCAGTCTGACCTTATTGTATGCTGTAACACCATATCTCATTCCTGAAGGCAGCTATACTATACTCTCCATACAAAACATGGCTAGTATTAGAGGTGTTATTCCTTGCTAACCTTAGGATGCTGTTATCATACGTGGATGTATATAGAGTCTCTGAAGTGGTTGTCCAACAGTCTGTACAAATGTTCAGTTGTTGCAGCAGTTGTGACTTTAGGGGTGCAGACAAACATCCATACCAGATGGTACTACAGTACTGAAGAACACTCATAATAACAGAAGTGGAAAAACAAACAAAAAATCCGTCTACTAGCACCAAAAGGATCTTAAACGGCGAAGGAAATAGATTCTTTGCTTTGTTTTCTTACACTCTGATTCAATCTGATCTTTCCATGACAAAAGATGGTCTATTACTACTCCTAGTATGAACATACCTGCATGGACTCGCACTTCTGACACCTCCTGTGCCACTCAATGCTCTTTTTGACTACAAAAGCTAAGAACCGTATCAGTATTTCCTTTCCATACTCATGCTCGGTTTCAGAAACCTAATCTGGGCCCTGTTCAGGTCGTAAAGTAGCCTTGCTTTAGTTTAGAGTCTTTGGTATGACCCGGCCGGGGATCGAACCCCGACCTCCCAGTCTCAGGGCGGACACTCTAACCACAAGGCCACTGAGCTGTTCAGGTCATACTAAGCCTAAATTATGGAACCTAGAGCTCAAAACCTATACATTCAGCCTTTTCTAAAATAGTTAAAAGCGCCAATCTGCAAGCTCACAATACTCAAAGTAAAGTATCTCAAAATTGCAGTACAGTACTCAAGTAAATGTATTAAGTTGCTTTTCACTACTGTCTAAATACTTAGTTTAGACTAGGGCATTAAGCAACTAGTCGACTAGTTTACTAGTCCACTAGTCGACCACTAGTCGACCTTGTTGGTACTAGTTGACTAGTTGATAATAAAAAAATAAAAAACAAATCCCGATTTTGTAGGCCTCAAGATCAGGTAGATTATAGTTATAGTCACCAATGTACACAGTTTTTAAATATGTATTTTTTTTTTTAAAAAGAAGAAATTAAACATAATAGGTGGTTAAACAACTAGTCGACTAGTAAACTAGGCAACTAGTCAACTAGTAAAAATGACTAGAAGTGAATGCCCTAGTTTAGACTAGTCATTGGTTAGACCAGTCATTAGTCCTACAACCTATCTCAAACCTTCACCCTTGTAGCGATTAGCTATCGCACCCTCGCACACCCACGCACACGCACCCACTCACACCTAACCCTAACCTCCCACGGGGGAGCACACCTAAACCATAACCCTCTCCCAACCCTTAACGCACCCCTCACCAACCTTAATCCGGTCGTTTTAACGCACCCCTCACCAACCTTAATCCGGTCGTTTTAACGCACCCCTCACCAACCTTAATCCGGTCGTTTTAACGCACCCCTCACCAACCTTAATCCGGTCATTTTAACGCACCCCTCACCAACCTTAATCCGGTCGTTTTAACGCACCCCTCACCAACCTTAATCCGGTCGTTTTAACGCACCGCTCACCAACCTTAATCCGGTCGTTTTAACGCACCCCTCACCAACCTTAATCCGGTCGTTTTAACGCACCCCTCACCAACCTTAATCCGGTCGTTTTAACGCACCCCTCACCAACCTTAATCCGGTCGTTTTAACGCACCCCTCACCAAACTTAATCCGGTCGTTTTAACACACCCCTCACCGACCTTAATACGGTCGTTTTAACGCACCCCTCACCAACCTTAATCCGGTCGTTTTAACGCACCCCTCACCAAACTTAATCCGGTCGTTTTAACGCACCCCTCACCGACCTTAATCCGGTCGTTTTAACGCACCCCTCACCAACCTTAATCCGGTCGTCTTAACGCACCCCTCACCAACCTTAATCCGGTCGTTTTAACACACCCCTCACCAACCTTAATCTGGTCGTTTTAACGCACCCCTCACCAAACTTAATCCGGTCGTCTTAACGCACCCCTCACCAACCTTAATCCGGTCGTTTTAACGCACCCCTCACCAACCTTAATCCGGTCGTCTTAACGCACCCCTCACCAACCTTAATCCGGTCGTTTTAACGCACCCCTCACCAACCTTAATCCGGTCGTTTTAACGCACCCCTCACCAACCTTAATCCGGTCGTTTTAACGCACCACTCACCAACCTTAATCCGGTCGTTTTAACGCACCCCTCAACAACCTTAATCCGGTCGTTTTAACGCACCCCTCAACAACCTTAATCCGGACGTTTTAACTCACCCCTGACCAACCTTAATCCGGTCGTTGTAACGCACCCCTCACCAACCTTAATCCGGTCGTTTTAACGCACCGCTCACCAACCTTAATCCGGTCGTTTTAACGCACCCCTCAACAACCTTAATCCGGTCGTTTTAACGCACCCCTCACCAACCTTAATCCGGTCGTTTTAACGCACCGCTCACCAACCTTAATCCGGTCGTTTTAACGCACCGCTCACCAACCTTAATCCGGTCGTTTTAACGCACCGCTCACCAAACTTAATCCGGTCGTTTTAACGCACCCCTCACCAAACTTAATCCGGTCGTCTTAACGCACCGCTCACCAACCTTAATCCGGTCGTTTTAACGCACCCCTCACCAACCTTAATCCGGTCGTCTTAACGCACCCCTCACCAACCTTAATCCGGTCGTCTTAACGCACCCCTCACCAACCTTAATCCGGTCGTCTTAACGCACCGCTCACCAAACGTAATCCGGTCGTTTTAACGCACCCCTCAACAACCTTAATCCGGTCGTTTTAACGCACCGCTCACCAACCTTAATCCGGTCGTTTTAACGCACCCCTCACCAACCTTAATCCGGTCGTTTTAACGCACCGCTCACCAACCTTAATCCGGTCGTTTTAACGCACCGCTCACCAACCTTAATCCGGTCGTTTTAACGCACCCCTCACCAACCTTAATCCGGTCGTCTTAACGCACCCCTCACCAACCTTAATCCGGTCGTCTTAACGCACCCCTCACCAACCTTAATCCGGTCGTCATAACGCACCCCTCACCAACCTTAATCCGGTCGTCTTAACGCACCCCTCACCAACCTTAATCCGGTCGTTTTAACGCACCCCTCACCAACCTTAATCCAGTCGTTTTAACGCACCCCTCACCAACCTTAATCCGGTCGTTTTAACGCACCCCTCACCAACCTTAATCCGGTCGTCTTAACGCACCCCTCACCAACCTTAATCCGGTCGTCTTAACGCACCCCTCACCGACCTTAATCCGGTCGTTTTAACGCACCCCTCACCGACCTTAATCCGGTCGTTTAAACGCACCCCTCACCGACCTTAATCCGGTCGTTTTAACGCACCCCTCACCGACCTTAATCCGGTCGTTTTAACGCACCCCTCACCGACCTTAATCCGGTCGTTTTAACGCACCCCTCACCAACCTTAATCCGGTCGTTTTAACGCACCCCTCACCAACCTTAATCCGGTCGTTTTAACGCACCCCTCACCAACCTTAATCCGGTCGTTTTAACGCACCCCTCACCAAACTTAATCCGGTCGTTTTAACGCACCCCTCACCAACCTTAATCCGGTCGTTTTAACGCACCCCTCACCAACCTTAATCCGGTCGTTTTAACGCACCCCTCACCAACCTTAATCCGGTCGTCTTAACGCACCCCTCACCAACCTTAATCCGGTCGTTTTAACACACCCCTCACCAACCTTAATCCGGTCGTTTTAACGCACCCCTCACCAACCTTAATCCGGTCGTTTTAACACACCCCTCACCAACCTTAATCCGGTCGTTTTAACGCACCCCTCACCAACCTTAATCCGGTCGTCTTAACGCACCCCTGACCAACCTTAATCCGGTCAACCAACCTAAACTAAGTATGCTGGGCTGAAGCCAGCAGTATAGATTTGCTGTGCATGTCAATGTATATTATTTTCTTTGGCAATGCTTCTTGGGCTTAGTAGAAGTGGCTGCGGGTGTGAGGCAAGAAATCAATAAGCTAATGTTGCCCTGTTATACTTTGATACAAACCATCATACAGTGTTTTATCGGCAACATTAAATCCAACCACCAGTGTGCCATTAACCCATTTTGACCTGAGATCAGATTCTAAAAATGTCTTCTACATCCTGACAGTTTTCTGAAAAAGCAGTGGTTCTTCGATTTTTCAAAAATAGCAGACCTACAAGCTCATAGCGGTGGCGCGCTATGAGCTTGTAGATCTGCTATTTTTCAACATCTAAAGCATAACATAATGTTTAGTTAAAACACCAATATAGCAATAGCTAAAGCATAACATAATGCTAACACCAAAAGGGGTTCCCGCCCAAAATGGGTTAACCCATTCAGGCCTGACGTCGAAATTTAAAAAAAAGTTTTCTAAATCATGACAATTTTTGGAAAGATTTGAGGCACATTTTAACGATTTTTCAAAAATAGCAGACCTACAAGTTCATAGCGCGCCACTCGGTGGCGCGCTATGAGCTTGTAGATCTGCTATTTTTCAATAGCTAAATTATAACAATGTTTAAAACACCAAAACGGGTTCCCGCCCCAAAATGGGTTAATGGTTAATGTGGTTAAACGCTAACGTGACATGGATGCGTTCCAGGTCTCAATGGGTTAATGGCAGAGCCATATTTCATGACGCCAACAGGCCCATATATCCTTATTTCATAAACTGTGGGGAATCCTTCCCCGTGCGAACTGTGTGTCGGCGAGCAGTGGATTTATTGGGTGTTCCACCGCACGAGCTCGGGTTTATTTATGGCCTCACATGCTTGTATCAGATATATCTGTGTTCTCCAGCACTATCACAAGCCACGGCTACAAGATAGCATATCATCGCTGTCAGGGTTGATACTTTGTACAGTATGTCCAAAACTGCTTTTTGGGGGCTGCATTTTCACCGGATCGGTGTATGTACAGTATATGGCATGGTCGTAGTAGCTCGAGACACAGACTGACTGAAGATACAGTAGAGACTGACATTTCCTACACTAATACCAAACGCAGATTTGATTTATTTTTCCTGTCACTCTCAATTAGGTCAGATTGAACCCCAAACAGTAACTTGCAATAATAAAACTCATGCTTAAAATAATACATTTTCTTTTTCTGCGTAGAATACATTGCAGATAAGGGAGAAGAACACGAAATGTAACGGCATTCCAGCATAGATCCTTTGGCTTATGTCTATTATAATATTTCAGCTATTTTGTCTGAGTGATATTAAAGCTGCCATAAGAAATAATAATATGTCAAAATTGTAATTATTTTTTATTCAGACAGCCAGCAATGGGTAAAAAGCTCCCCCAAAAAAGTATCTGTGACACAATCTAGGGGCCGCAATCTGCATTCAAAGATGTTCCTATAGAAGCTTTGTCATTGGCCGAAAAAAACCTGGTCGCAAAGACTAACCAATCAGGAAGCAGACAGGCAAATCGACCAATGACAAAGCTTCTAGGAACATCTTTGAATGCAGATTGCGGCCCCTAGATGTGTCCCAGAGACTACATTTGTTGGGAGCGTTCTACCCATTGCTGACTGTCTGAATACAAAAAAAAAGGGAAAAAAAAGGTCATTAAAATGTTGACATATTATTGATTATAGCAGCTTTTATAAGTCATACTGTATTATGTAACCTTTTCAATGAAATGGAAAAAAATGCTAACACCCCAACATTGTTCACCGCAGAAAGAAGAGAAGGCCATGATAGCCAAGATGAACCGTCAGAGGGCCAACTCTGTCTCCCACAACACAGGCCACTGGACCGACAGGCCCTTCTACAACCACCTGGGGGGGAACCAGGTCTCCAAGGAGATGAAGAGGATGGTAAGAACCTGGGTTGATTTCCTCGACTCGAACAGACGAGAACTATTGACAATTTCGTCAACACATAAAAACTAGACTAAATTGTTCGGAAGGGACTAGTGGAGAAGAGGTCCAGTATAAGTCATTTTACACTTGGTTGCATGCTGAAAATAGCAGATCTACGCGACGCGTTGTGAGCTTGTAGATCTGCTATTTTCTGCTATTTTCAACGGCATCGAGGCCCGCCAAAATTCATTTTAGTCAACTAAATTTACTGTAGATTTAGTCGACTAAAATCGTATGATATTTAGCCGACTAAAACTAGACTAACACTAAAATATTCCAGGTGACTAAAATATGACTAAAACTAAATTAAAGACTATGACTAAACTAAAATAGAAATGTGCTGCCAAAAACAACACTGGTAAGAACCTGAGACGATAAAGGACCTTTTCACCCTATATCCTCATAATTATAATTGAGTCCTCGTTAACAGTTTGGACGCCACAGATGGTTAGCCCGAGGTTTAATTGCACACCTTGCAGGCCGTCTTTATTGACATTATGGCTCATAATGAGATGAAGTATAGGCATGATCAGAGCCTAATTAAACATGAATTCAAGCTCCCGCTAATCAAAACACTGATCGGGTCGCTCCGTAGGCCTCGGTGGGCCTCGGCAGAAGTGTGCAGAAGTGATTTTAATTAATTTTGTCAAAATAAGTGTTATAGCTCTATTGTGTATTCCCATAGCAATATTTGATGTAGAGTTTGTTCACTAAAAGGGCTCTCCCCATTTCTCTAGCTCTGCATTACACACTAGATAGAAAACAGCATACCGCATAGCGGTAAATTAACATTTAAACAGTCCCCCAGCAGGCACTAAATATGCTGGCATTGCGAGCCACTTTGAGTGGCAGGTTTGCGTGGGTCACGCAAATATTGTTTACGCATAAGGTGGTGCCAACCGTGCCATTATTACTTAATTACCAATTAAGACCTGGAGATAAGGGGCTCCATTTTCGTCACCGCTAAACCCCTTATCCCTAAACTTCTTTGCCTTTTTTTACTATTTTGAAAAACATTTTTGAATAGAAATGGCCAGTCTACAAGCTCACAACATGTCAATGTAGATTGGCTAGTTGAACTAGAAAAAAAAAAAAAGGCAAAGAAGTTTAGGGATAAGGGGTTTAGCGGTGACGAAAATGGAGCCCTATAATGTGCAAAATAGGGCCCCAAGTCTTTGTTCGGTGGTTTTCAATTTCAAGAACCGCCCATAACTCTCAAGGTTACAGACCTTTAAGGGTCCAATTGGAATCTCCTCAATGAACCCTTTATCTGCTTGAAAACAAGTTAAGAGCTCGTTCAAGAAGGTATTCCCTCATTTGCAGAACGTAACAAGCTAATATCTGTATCAAAAGCGACTAGATGACACGATGATAATGGGTAAAAAAGGTCAGCGTTTAAAACTGCAGCTCAGTGATTCCCACCCAGCACACATCCACACACCAACCTCTCGTCCATCATCCCGGTGGCAAAGGCTATGTATTTTTAACACCTAGAAGACCCTTGTGCGTGCGTGCGTGCGTGCGTGCGTGCGTGCGTGCGTGCGTGCGTGCGTGCGTGCGTGCGTGCGTGCGTGCGTGTGTGTGTGTGTGTATATGTGTGTGGTGAGGGGGACGGGACATACATGCACACGCAATGCTGGGAGTGGCTTTTGAGGGCCAGTCAGGGAGGTGGTCGGTAAACATGAGCAGCCATGTTGTTGGAACCAAAACAAGCTGTCACTCCATTCACACTCTTAAGCAGGGTGGGTAGAAGAAGAAGAAGAAGAAAAAAAGACTGGTGCAAACTCCCCAAGGGGGTTCGCTTTAGGTATAGAACAAGGAGCTTATAAGGACAGGGGGGTTGGCTTGGTGTTAATGTGATGTGGCTATTTTGCTTCCATCGCTTTATTTACATCTCCCACTCTCTGGCCACCCACAAAGCCCATCTGACTCATGAGCAGAGATGCACGCACGCACGCACGCACGCACGCACGCACGCACGCACACACTTATCTTTTGCTTGTTATCTTTAGTTGTCGGCCCACTCTCCCATTTTTTCTCTCACACTCTTTCTCTCTCCCTCGCTGTCTCGGCAGCGTTGAATGTCTTTATATATATTGCGTTTGGTCACAAAGTAATAGACTTACATTAGTTGTCCCTGCGGCTGCAACCCCATTTCTGTGTAATATCCATGCAACAACTCTATTTCAAACAGCACAGCAGGCCAGAGCATTTTTAAAGTTGTAACCACTTCATAACTGGAACATTAAACCACAAGCAATATTTCAAAAATAGCTGATCGAGATTGTAGATCTTTTCGAAATATTTTCTAAAATTGTTCAAATTTCTATTTCATCCACAGCACAGCAGGCCAGAGCATTTTTAAAGTTGTAACCACTTCATAACTGGAACATTTAACCAACAAACAATATTTAAAAAAAATAGCTGATCGACAAGCTTTTCAAAAATACTTTATAAATTGTTCAAATTTTGTATTGGCACGCCAAGGTGACAGTGGTTTACTGGTTGATTCAAAATCAAACTTACAGTGTGTGAATTTAACTTTCAGGGTTGAATTAACAATGGCAGATCTACAAGCTCATAGCGTGCCACTCGGTGGCGCGCTACGAGCTTGTAGGTCTGCTATTTTTTTTAAATTGACCATTGAGGGTGTTAATTCAACCCTGAAAGTGTACAAAATGAGGCGGATTTTGCTGTGCAGTCTTTTTTGTGGAGCCTGTTGCAGATCCCACCAACGTTGGGTGTTCCGACCGTGTGTGTGTGTGTGTGTGTGTGTGTGTGTGTGTGTGTGTGTGTGTGTGTGTGTGTGTGTGTGTGCGTGCGTGCGTGCGTGCGTGCGTGCGTGCGTGCGTGCGTGCGTGCGTGCGTGCGTGCGTGCGTGCGTGCGTGCGTGCGTGCGTGCGTGCGTGCGTGCGTGCGTGCGTGCGTGCGTGCGTGCGTGCGTGCGTGCGTGCGTGCGTGCGTGCGTGCGTGCGTGCGTGCGTGCGTGCGTGCGTGGCTTGCGGTGCGGTGAATGATGATTACGAGCTGTCAGACATGTCCTCGCACCCCGCTGAGCGCGTCGAGTGCCGAATTAACACGACGAGGCCAAAGTGACAGATTCTTGTGACAGGCGTCGTTTAGCATTCAGATCTGTTCCTTTCACCGCGAGACATCGACAGAGCATTACATTATGATACATGACGGTTTCACTATATGACTCTCTGAGCGTGACTTTCTGAGAGTTCTGAGCCCGGGGGGCAGCCTCTGTGTTGTCGGATGTGAACGAATAGTAAATGTATGTAATTTAAACACAAAATAAATGGCAGTTTTGGGGTTTGTTCGGTCGGTGAGCAACACTTAAGTATAAATCTGGTTGCTGAGATGGTGGCGACCTGTCGACCTGGAACGTACTGTAAATCTGGCCCATCCTGTCCTCTCTCTCTCTCTCTCTCTCTCTCTCTCTGTCTGTGCACGTCGCTCTCCTTCCCTCTCTCACTGTCTCTTCGCCTCTCCTTCTCTACATTGCTCATAAATCACCCAGCACCCAGTAAAGATAAAGTAAGCGACAAGCGATTGGCGCGAGAGCATAGAAACAGACACAGACAGGCGAAGGGCATGGGAGAATGTTTCTTTGAGTGCGTGCGTGCGTGCGTGCGTGCGTGCGTGCGTGCGTGCGTGCGTGCGTGCGTGCGTGCGCGTGTGCACGCGTGGCTGTGCATACATACACACATGCACGGCAGATAGGGAAGAGGGACGTTGATTCTTACTGTAGTCCTCGTCTCTGTCTGAGACAGACAGACAGACAGACAGACAGACAGACAGACAGACAGGCAGGCAGGCAGGCAGGCAGGCAGGCAGACAGGCAGGCAGGTTAGGCAGGTAGACAGGCAGACAGGCATCTGGCATACCCCCCCCCCCAAACAAGATGTTTGTTTAAATAGCAGAGCTACAACATTGTGCGCCTGTAGATATCTCTTCTCTTGCAAAATCTGACCCAGTACAGATCCGATCCCTGTCAAATACATTAGTATTTAGTTCATTTAGTTTACTAGTTTTAAAGAGCCCATAGTAGGCTACCCAAACTATTGCCTTGTATTGTTGTGTGTATCCACAAGAGGGCAGTGGTGGCACACATTTAGAGCCAGCCTTTGCTGGTATAATTAACCTGTGTCACCACTGCCATAATGACCGCTTGCACAAGGCTTCTTCTATTAGTGTTAATTAAGTGTGAATCGTAATGAGGGAGTGGGTCTAGTGAGTCTAATTACCAACTTTCATCTCAAACTACTGTAACTTTCATCTCATTGTCTTGACTTTGAAATATTTATAACAACACTTACCTTTCTAGTGAAGTGCACTTCTTTCCCTGCTCGCTGTGTTAAGCCATTCTGAACGGGAACCCCTTTTGGTGTTTTAAGCATTATGTTACACTTTAGCTATTGAAAAATAGCAGATCTACAAGCTCATAGCGCGGCACCGAGTGCCGCGCTACGAGCTTGTAGGTCTGCTATTTTAGAATATTCGTGAAAATGTGGCGCAAATCTTTGAATGTATATTCTTTCAGAGCAAACGTTTTTAACTCAAATCTTTGCTTCTGGGAGGTCCCCGGAACAACATATTTTCAGATGGGGGTCGGCGGCCAAATGCATATAATCTTGGGGGGCCTTGACATGAGAATGTTTGAGAACGACTGACATAGAAACATAGGGTTTTCAGATAACTGTCATGATTTAGAAGACAATTTTGTAGAATCGTTCCCAGGTCTAAATGGGTTAAGGCCCCCATGGTTCTAATCTATACTATAGCCCCCCTCCTATTTTTGAGTGGTGTAAACCACTCCTACAACTGGCTTTGTTAGTTTACGTGTCTGTCTGTCTGTCTGTCTGTTCGTACCAAAAAATGAGCATGGTTGCTATGGTCACCCAGTTCACACGGGTGTGATTTCATTACGTCAGACATTACGTCAGACCACAGCTGATCCGTCTATATAAGACCTTACACGACTCAGTTCACACGGGTGTGATTTTTTTTTCCCTCTACAAAATATCTTCATTGAAAATTGACAATCTACAAGCTCACAACAATCACGCCATGTTGTGGAACTTAGAGATGTGCAATTTTGCCATATTTTCACCTCGGAATAGTCTCACGCCTCGGGTGCTGACTGTAGCTGAAATGAAAACTGTAGCTACACAAAAATGTTCATTAAATGAAATTCTATGAATGAGGTTGAATACTGTTTTCTCTATAACCGTAGTGAGGACTGAACTCTTAACCTGGTATTCATTTGTAAAAACTGTGTCACGTTACACGTATTATACATTTAAAAAAAAGAAATACTACACAAAGCACACAGAATCTGACGGGCTTGTCCAACATTGTTGTAGTGAAATCCAGTGGTGGAATACTTTCCTAAGTACTTTTACTTAAGTACTGTACTTAAGTAAGATATTGAGGTATTTGTACTTTACTTGAGTATTTCCAATTTCCAGTACTTTCACTTCTACTTCTACTACATCTAGGAGCCAAAATTTTTACTTTTACTTCACTACAATTATTTGAAAACTTTAGTTACTTTGGCGATTTAAATTTTGATTAGAAAACATACATTAACCACTTCAACCCTATACATTTCGGCCATTTGAAAATAGCAGATCTACAATTTTCAATAGATTTTCTACACATTTTGAACTTGTGAAATGGGACATTCTGCAATATGAATACTTTTACTTTTAGTACTTTAAGTACATTTTGATGGCGATACTTTTGTACTTTAACTCAAGTACATTTTCAATTCCGTACTTTTACTTGTAACGAAGTAGTTCTAAATTGCAGTATTGGTACTTTTAAAACAATTGAGTACTTTTTCCACCACTGGTGAAATCACCACGTTGGCCTGCATTCTCTTCCTCTCTCTAAGCCCATACCCGAACGACCGGTCGTCGTCTGAACAGATTTAATTTCCTCCTTTTATTGGTGGATTTCTTCAAATGAATTTGAACTTTGTCCTTCCGGGACATGTCCCGGATAAAGTGGGCCTTTGTGTGAGCCAGTCGGGGGGCCTGCATGTATTCCTGTCAGATTATACTTGAGTCCTATAGATAATGTCTTTTCACACTCCTAATAGTCCCTCTTTTTTCCATTTCATCTTCTTTCCTGTCTTTCTAGGGATTCGAAGACCCCAAGGATAAGTGAGTATAGCTGCTCATGTACCCTCCCTCCCTCCCGCACCCAATCTCGAGTCTTTTTTCCTGTGTGCCGCTGTGGGCTAACCTGACTCTGCCAGATGGGGCAGCAGAGAGTACACTGGGTTCCCCCCCTCCTGCTCCCATCTGGGAACTCTCAGGCAGACTTGATGCTCCGGCCACCAAACGGCCTGGCCAATCAGCGGCAGCTAGAGGCGGGATCAAGGCAGCACTGTGTATGCCCAGTGTACTCTCTGCTGCCCCATCTGGCGGAGTCAGGTTAGCTGTGGGCTGCTTGTGTTAACCATTTTCCACCTGGTGTTTTGGGCATGTCATTACCTAGGCGAAATCTTACAAATCTTTTCAAAGATTTAAACTTTGTCAAAAAGCACACACATATCAAATCTACAAGCTTACAACTCATTGCATTTGGGGTGCACTGTGAACTTCAAGTTGTAGGTCTTCTATTTTCACTATTTGCCCTATGGTGCTGTATATATGGATACAGGGTATAAGTGGTTAATAATGGTGGTGATTATCGTGGCAAAATAATTAATCTTTTCGAGTTCATTAACATAAGACCGCATGGAGCAGTTATGTCCCAAAAAATGCTTTTGCTCTTCTCCGCCATGGGCTTTCCCATCAACAATGTTTATCCTGGCGTGGGGTAAAGCACTACTCGGGCATGG
This sequence comes from Electrona antarctica, assembly GCF_951216825.1. Lineage (NCBI taxonomy): Eukaryota > Metazoa > Chordata > Actinopteri > Myctophiformes > Myctophidae > Electrona > Electrona antarctica. The sequence continues at coordinate 4,938,414 of NC_136794.1, read as the reverse complement.
CCGGGTAGCCTGGCTTGGCCAGCCTCATAGCGGGGATTCACTGAAGACTCTTCCCCGCATATAAGAATCACAGGCCGTTCTGGAAAGTTTGGGGCAGAGGTTCGTCGTTGGCATCCAGGGAGTGTGTGTTGTGCACAGTTTGGCATGGCATTGACCAACAACGGCGCCCGGAGATTAGCTGTACAGATGAGACGGACGGACAACAATGAGAAAACAGTAGAGCTGCTAGCATACATACATACACTCGGCATCCCCTGAGAGGCAAACAACAGCTGGTCTCGTCTTGTGTTATCTAGAACGTTATCTCAACGTTTTTGGCCGGGGACCCCCGGCAATGCTTTGGCAATGTCTCGGGACCCCCGCCCCACCCCCTCCCGACCCCCAATATAAATTGACTGCTACAATAACCTTAAACCATTTTGGGCGGGAACCCCTTTTGGTGTTTTAAGCATTGTTATAATTTAGCTATTGAAAAATAGCAGATCTACAAGCTCATAGCGCGCCACCGAGTGGCGCGCTACAAGCTTGTAGGTCTGCTATTTTTTTATTTATTTTTTAATAATTTGGGGACCCCCTAAAATAATTTGGCGACCCCCCCCCGAGGGGTCGCGACCCACGGGTTGAGAACCCCTGATCTAGACATTTCATTTTCAGAAACACGCAAGAAAACCTCAACCCCGAGGACGAGGTGGACGAGTTCCTGGGCCGAGCCATCGACGCGCGCAGCATCGACCGGCTGCGCTCGGAGCACGTCAAGAAGTTCCTGCTGACCTTTCGCGAACCTGACCTGGAGAAAAAGGTATGGATGCGTGCTAGTGGTGGAAAGTAAGCAGTGTTGTTTTCGTCGACTAAAACTTAAGACGAAAAATGTTCGTCGACTACCTTTTTTCACTGACTAAATGGAAACTAAATGAAAACTAAGTTTACTCAACTCATTTTACACTTGGTTGCATGCTGAAAATATTTTCAACTAGAAAAAGTGCCCTTCTGGGCACAGGTCTCCACCAGGAGGATAGGACTGTGTGAGATGTTTGGCAAAATGTTTAGGAGTAATATAAACATGTTTGCCTTTGATGGCAATTGGATGACTTGAGGCATTTTGTTCCAAAAATGTGTTTTGCAAAAATCAACCTGTTGGTGGCGCTATAACAGGCCAATGTGAAAAGGGTGGGATATATTCCTCAGCCTAGTAAGAAAATGTGTGAAAGATTTCACGTAAATTGCATGCTGCGTTCATGATTTGAGGCTTTTGTTCAAAACGGGGCAATCTTGCAAACTGTGAAAGCCAATTATAGCCAATTAGGATGGAATATGAAATATCGGACAGATCCGACTTGAGCACATGACCATAGAGATACTGTGTAACGATTTGTGAGATTTTTGGACAGAATCTGGAGGAGTAATATCAAAAAATGTGTTTTACAAAAGTCGGCCTCCTGGTGGCGCTATAAAAGGCAGATGCGGAAAATGCAGGTCAAAGGTTTGTCCTTGGCCTCTAGGGAGTGTGCATGCAACGTTTCACGCAGATTGGTGCAGTTTTAGGTAAAAAATGTGAAAAGCTGCCTCATGGTGGCGCTATAACAGGCCGTTCTGGAAAATGCGGGGCAGAGGTTCATCGTTGGCATCCAGGGAGTGTGTGTGCAAAGTTTGGCATCGACCAGGTTAACGGTGCCGGAGATTAGCTGGTAACAGACGGACGGAAGGACGGACGGACACACACACACGGACGGACGGACGGACACACACACACACACACACACACGGACGGAGTGCAAAACATACTCTCTCCCCATGCCTTCGGCCTGGTGGAGACAACAAAACATACTCTCTCCCCATGCCTTCGGCCTGGTGGAGACAACAAGGGCTATTTTCAAGTGGGTTAGGGTTAGGGTGTAAAATGAGCAGAAAAAGCAGCCAAAAACTGTTTTGAGGTACTTTTACTTCTGTACTGCACTACATTTCAGAGGCAAATATTGTACTTGTACTCCATTAAAATTTTTTGAAAACTTTAGTTACTAGTTACTTTGTAGATTTTGATTGATACAAAACAACTTCAGCCCTATATATACTTTACATTTCGACCATTTGAAAATAGCAGACACACACACACACACACACACACACACACACACACACACACACACACACACACACACACACACACACGCCCCCTCTTGCACACACATGGCTCCAACGAACTGCAACGCCCAATGAGGCATCTATATTTTTAATATCTATGGTGCAACCACTCCAAGGAACAGCAATGAGTACGTGTCCCTATGTTTAGGGAGTACCAACAGGGGGCACTGTTGCACCGCTCACTTCAGACTGGTCTGATTTGTCTCAGTGTATGGATAGTGGACCAGGCATACATGGAATTGGACAGGTGGCCCCGCCTGTCCTCGCCTTATTGTAGATATGCCGCTGACACTAGGGCATTAAGCAACTAGTCGACCTTGTTGGTACTAGTTGACTAGTTTTTTTTTCCCCGATTTTGTAGGCCTCAAGATCAGGTAGATTATAGTTATAGTCACCATGTACACAGTTTTTAAATGTACAAATATTTATTTAAAAAACAAAACAAAAAAAAAAACGTTTTTTAAAAAAGAAAACATAATATGTGGTTAAACAACTAGTCGACTAGTAAACTAGGCAACTAGTCAACTAGTAAAAATTACTAGAAGTGAATGCCCTAGCTGACACACACACATGCGTGAGCAAACAAACACACGCACATTGCCAATATCACACCGTGTATAGTTGGCCACAACAAGCAATCTTTCTCACAGCACTCCACTCTTCGAAATCCAGCTGTGTCCAATTACTGTCCTTTGAAGTGTGTTGTGGGGGGGCGGTCCTTTTCAATTAAAGCACAGTTGAAAAGGAAGACGGAAAGAAAGTGAGAATAGAGAGAGGTTTGAATGGCAGGGAGATTATACAGCTCTGGCAGCTGGTGGCAAAACTCCACCTGCAAGAGAGGAGGAAGGCTAGACTGGGAAGTCAGCGCTAACGTGTTGGGGAGAATGGCAAACGAGACAATAAGACGCCATTTAAAGATGTTTATTTTTGTTTATTATTTTTGTTTATTATTTTTGTGTGTGTGTGTGTGTGTGTGTGTGTGTGTGTGTGTGTGTGTGTGTGTGTGTGTGTGTGTGTGTGTGTGTGTGTGTGTGTGTGTGTGTGTGTGTGTGTGTGTGTGTGACCGTGCGTGCGCCCATGCATGTGACAGTGCGTGTGTGCGTGAGACAAATAAACCAGTGTTTGACAGTAACCATTTACTGTACTTGAGTACTACACGTAATACATTTTTCTGTATCTGTGTGTTACTTGGAGTATTTGTATTTTTGGATAGTTGACTTTCAACTCCACTACATTTCAAAGACAAATATTGTACTTGTGGAGTATATATAATATATTTTAAAAGCATGCACTATAGAGCATTGCAGTCCCGCCCCCTTTCATGACCACGCCAGGCCCAGGAAATAATTCCCAATGCATTTTTCCCATAGACATTTCAAAAAGTATTTATTTAAAGACCTTTTAAGCGTTGTACGAAGCCAACGTGACAAATCATGACAACAAACACAATATTTTGGACCAAACAAATAATTACAAAGAAGAAAAATAAGAAAAAAAGTGTTGTAACCTGCCGTTTTCTTCTTCTTTCTAATTTTGTTTGTTGTCATGATTTGTCACAACTCGAGTTGGCTTTGTACGACGCTTAAAAGGTCTTTAAATAAAAACTTTTTGAATTGTCTATGAGGAAAATGAACGGGGAATCATTTCCTGGGCCCTGGTAGGGGGCGGGACTGCGACACTATAGAGGGTATGCGCATGCTTAAAGTGAATGGCACATCGAGTGGCAAATCGAGTGGCAAAGCAATAGGCAAAGTGAGTTAAACATTGTTAAATGTTGTTTAATGAAATCAGATAGGACTTTTCTGTTTGGATTCATGGGCTGCCAAGGCCAGAAAGTAGTTTTTTGACACTCATTAGGCATTCCTGCATAACTTCCTGGTTTGATGATGATGTCACGCGCATACCCTCTATTGTCTGTTGATGATGCTTTGTTCTTTCTCTGACTTCCTCCGACCTCCTTCAGTTCTCCAGGCAGGTGGACTCCAAGTTCGGCGCCTACGTGGCCTGTGCCTCCCTCGTCTTCCTCTTCATCTGCTTCATCCAGATCGTCATCCTTCCCGAGTGAGTACCCACCCCCCTCCCCAACCAACCTTGGACCACTTTCACTTCCACAGATGGTCTTGTGAAAAGGCCATTCATTCTCTCTCCCTCCCGATAGGGACCTTCTTTTTTGCATTGTAGAGGAAATGTCAAATTCGATCGTTTTGAAAGACATAAAAGGCTGGCTCAGTGAGTCTGAGCAGAAAGAGAACAATGCGTTAGATGGCAGTTCTCATTAGAGGGGACAATGATGAAACTGCTGCTTTAAAGGGGACAATGATGAAACTGCTGCTTTAACTCATTCTGGGCGGGAACCCCTTTTGGTGTTATAAAGCATTATGTTGTGTTTTAGCTGTTGAAAAATAGCAGATCTACAAAGCTCATAGCGCGGCACCGAGTGCCGCGCTACGAGCTTGTAGGTCTGCTATTTTTGAAAAATCGCAAAAATGTGGCGCAAATCTTTCAATATATATTCTTTCAGAGCAAACGTTTTAAACTCATATCTTTGCTTCTAGGGGGTGGGTCCCTGGAACAACATATTTTCAGATGGCGGCCGGCGGCCAATTACATATATTTTTTGGGGTCCTTGATATGAAAAATGTCTGAGAACGACTGACATAGAAACATGGATTTTCCAAGAAAACCGTCAGGATTTAGAAATCGTCCTCAGGTCAAAATGCGTTAAAGGGGACAAAGATGAAACTGCTGCTTTAATGAAGCTGCTTTGCACCGAGCTGGATGCTGCAGCTATGAAAGGCATGTCGAATCAATTTCGGTGTGATTACAGCTCACTCCGAGAGAGATTTATAAACAACCCCCCCCCCCCCCCCCACACACACACACACACACACACACTTTCTACCATCTGTAAACTGACCTCCATTCTCTTTTGAACTATTATTTTATAAGGGGTTTTGTCCCCTCAGCCATCGCGGCATTAAACAAACTGCCCCACCGATAGGATGGTTCTGTATACTGTGTTGGACCTCATGTTTTTGTATTGTCTTTGTATTTTGTGCTCTGTGTTGTTTTTGATCTGGGTGTTTGAACCAGGGGGGAAGTCTGAAAGATGTTGTGTGAAGCCACTAAGGAAATCGTGACATTGTATTGAGTTGTACTTGAAATGTACTGTAATTCTGCAAACTGTTAATAAATATTTCAATCAATGCACAATGACGCACCCACGCACGCACGCACGCACGCACGGACGCACGCGCGCGCGCACACACACACACACACACACACACACACACACACACACACACACACACACACACACACACACACACACACACACACACACACACACACACACACAGAATCTCACACATGCACTCTTTCTGCTCCCAGTTCTAGTATGATGATGCTAGGCTTCTTCGTCACCTGTCTGGTCCTCCTGATGATCGTCATGTTCATATCCACCGTCTACTCCTGTTTTGGGGTGAGTATTGTCCGGTCAAAACCAGAGGCGTATCTACAATAAGGCGAGGGCAGGCGTCCGCCTGTCCAAATCCATTTCTGGCCTGGCCAAAATCCATACAATGAGAAAAAAAGAGGACAAAAACAAGACCTGATAACTATTAATGGACAGCTGATTGGCCGTCGCGGTAGAGCGCGACACTCAATCACCCATTGGAATGTAAATGCAAGCCTTTCAGCCTTTGTATCCTACTCGTCTGGCAGGTATATATCTCTTTGAAAACCTTTAGTGCTACGGTTGTGCGCGGGGAGACGACAATTAACACATCTTGCCTGCCCAAAACGTAATTCCTGGATACGCCACTGGTCAAAACTAGAGATGCTGGTATCGGAACTCTGCAGTATCTATTCTGCATCGTCAACGTCTCAAACATGACGTACAGACTAGTAGGAAGAGTCATGTTGGTATTATGTCTTTGAACCCATTTAGACCTGAGGACGATTCTACAAAAAGGCGTCTAAATCCTCACAGTTTTCTAAAACCCTATGATTCTATGTCAGTGGTGCTCAACCTTTATCATGTCAAGGACCCCCAGAATTAGTAGTATTTGGCTGCAGACCCCCCCATCTGAAAATATGTTGTTCCAGGGACCTCCCCAGAAGCAAAGATTTGAGTTAAAAATGTTCACTCTGTAATAATATATCTTCAAAGATTTGAGGCACATTTTTCACGATTTTTCAAAAATAGCTGAAGTATAACATAATGCTTTAAAACATCAAAATCGGTTCCCGCCCAAAACTAATAAAAGAAGCCAAGTGATTGGACGGATTTAAGAAGCATGTAGAGTGAGACGTTTCAAATTGTTCCCATCGGCAAGCACGTTTAGAACTCTCCCAGTTATTTCATATTGGAAACTTTCTCACCCCAAAAGGATGCTACTGACTCAGACGACGAAACGTAGGGCAACAGGTGGATAAAGTACTCAACTCCAGTCATTGAGTTAAAAAGAATAAAAACTCCCGGTCAAATATTTCTCAGTTTTAATAACGAAGGAGGCTATTCAAAAGTATAAGCTATTAAAAATTCAAATGTACAAGCTCATACAGAAATGTATCGCATCGCACTAGAGCAGCTATTTTCACTATTTTAGAAAAGAACTCAATTGGTTACTTCATAGTATAGCCTACTTTTTGGTCTGTTTGGGACAGAAGTACAACGCTTGTCTTTGAAATGAAGTGCCACATGCCTCACAACGTTCACAACAATGCAACAAAATGTTTGGGAAAAATCTGGACAGATTGTAAACTCATCTTCTGTTATAGTCCCTGGCAGCAAATAGATGGAGGGTCCACAGCCAAAATGAATGTCGATGTGTGGGTCCTTGACGTGAAAATGTTTGAGAACCACTGGTGTAGACGATATTAGCTTCTAAACCTGGAGTCAGAAGCCTCTGATGCAGTGCTGTTTTATTTGTCTGAGAAGGCCTCGTTTATCACGACAACATGACAGCGTGTTGTGTATGAGCAGCACTACAGCTGTACACCTAGGAGGTTGCCATTGATTTTCTTCTTCTCTGCGCGTGCGTGCGTGCGTGCGTGCGTGCGTGCGTGCGTGCGTGCGTGCGTGCGTGCGTGCGTGCAAGGGTAGGACAATTCACTCCCTCCCAATTTTATACAATCTCGAAACCTAGGATGCCGTTTCGATTTATATTGCGATTCTTAATTACATAGCAATTATGCGATTCAATGATTGTTGTGATGCGATATTGCGATTTTATTTGCGATTTTTATAGTAGAACATTTTAATAGAACTAGACCCGTACGTGCCCGTCGTCCACCGGGCTACTTGAGAACGATGCAACTTGGGAACCTAATAATACCCGTTGTCGACTTGTCGTAGCAACCGTCTGTCTGTGTCCCACATGGAGATCTCTGTATCTGCCTGTGTCTGAACTTTCTGAAGAGGGCAAACTGACTGTCTTAACTGTGAAAAGTGGACTGGTTAAGTAATCAACTATTGTCATGTGTGGGGTTGCCATGGCAATCAACTGGCTGAGGCAGATGCTGGAAATTGCACAGGTGAGGGGACTTGGCCTCATTAGGCCCACTGGGAGAGCCTGACCAGAGCCTTTTGTGGTGGTTTCTGGACAACCGTGTGTCCGACCGACTTGATACCGGGCACTGCCCTCCATGCGGGGGGGTGGAACGAGTCGAATTTGAAGTCGGTGGGGCAAACGGTTCTCGAGTTACGTGCATTACAACCGTACACACAAACACACACACACACACACAGACAGAGACGTGGCGCATTTATAGTTAGATATAAACGATATAAACCATGAAAAGTTGAATTATACACTTCAATGCAGCCAGAAAACTAAACAAATATATACGAAACTTTAAAATCGATTAAAACAAAATTGCGATATTTGAGTGAATCGATTCTTTTGATTCCACCACTAGTGCGTGCGTGTGTGTGTGTGTGTGTGTGTGACTGTGTGTGTGTGTGTCTTTCACATCAATGCACCTGGTGAGGTATGCCGGTATACAGCTGGCACATTGACAGACAGTAGTAATTGCCTCACTCGGAGCCGGTGTTTATCTCCGCTATTGGTCTTTGAAGAAAAGCTCTGTTGGTCTGATGATGACGTCAGAGGCCATAAAAAACCCCATGGCAGCCCTTGGGATAACCTTTTAGATTAATTTCCGGTTCTCTCACTCCGCTGGCTCTGACGAGAGGTTGTGAGGGAAATAAGAGATGATAGAAAAAGACCCGGGCAGCCTCCCCCCACTTTAGCGTTGTTATTAGAGTGTTTTATCTGTTGAGTCACCGTTATACATTATGTATGGAAACATTCAGGGCTGTGTTATTTTACATTTTATGTCTTGGTTGAGACTTGGAGGTCAATGCCGTTCGTGGGACCTCTAAGATAGGATTATTTCCATATCGTTGGATGTCAGGGGGAACCTTGTATGTCCAGAACCATTCCTTTTTTATAATCATTTAAATAAAACGAAATATATAGTAAAAACAGCCGAGCTACAAGCTACTAACATGTCGCATCGGGACACATTGTAAGCTTGTAAGATCTGCTATTTTCACTACTTTTGTGTGACACTCTTGTATCATGAAGTAGGTTGTTGATAAAAAAATCACACCCGTGTGAACTGAGTGGTGTAAGGTCTTAAATAGCCTGATCAGCTGTGGTCTGACGTAATGTCTGACGTAATGAAATCACACCCGGTTGAACTGGGTGACCGTAGCAACCATGCTAATTTTTTGGTACGAACAGAAACGTAAACCAACCATGCTAATTTTTTGGTATGAACAGACACGTAAACTAACAAAGCCAGTTGTAGGAGTGGTTTACACCACTCAAAAAGAAAAACATGAAAAGTTAAATATGGAGATATAAGGAGACAACAACGATGTCTTGGTGTTTAAGAAGTCTATACTTGTTGTGTAAAAATGCATAAAACAAAGGATAACAATACATTCTACATGTTACGTGATATCGTCTCACCAATAGGTCCTACAGCGAGGGGCTAAATAGTATTGGCTTAAGTTTGACGTGTGCTCATAAAAATTCAATGTCCAGAGAGTTGTGTCATTTCCGATACGTCAATCCATTTATTCACATACAGTAGAGCCGTCGATAAACTCACTTGATATATAACAGGACATGAACGCCGCCAGCAACAAACAGCATAATAGTGTCACGGTCGAAAACTGTTTGGCTTCACCTATCGCACACCTGCGTGCCATCACCCAACTGAGGGGTAATAATGGTTACCAAGGTAACCACCCACCCTCTGACATGATGTCATTAATTAGCAATTTCACAGCATTCATTTAAATAAACAAAATGGAATGAAATAGGAAGGCAATTTGGCTCCAACACCTCATGTACTGTAGGTACGTGTGTATCAGAGTGTAGAGCAGGAGAGTAGCGACACGCTTTGATCTTGCCGCAAAGCGGGTGCCTATGGGCTATAGTTCCAAACATTGCTCCTATGGCTGGAACTATCCCATAGGGCATGCAAACCTTGCACCTTTGGTATGCAAATTCGGGGGGTGCGTCATTTTAGAGATAGAATGAGCACTTCTGCATTCCATTGTTACAATGGGAGTCAACGCTAGTACTACCGTATACGTATATTACTCTGGTGTGTATATGTTTGTGTGACGCTGTAGTACAATCACGTAGATCTAAATATGGAGATACGAGGTTTTCTCAACCGCAACGGTATAAGGTGTTCGAGTGCCACACCGAGTGCCGTGCTACAATCTGCTATTTTGGTAAAATTCATGAAAATGTGGCCCAAATCTTTGAATATATATTCTTTCAGAGCAAACGTTTTTGGGGGGGTCCCTGGAAAAACACATTTTCAGATGGGGGGGGGGGGGGGGGGGTCCGTGGCCAAATACAGATCATTCTCGGGGTCCTTGGCTTGACATGAAAACGGTTGAGCACCGCTGACATAGAAACATTGGGGTTTTTTCAGAAAACTGATTTAGAAGATATTTCTTTTAGAATGGGCCTCATGTCTAAAATGGGTTAAACTAAGTATAACTCAGGCTTTCTCCCTGCCCATCCTCTACCTTGTCTTGGTGCTGCTAGTTCTTCCCAGCGCCTCTGCAGAGGCTCTCCAAGAGGATAGTCCAGTCCAGGCTCCACAGCACCCTGGTCGGTGTCTTCACCATCCTCGTCGTCTTTCTCTCAGCTTTCGTCAACATGGTGAGTCAAACCCAGTCAATCTGCCAGACACCCGCGATTTCTCGGGATTCGCGCTTGCAAACCTCCTTTGCCAATAACGATAAATCTCGGGTTTTGTTTAAAGTCATTTAATCCAGAATTAATAGTATTTTATTGACCTAAAAATATATTTTTATCATTTTCCCAAAAAAATGAACATTTTGGAGTTAGGTGGTCTCTTCCCGACTTTTATTTATTTTTAGGTTTTATGACCTCAATTACGCCCTGCACAACCTGAACTTCATTCAGTGGATTTTCTGTGTGTTCTGAAGCCTTTTGAGCTGCAATGAAAACAGGCAAAATCCCTCAACAGTGACATCTGCTGGCAAATTATTGTTATGTCATTGTTATGGATTTGTGGACTGTTACATCACAGTCCACAGGCAAATCAGAGCACTTGTTTGAGCCAGAAAAACCCCCAGACCACAGAAAATCTATTGAATGTTAAAAGTTCAGTTTTTTGGGAGGTGCAATTGAGCTCAGAAAACCTAAAAACAAAAAAAGAATGAGCTAAAAAAAATTACAAAAACTTTATTTTATGTCACCAGACCTTTAAAATCTTGGTGTTTTGCCAATTATTTGGGGGCCCTTTCGCAATATCCTCACATCCTGCAGGTTTGACCATCACTGCTCTACAGACACAGTACAATCCTCAATTGTTCCTCTTCCACTTCTCCTCTCTCTCCTTCTCCTCTTACTTTGACCCGCCGCTTATAGTTCACCTGTAGCACCCGCGACCTGCGGAGCTGCATCGGCTCTCGCCTCAACATCAGCCGCTACAGTGTGAACGCCTGCCACGCCCACCTCCTCAACTACACCCTGGAGTCCCAGCGCAGTATCTGTGGAGACACCTGGCCCGCCTGCACCTTTCCTGAGGTAAGATACAGTGTCTGTGGAGACACCTGGCCCGCCTGCACCTTTCCTGAGGTAAGATATAGTGTCTGTGGAGACACCTGGCCCGCCTGCACCTTTCCTGAGGTAAGATATAGTGTCTGTGGAGACACCTGGCCCGCCTGCACCTTTCCTGAGGTAAGATATAGTGTCTGTGGAGACACCTGGCTGCCTGCACCTTTCCTGAGGTAAGATATACTACAGAACAGTGACTGTGGAGACACCTGGCCCGCCTGCACCTTTCCTGAGGTAAGATATACTACAGAACAGTGTCTGTGGAGACACCTGGCCCGCCTGCACCTTTCCTGAGGTAAGATACAGTGTCTGTGGAGACACCTGGCCCGCCTGCACCTTTCCTGAGGTAAGATATACTACAGAACAGTGTCTGTGGAGACACCTGGCCCGCCTGCACCTTTCCTGAGGTAAGATATACTACAGAACATTGTCTGTGGAGACACCTGGCCCGCCTGCACCTTTCCTGAGGTAAGACACAGTGTCCCTGCACACTGCTGCGTTCTTTTGGATTTTTAGCTGCATAGTAAATGTAGTTAAAGTACTAAAAGTAAAAGTACTCATTGTGCAGAATGTGCCATGTGTTCACATGTGTACAAAATCTATTGAAAATAGCCGATCTACAAGCTCACAATGCGCATTGTGAGCTTGTAGATCGGCTATTTTCAAATGGCCGAAATGTATAGGGGTTGAAGTGGTTAGTGTATGTTTTCTAATCAAAATTAAAATCTCCAAAGTAACTAGTAACTAAAGTTTTCAAATAATTGTAGTGAAGTAAAAGTACAAATTTTGGCTCTGAGATGTAGTGGAGTTGAAGTAAAAGTACTGGAAATTGGAAATGCTTAAGTAAAGTACAAATACCTCAAAATTGTACTTAAGTACAGTACTTAAGTAAAAGTACTTAGTTACTTTCCACCAAGACTAAAGACCTTTCCTCCCCCGTCTCTGTCTGTCTTTCCGGCAGTACTTCTCGTCGTGCGTGGTGCTCAGTCTGCTGGCGTGCTCAGCCTTCCTGCAGGTCAGCAGCATCGGCAAGCTGTTCCTCATGCTCTTCATCGAGCTGCTCTACCTCCTCATCCTGGAGGTGCCCGAGGTCAACCTCTTCGACAACCAGGACCTGTTGATCATGGCCAACGCCATGTAAGTTGCTTCTGACGTCGACAAAAAAATCTTCTAAATCCTGACAGTTTTCTGAAATACCTATGTTTCTATGTCAGTGGTGCTCAATATTTCATGACAAGGACCCCAAAAATTATATGTAATTGGCCGCCGACCCCCCATTTGAAAATATGTTGTTCCAGGGACCTCCCCCAGAAGCAAAGATTTGAGTAAAAAAACATTCGCTCTGAAAGAATATATATTCAAAGATTTGAGACATGTTTTCACAGGGGTTTTTCAAAAATAGCAGACCTACAAGCTCGTAGTGCCGCGCTATGAGCTTGTAGATCTGCTATTTTTCAATAGCTAAATTATAACATAATGTTTAAAACACCAAAAGGGGTTCCCGCCCAGAATGGGTTAACCCATTTAGACCATGTACCATGCATGTTTGCTGCAGTGTGCATAATATCTGTGACACTAGGTAGTAGGTACCGCATATATTGTGCATGATATTTTAAGTAACTCCATATACCGTGGCGTACACGTGCTTTATTAACCCTGTTTTAAGACCCTCTCTGTTCTTCTCCCCACAGTGACTCATTCAATGGAACAAGGTGAGACTGATGATAAACTGTATATATGTGTCTGGAGAAAGCTAATAGCCAATCTAATGGAACTATAGATAGTTCCGGTGGTCCTGGACTGCACCAACACAGAGTAAACTAGAAAAAGTGCCCTTCTGAGCACAGGTCTCCACCAGGAGGATAGGAGTGTGTGTGTGATGCTTGGTCTGTTGTAGCGCCACCATGAGGCTGATTTGAAAACTGTCAAGTGGCATTTCTTCCAAAGCCTAGTGGGAATATGCATGCACAGTTTCACCACAATCAGACGCTGCGTTGAATAGTTGGGCGATTTGTACAAAACGGGTACAAAGCGGGCTACTCCTGAAAAGTTTAGAAGCCAATCGGAGCCAATGAGGGTGGATTATGAGAAATCAAACAAACCAGTCTTGATCACATGACTATGGAGAGCATGTGTACCGATTTGCGTGAAATTTGGATCAAATCTGAAGGAGTAATATTAGAAAAAGTGTTTTACATATGTCGGCCTCCTGGTGGCGCTATAAAGAGCAGATGTGAAAAATTCCAGGCAAAGGTTTTTCTTTGGCCTCTAGAGAGTTGGCATACAAAGTTATCCACAGATCCGTGCAGTTAGAGGTAAAACACTTTTCGGCCAGTTATAGCGCCACCATGAGGCTGAGTTGAAAATGTTCATGTGGCATTTCTTACTCGGCCTAGTGGGAATGTGCGTGCACAATTTCACGGAAATCACACGATGTGTTCATGATTTGCAGCATTTTGTTTGAAACTGAGCACTCCTGCGAACTTTGGAAGCCAATCTTAGCCAATCAGGATGGAGTATGAGAAATCTGAAAGACCCGTTTCGTTGAATGGCTCTAGAGAGACTGTGTACCAATTTGCGTGATGTTTGGACAAAATCTGTAGGTGTACTGTCCAAAAACTTGTTTTGCACAAAGCGGCCTCCTGGTGGCGCTATAACAGGCCATTACTATTCATGGTGAACCGATCAACCAGGTATGTTCGTACAAAATACCTAGGAGTAGTATTAAATAGACCATCTGCTCAGATGTTCAGAAAGATCAGATTGTGTTTAAGAAAACAGAGCAAAGAACTTACTTCCTTCGCCGCCTAAGATCCTTCGGTGCTATAGTAGACGGATTCTTCTTTTGTTCTTCACCTCTGTTATTATGAGTGTTCTTCAGTACTGTAGTACCACCTGGTATGGATGTTTGTCTGCAGCCCTAAAGTCACAACTGCTGCAACAACTGAACATTTGTTCAAAGATTGTTGGACAACCACTTCAGAGACTCTATATACATCCACGTATGATAACAGCATCCTAAGGTTAGCAAGGAATATCACCTCAAACTCTAGCCATGTGTTGTATGGAGAATATAGGTTGCTACCTTCGGGAAGGAGATATAATATAATAATAAACCTTTATTTACTGTATATAGCACCTTTCAAAACGAGGTTACAAAGTGCTTTACAAAGAATAAGAACAAATGCAGTGCACACCATAAACAACAGTTTACAATAATAAAAATAAAGAACAGGCAATGTACAGAAATGCAGTAGGACAGTAGAACAATAAGCAATGTTTAGAAACGTATTAGGCGTTAAAAGCAGCTTTATAAAAGTGAGTTTTCAGGAGGGATTTGAAGCGGGGGACGGATTCTGCGAGCCTTATCTCGAGGGGGAGAGCGTTCCAAAGAGTTGGGGCTCTGAGGGCAAAGGCCCGGTCACCTTTTGTTTTCAACTTAGAAGTTGGTATTTCTAAGAGCGCCTTGTCTGAGGACCTTAAGGTGCGCTGTGGGACATAAGGCTTGAGTAGGTCAGAAATGTAGGATGGGGCCAGATCAGAGATGGCCAACTCTAAAAGTCATTTAGTGTCCCAGCATATAATAAGGTCAGACTAAAGAGGTCCTTCAATGTCCACCAGTCGACTTTGAGGCTTAATCAGGAGTTGTAGTAGCCATGGGGTAATCTAAGCGGTGGACATTGCTCTTGTCTTCATGTTGTAACGGTTACTCTGTTTTGGGGTGCCAGTTATGCAAATGCCTAACACAATTTTAGTCCAGTTTGGACAAAACTAAAGTCAACCTTACAAAGGTACTGTACTACAGTAAGTGTAAATTATTAGACATTAGCACCGTCTGATTAAGCTAACTTCCTCATTACACAATTAGAGCTAATGTCCTGCTAACGACACGCAGCCTGGTAATTAACAACACGAGTCGGCATTTATCGGGTGTCTTGATGATAACTGGTGTCTCAACCAGCTGGTTCCTATCTCTCCGCTCCTATCAAATAATAAAACAATACAAATGCCCCAAAAAATGATAATTTTAAATGATTTAGTGGGTGTCTTCTTATCGCTAACCTTGGTATTGCTGGAGAATAAAATAATGGAAGCTTATTTTTCATATCGTTGCTGCCAGGGCAGAAACCAGACACTTTTTTCCCTTTTTTATAAAAAATCAGTGCTATTGAGTACCCTTTACTCAGTTAACTGTACGTCTGTGTGGGTTTTATAGTATTGAAAAAGCTACTAAACCTCTCCACATTAATGGTCAAAACCTGTGATGATAATATGAGGACACATTCAAATATCTAACAATGTATAAAGTCACTGTACCAACTTTGATGAGGTAGTATTGTGGTGTTCTAAAAACATTATTTTATATACATGTGTATATATATGTATTTCCTGAAAAGTTCATATTTTGTGTGTTTGTGTGTGTGTGTGTGTGTGTGTGTGTGTGTGTGTGTGTGTGTGTGTGTGTGCGTGCGTGCGTGTTTGTGTGCGCGTGTGTGTGTGTGTGCGTGTGTGTGTGTGTGTGTGCGTGTGCCTGTGCGCATGCCACGTGGGCGGGTGATATGAACTCAGCTGTGAGGTGGACTCCAAGGTGTCCCTAAAGATCATGACTCCAGTGGTCATCACGGTGTTTGTCCTGGCCCTATATCTTCACGCCCAGCAGGTGGAGTCCACAGCCCGGCTGGACTTTCTCTGGAAGTTGCAGGTGTGTGTGTGTGTACAGTACACTGTACAGTACACACAGTATGTACATGCACGCATGCATTGCACATGTATTCCTTAGTTCAGGGGTTCTCAACCCGTGGGTCGCGACCCATCGGGGGGTCGCCAAATTATTTTAGGGGGTCCCCAAATTATTTTCAAAAAAAAAAGTTTAAAAAAAATATATATATTTTCACGATTTTTCAAAAATAGCAGACCTACAAGCTCGTAGCGCGCCACTCGGTGGCGCGCTATGAGCTTGTAGATCTGCTATTTTTCAATAGCTAAATTACAACATAATGCTTAAAACACCAAAAGGGGTTCCCGCCCAAAATGGGTTAAGGTTATTGTAGCAGTCAATTTATATTGGGGGTCGGGAGGGGGCGGGGCGGGGGTCCCGAGACATTGCCAAAGCATTTCCAGGGGTCCCCGGCCAAAAACGTTGAGAACCCCTGCCTTAGTTCATCACTGCCTCTAGCTTCTAAGGTGCAGCAGTGCTCTTGTACGTGTGTGCGCGTGCGTGTGCGTGCGCACACAAACCCTTTTTTGTTATAGGATCTAATAACCTTTCATTAAAAGTGACAGCCTTTCTATTCTCCGGGCTTCACTTTTAAGTACATCTCAATGGATTCCTGACTACAAAAAGTCGAAAGATTGCCTCTCAACAATTATACCACATTTATGTAATTAACATATCAATCTTCTCAGTACAACTTTGAGATGCTTTTACAAAGAAAACATTTTTAGTGCTTTCCCCACCCACTGCCAATGGTGGAAAGTAACTAAGTACATTTACTTAAGTACTGTACTTAAGTACAATTTTGAGGTATTTGTACTTTACTTGAGTATTTCCAATTTCCAATACTTTTACTTCTACTCCACTACATCTTAGAGCCAAAATTTGTACTTTTACTCCACTACAATTATTTGAAAACTTTAGTTACTAGTTACTTTGCAGATTTAAATGTTGATTAGAAAATATACATTAACCACTTCAACCCGATACATTTCGGCCATTTGAAAATAGCCTATCTATTATTTTCAATAGATTTTGTACACATTTTTAACTTGTGAAATGGCACATTCTGCACAATGAGTACTTTTACTTTTAGTACTTAAGTACATTTTGATGCAGATACTTTTGTACTTTTACTCAAGTACATTTTCAATTCCGTACTTTTACTTGTAACTAAGTAGTTCTAAATTGCAGTATTGGTACTTTTACTTAAGTAAAACAATTGAGTACTTTTTCCACCACTGCTTGCCACACACCCACCCACCAACCTTGCCACCCACCCACCCACCAACCTTGCCACCCACCCACCCACCAACCTTGCCACCCACCCACCCACCAACCTTGCCACCCACCCACCCACCAACCTTGCCACCCACCCACCCACCAACCTTGACACCCACCCACCCACCAACCTTGCCACCCACCACCCAGGCCACGGAGGAGAAGGAGGAGATGGAGGAGCTCCAGGCGTACAACCGCCGGCTGCTCCACAACATCCTGCCCAAGGACGTGGCGGCGCACTTCCTGCAGCGCGAGCGGCGCAACGACGAGCTGTACTACCAGTCGTGCGAGTGCGTGGCGGTCATGTTCGCCTCCATCAGCAACTTCTCAGAGTTCTACGTGGAGCTGGAGGCCAACAACGAGGGCGTGGAGTGCCTCCGGCTGCTCAACGAGATCATCGCCGACTTCGACGAGGTGAGAGAAACGGACGGGCTAGTGTTGATTTCGTCGACTAAAAAGTAAAGACGAAAAATGTTCGTCGACTACCTTTTCCACTGACGAAAACTAAATGGAAACTAAATAAAAGCTAAGCTATGATGACTAAAACTAAGACTAAATATACTTGTTCGTCAACAGATAAAACGAGACTAAAATAAGTCATTTCCCAATTAGTTGCATGCTGAAAATAGCCGATCTACAAGCTCACAACGTGTCGCGCTGTGACGCGTTGTGGGCTTGTAGATCGGCTATTTTCAGCAAGTGAAAAAAACACTCATTACGACGGCATCAAAATACATTTTGTTCGACTAAATCACCTGTAGATTTAGTCGACTAAAATCTTATGATATTTAGTCGACTAAAATCTTATGATATTTAGTCGACTAAAACTAGACTAACGCTAAAACATTCCAGGTGACTAAAATGTGACGAAAACCAAATTAAAACTATTCAAGAGACTATGACTAAAACTAAAAGCAAAATTTGCGATCTACAAGCTCATAGCGCGCCACCGAGTGGCGCGCTACGAGCTTGTAGGTCTGCTATTTTTGAAAAATCGAAGAACGACTGACATAGAAACATAGCTTTTTCAGAAAACTGTCAAGATGTAGAAGACATTTTTAGAATCTGATCTCAGGTTAAAATGGGTTAAGCATGTTACAGTACACTTTAGCTATTGAAAAATAGCTAACATATTTTCAGATGGGGGTCAGCGGCCTATTACATATAATCTTGGGGGTCCTTGACATGAAAATGTTTGAGAACGACATGAGGATTTTCAGAAAACTGTCAGGATTTAGAAGACATTTGTAGAATCGTTCTCAGGTCGAAATGGGTTAATATTTAGGCCTGCGCCGTGTGTGTCCTCACAATATGTGTCCCCCCCCCCCCCCCCCCCCCATTAGATCATCAGCGAGGACCAGTTCCGGCAGCTGGAGAAGATCAAGACCATCGGCTCCACCTACATGGCCGCCTCGGGCCTCAACGACTCCACGTACGACAAGGCCGGCCGCACGCACATCCGCGCCCTGGCCGACTACGCCATGAGGCTGATGGACCAGATGAAGTACATCAACGAGCACTCCTTCAACAACTTCAAGATGAAGATAGGTGAGCGGTGAAACTCTTATGTATCAGCAACAGAAACATGAATTGATTGATCTATCTATCTATCTATCGATCTATCTATCTGCATAAAAATCTAAACATTTATTATATAGTCAGTGGTTCCAAAAGTTTTTCATGTCAAGGACCCCCAAATTGACATTTATTCTCATGGAAACCATTAATTTAAGTGAGAATCTAATCTTTTCAAGCTTACGCCAGGGCTCCACCGGACGCGTTGCGTCTCCGTCGCGTGCGTCAAAAAACGCAAAACATTTTTAAATGCACGCATCGCGTCTCCGTCAACGCAACGCAACGCGGGCAGTGGAGCCACCCTTCATTGATTAAAAAGGGAACATTCCCTGACGGTGACGGAGACGCGACGCTGACGCGCCCGGTGGAGCCCTAGCGTTATAAGGTAGAATAGCACATCCTTTATCCATCCGTTGTGTGTAGGTGGAGAAACCTGTTTCTATTTGAGGAGTAGAAGACGTCTGGCTTTGATTGATTGATTGATTGAAATATTTATTAACAGTTTGCAGAATTACAGTACATTTCAAGCACAAACTCAATACAAAGGCTGTTAACTGTGAGTGGACGACCCAATTAAGCATTACACTTGTTTACAAGAGGGTCCACCATGTTCAATTCATCAAAACATTTAGAGACGTACAAATAGACACTTCTATATAGACAAAGAACCGAACAGGAATTCATCATAATGGAGGTAAAAAGGGAAAATAAACATATACAGTGAGGGGAAAAGGGGGGGGTGGGGGCTGGTGGGGGATTCAGATTTTACGGTGGCCAGTTTCGAATTGCAGCCATCCGTAGGTGCCCTTTGAGAGCGGTTTTGAAGGAGTCAAGGGATTTGCATGTCTTAATGACTGTTGGTAGGGCGTTCCACATTTTGGTGGCATAGGAGCGAAAAGAATTTAGTCCCTTGTTTGTGCCGAATCTGGGTTGTACATGGTTCGTTGCACTCCCTCTGGTGTTGTGGGTGTGGACTTCGTTAACATTAAGGAAGTATCTAGACAGGTACAAAGGTATCTTGGTGGTGTATCGAATCTTGTGGACCAGACCCATTGCAAGATGCTGTACTAAGCCATTCCAGCCTGTCAAAGTGGGCAGGGGTGAGGTGGGTTCGGGGGGTGAGGCCAAGTAGGAGCCTGACCAGTTTGTTTTGGGAAGTCTGGAGCCTAGTTTTAAGGGCCTTTGAGGTGCTGTGGTACCAGGAGGTGCATGCATAGTCAAAGAAACCTTGTACGAGGGCTCCTGTTAAGGTCTTCAAGGTGTTTTTGTTGACCAGTGAGGAGATCCTGTAAAGGAATCTTGTTCTTTGGTTGACTTTTTTGATTACGTTGGTGGCCATTTTATCACCGGAAAGATTAGCCTCCAGGATGGAACCTAGGTAGGTCATTTCATCTTTACGTGTGATAACATTGTCACCCACTCTAACCAAGAAGCCATTTGCCTTGCTGAGATTACTATTAGAGCCAAAGAGAATGGATTCAGTTTTTCCCAGGTGTAAAGATAGCTTGTTATCAGCGAGCCAGGTGCAGATTCTACCGAGTTCAGAGCTGAGGGCCTTTTCAACCTGCAGTTTGTTCCTGTCCGAGACTAGCAGTGCCGAGTCATCTGCGAACAGGAACAAGTTGCAGTCACAAGCTGAAGTCATGTCGTTAACATAGGAACAGTAAAGCCCCTAGTATGCTTCCTTGTGGAACGCCACAGCTCACTGGGAGGGGGGGGGGACAGTGTTCCATTCACCTCCACCATCTGTTTTCTCCCCTCCAGGTAGGATTGCATCCAGCTCACTGATGTGCTATCGAAACCAATTGCTTTAAGCTTGTTAACCAGTATGGAGTGGTTCACGGTGTCAAAGGCTAAAAGAGAAGTAAAGGAGATTATTCTCTTAAAGTATGGAGGAATATTAGTCCCTGGGGGAACACCAAATAGGGCCGTTAGTGGGTTGGGTGGGATGGATGGATACACCCAATATATCAGAGTAGGATTTAAAATAAATGTATCTGTTCAGGAATCCACTAACCATGGGGCATGACCGAAACATTATGTGACAGGCCAGCAGCGGGTTGTCACTCTACATCACATGCATCACTAATATCTGGACATATCTGTGCTAGTCTTGCGTTAGTGTAATGAACCTTGAAGAATGATCTTACTTTGGATGAGACGTGTGATGAGACGAGATGTCTAGCACAGATTGAGGAACTGTGAACTATAGACTCAAAGCGGGTCTTCCATGTCGCATCGGGGCAATTTCTAACCCCAGGTCCCAGAAACCCAGTTTCTGGGTTTATTGAATTAAGTTAATTATATTTTGTTGAAATTCCCTTTCATGACGACGCCAGGCCCAGGAAATGATTCCCAATGCATTTTTCCCATAGACATTTCAAAAAGTATTTATTTAAAGACGGTTACGCCGCGGACAAAGCCAACTCGAGTTGTGACAAATCATGACAATAAACACAATATTTTGGACCAAACAAATAATTACAATGAAGAAAATCAACAAAAAAAGTGTTATAACCTGCCGTTTGTTTCTTCTTTCTAATTCTTTGTTTGTTCCCCAAAATGTTTTGTTTGTCATGATTTGTCACAACTCGAGTTGGCTTTGTACGAGGCTTAAAAGGTCTTTAAAATAAATACTTTTTGAAAAGTCTATGAGGGAAATGAACGGGGAATCTCTATTAGGGTTCAGGGAAAGTATAGAGTCCCACTGCAGAATGGCTGGGTTATATGGATTTGGGGGGCTCTCACAAATTTTGCTCACATTTTTTGCGAGGGCCATGGGGGCTCAATTTGTTTCTTAACCTTCATAGATTATATAAATCCACTGATAAACGGACCTTCGGCTCTCTGCGCGGTCACAGAAGTATCATAAATGACCTCAACTACATGCCTGTTCTTTCAGACAGCGCTCTAGTGAAGTGTCCCCCCCCCCCGCCTCTTTTATTGAACTGTATTGAGAGGATGGCCCCTTGAGATGCAGCATCTCGTTTTAGAGGGGGTTCTATACATACAAATACAACATTACAGCAGTGCAAGTACACAGTACGACTGTGGCTCAGGAGGTAGAGCAGGTCGTCCAATGATCCATGGGTCGGCGGTTCGAATCCCGGCTCCTCCTGTCTACATGTCGAAGTGTCCTTGGGCAAGACACTGAACCCCAAATTGCTCCCGATGTGCTGGTTGGTACCTTTCATGGCTTCTGCCGCAATCGGTGTATGAATGTGCGTGTGTGAATGGGTGAATGTAATGCACAATCTATGTAAAGCGCCTTGGATAAAGGCGCTATATAAATGCACCATTTACCATTTACCATTTACAGTACTAAAGACACATAGGTGCAACATGACATACAGTACAAATACACAGGACATACACATACAGGTACAGTTAGCTTGCTCCCCTTCTCCCACCCCTGACCCCCGACTTGTTAAATAATAGAGAAAAACAGTTCTATAACCTGTGTCTTCTACAGGTCTGAACATCGGCCCGGTGGTGGCTGGTGTGATCGGAGCCCGGAAACCTCAGTACGACATCTGGGGCAACACGGTCAACGTGGCCAGCCGCATGGACAGCACTGGTGTACCGGAGAGGATCCAGGTGAGAGAAGGTCTTAGCTTGGACTTGGAGAGGAGAAATGGATTTATGCATGTACATATTCCTATGTAAAACTTTTTTTTTGAGTGGTGCAACCACTCCTATAGCCTCGGAAACCCAGACGTTTTTATTTCCAGGGAGAAAAAAAAAAGTCTGGGGGCCGAGTCCACTTGAATTCAGCATACAGTAGGGCAAACGTCGCTGTGTGTGACCATCTTGAACTGTGACACTGTCTGGAGATTTGACCCCAAATTGTGTAATCCCCAATACATACATAATTTTGGTTGAGAATGATGTGTGTTGAAGACAGCAGTGGTCATTTTAACCACCCTATTTTATACATTGGCTGTTTAAAAATAGCCAAACTACAAGCTCACTACAAGCTCACTGCCCCCTATTTTTAAATTAAGTTGAAAGATTTAGCTTCTTTTAAAATGATTATTATTTTTTCCCCGCATATTAATGACATGCCAAAATAGAGACGCCATGTTTAAAGTGTTAAATCTCTGGATGTGTTTTATCTAATAGCACACGGTGCTCTCTTTAAAGGTTTCATGACATTAATTTTCATTTATTTTTCGTTTTTCTTTTACGTTTTATGACCTCAATTACATCCAAAAAACCTGAACTTTGAACATTCAGTAGATTTTACTGTGTTCTGGAGCTTTCTCTGGGGTTTGGAAGTCTTTCTGTGCTGCAATGAAAACAGGCAAAACAGTGAAAACAGTGACATCTGCTGGCAAATCCCATTGATATATATATGGGATTTTCTGTCTCTTACATCACAAACAGCAGGAAACTGGGTGCAATTGAGCTCAGAAAACCTAAAAAATAATAAGAAAAATTACATTTATTTTTTTGTCAAAATCCCTTTAACCATGTCCTTCCCCTCTGCTCTAGGTCACCACGGACCTGTACCAGGTACTGAGTTCCTACAACTACACACTGGAGTACAGAGGTATGGTCACGGTCAAGGGCAAAGGAGAGATGATGACCTATTTCCTCACCGGAGGACCTCCCAGCAGTTAACAGCCGCTAAGAGACGCACAACAAACCCTGGGGGGGGGAAGGAGGTGGCTTGAAACACAACGTGGCAAGTCAACAAAGCCGTTTGTCACGACAAGCAGGCTCAGGGAACTGTAAATCGCTCTTGTGTTGGGGCCGAGACCGAACCTCACGTAGTCCCACACCAAGCCCCTACATAATGTGGCTCCAGCCAACGCCAAATGTCCGGAATGGACAAGACAGGAATGGCGCCCGACCCCCTGCCTGGCTCGGCTCTGAATAGAGAACTACTCGGTGGGGGGGGGGGGCCTGGGTATGGGCCAGAGATTTAAGGTGACCAAAGACGTCCAATCAGACAGTTTTGTCAAGGAATGTCCTTATAAGGACGCGAAGGAGCCCCGCTTGGAGTCGGTCTTCTCGCAAAGTTCTCTGACGAGTCTAGAACTTTCAACTGAAGGATCCACGTGTTGAACAAAACCCGCATGAGGACAATGATTACTTTCTCTTCCTCTCTCTTCTGTTTCTCTGGCAGTATATACACACACATAAAGATAACGCACTGTTTTATCTGTGTGTGTGTATAGCATAATATTATGTAAAACCTGTGCGCTGTTTGAGTGATACAGATACATCGCGATGGATGACGCGAGCATGGTAAGCAGCCAGCACCGCAGCAATACCCATCCCCTTTACAGCCAATAGAGCAGAGATGGAGATGTTTTACTGTAATGTGTGCCCGCTGCAGGCAGGTGGCGCTATAGGGAGACAGTGTGGACACTGTTACCCCCATCTATAGGGGAGGCATGAATCGACGAGAGAGAAAAACGCTGAGCGGAATATTGTGTGTTTACAGACCGCTTCCCGTCAGGAATACGCGCACGCACACACACACACACACACACACACAGCTATAAACATACGTACTGTAAATGCAGCATACACGTGTACTGGTGTACAAAAAAAGGCCACACGCACACACGCACACACGCTTCACGCGCTTTGACTGAAGACACTTTTCAACTCAAGATGTCAACGGAAAGCTTTTCCTGTTTTGTTTTGTATTTCTGACATTTTGTATTTTGAGTCCAAAAAAAACACCAAACCCTATCAGATATTTTAGAGTATATATTTTGTACATTAATATATTACAGAGAGCTATCTATAAAAAAAAATAATGCCATTGTGTATTCGGGATGTACGCAAATGATCATGTTTATGCACAGATGTTAACAAAAGGGGGGGTGAGGGGTTTATTGTATCGCCCAGATTATCCCATTTTGGGCGGGAACCCCTTTTGGTGTTTTAACTAAGCAGTATGTTATCCTTTAGCTACTTAAAAATAGCAGATCTACAAGCTCATAGCGCGCCACCGAGTGGCGCGCTACGAGCTTGTAGGTCTGCTATTTTTTTTAAATCGTGAAAATGCGGCACAAATCTTTGAATATATATATTATTTTCGACGTCAGGCCTAAATGGGTTATTTGTGGTTCACCGGCTTTTTGACATTTTGGTTTTCAGATATCAGTAACCACTTTAACCCCCAGTATCCGTATTTTCCGGGGGAAACTTTTTGCAGAAAATTTGCCGATCTTCTTGGCAAAGTGGCGCGCTGTAAGCCGGTAATTTAGATCTGCAATTTTACAGGGAAGATATTTAATGTAGAGCTAAAACTAGCAAAGACAGCTAGCTATACACCCGCTTCTTCGAACGTTAACAATCGGCAATCAATCACCATGTATGTTCTCATCAGGACCATGAAAGGGAGGCAATGTGTACATTTCCACATACTGCCTAGTAGGAGACTAGGAAATGCGGAAGTGAAATTACTGCCCGCCGAAGCGAAAACTGACTTACAAAACTATATAAAAAACTAAGCTATGATGACTAAAACTAAGACTAAATATATTGACAATTTCAGCAAATAAAAACTAGACTAAAATGTTAGGAAGGGACTAGTGGACAAGAGATCCAGCATAAGTCATTTTACAATTGGTTGCATGCTGAAAATAGCAGATCTACAAGCTCACAACGCGTCACAGCGCAACGCTATTCTCAGTCATTCTCAGTCATTACGACGGCATCAAGGCCCGCCAAAATACATTTTAGTCGACTAAATCACCTGTAGATTTAGTCGACTAAAATCTCATGACATTTAGTCGACTAAAACTAAACTAAACACTAACACATTCCAGGTGACTAAAATGTGACTAAAACTAAGTGAAAACCTTTCAAGAGACTATGACTAAAACTAAAATAGAATTTGCTGCCAAAAACAACACTGCATGGCAGGCAAAGACTGATATGAGGTTTAGGGGACTTGCATGGCCAGGCAAGACAGTTAAGGTGGTTGCACACCGGCCGCGTTTTTCGGAAAACCAATGGAGAAACGCCGCTAAAAATCGGGACAATGGCTGACAACAACGTCGATATGTGGAAATGTCCATACTGGCTGCATTGCATGGTGTTGATAAGGGGCTGACGATGGAGATTAAATCATCTGGTAACACCCGAAAAAGACACTAAAAGACGCTAGTATGGAGCCCTGAGGGCAACGTGTGGCGGGTTTAAGTGATTTAAAGGTGTTGGCTTGACGTAAAGACAGCACCGCAAGCGGTCGGCTGCGTTTTATTATTTAACCTTGTCAAACCGACACCCCAAACTTTAGTTACTAGTTACTTTGGAGATTTTAATTTTGATTAGAAAACATACATTAACCATTAATACATTTCGGCTATCTTCAATAGATTTTGTACACATTTTGAACTTGTGAAATG
This sequence comes from Electrona antarctica, assembly GCF_951216825.1. NCBI lineage: Eukaryota > Metazoa > Chordata > Actinopteri > Myctophiformes > Myctophidae > Electrona > Electrona antarctica. Next base: position 4,912,210 of record NC_136794.1, on the reverse strand, counting down.
GCACATTCTGCACAATGAGTACTTTTACTTTTAGTACTTTAAGTACATTTTGATGCCGATACTTTTGTACTTTTACTCAAGTACATTTTCAATTCCGTACTTTTACGAAGTACGGAATTGAACTAAGAAGTAGTTATTTGCTGGTTCGTGCTTCAGCAAATAGCCGATCGAGGAGCGAGCAATGTGTCGTCAGCTTGTAAGCGAGCAATTATTTGGTGCGCTACACACCCCGCACGCAGCTGAGTGAAACCAGGTCGTTTCGGACGGGAAGCGAGTGACGCAGGCCTTGGATCAGCTGCACATGATGCACATGAGGGGCACGGGCCAGAGCCATAGAGTATAGACAGAGTTACGCAAACTCTGTTCACTTCATGGGGCCAGTCCAATGGTGGCTCTCCTACATAGACTTCTATTGAGAATGGGGGACAACAAATAGGGACAAGTCCTGGACCTGGAAGCAGGCAGAAATGCACTGGTCTCAGGCAACAGCCCAGCTTTAATGATCTGAAATCCCTTTAATTTAGGTTGTTTTGTAGTAATCGCACAATGTAATGTTTATACATTACAGAGACGTTAGTTGTTACTGTACAATACTTTTAAAACAGTTGTCATGTTGGCACACATGCCTAAAATTGCTCTTATTTGCGCCGCCCTCGTTGAAAACAATGTATTTCCAACTCCAGCTTGCCCCTCTCCAGGCTTGCATGAACAGTGTTCGAGCGCTCGGTTTCTTCCCCCTCAATATCGTAACTCTTCTATTAGATGGCTCTGGTGCTGGCCACGTAGCGTGGAGAAAGAAAAAAATCCACAAATCCAGGTGTAGTCGGCCGCGGGAACACTGTAAACACACCCGCTCGCGTCAACATCCCTCAACTTCTCCACGCGTGTCCAAATTAATCGCCCGGCTCTCATTGAAAATGAATTACCAGTCACTTACCGCCGTTCGAAACGACTTTTTAACCTTATAAACCCCAGCAACCGAAAATACACTAGCATTGAGCCCTGAGGAACTACGCTCAACCATAAGGGGGTTTCAGTGTTTAAAGCACAATGACACTGAGGTTGGGGGTTTCTAGTTACCTTTCCATGGTGTAACTCCAAATGTTGGTGTTGTTTTTGGCAGCAAATTTAGATTTTAGTTTTAGTCATAGTCTCTTGAATTGTTTTCATTTAGTTTTAGTCACATTTTAGTCACCCGGAATGTTTTAGTGTTAGTCTAGTTTTAGTCGACTAAATATCTTAAGATTTTAGTCGACTAAATCTACAGTTGATTTAGTCGAACAAAATGTATTTTGGCGGGCCTTGATGCCGTCGTAATGCCACTTGCTGAAAATAGAAGATCTACAAGCCCACAACTGCGACGCGTAGGGGGCTTGTAGATTGTCTATTTTCAGCATGCAACTAATTGTAAAATGACTTATACTGGATCTCTTGTCCACTAGTCCCTTCCTAACATTTTAGTCTAGTTTTTATTTGTTGATGAAATTGTCAGTATACTGTATTTAGTCTTAGTTTTAGTCATCGTAGCTTAGTTCTCATTTAGTTTCCATGTAGTTTTCGTCAGTGAAAACAGGTAGTCGACGAACATTTTTCGTCTTGGTTTTAGTCGACGAAAACGACACTGGTGAGTTATCTTCAATAGCTACTCAGTTTATTTGAAATTAAATTCCTTAAATATTCCCCTCAATGAGCGAAACAAAGTCTCAAAGTCACTCTTTTAGCACATAAACCAATGCAAAGAGCAGATTCTGCCAAATGTATACAGTATAACTTCACAAACCCAACACATATTATCTTCCTAATTCAAAAAGAATCAACGGGAAGTTGACTTTTTTATGCTGTGTTTTGTAATGTTGTTAGCAGAAGCTACCTTGTTTGCATTTATTGATGTGCTAAAACAACATGCAATATAAGTCCAATGAGGAGACTATTTGGGAATTCAATTTCTAATTGAGCAACTTAATTAATCCATTAAGACCTGAGGTCAAAATAAAAAAGAATGTCTTCTAATTCATGACAGTTTTTCTGAAAAACCTGTAATTTGTCTGGTTGGGCTGGCTGGTGACTCCAATCTGAAAATATGTTGTTCCAGGGAGCCTCAAGAAGCAAAGATTTGAGTTAAAAACGCTCTAAAAAATATATATATTCAAAGATTTTTCAAAAAGTTGCAGATCTTCAAGCTCGAGCTTGTAGAGCTATTTTTCAATAGCTAAAGTATAACATACTGCTTAAAACACCAAAAGGGGTTCCCGCCCGGTCCTGAATGGGTATAAATACATCTGGTCAATATTTGGAGTTACATCATGGCATGGGTAACTACACACAACACAACCCAAACCTCTGCCTGCAGAGTGTCGCTTTGCTGTAAAGGTGTTGGTGCTCCAAAGCCGGTTTGCAATACAGCGCTAATCAGCCGATCCCCGCTAATCACACCGTCGCCACCTCAATTAGATGGTACGACCCGCTAATCAGCCGCCCCCGCCATCACACCGTCACCACCTCGATTAGATGGTACGACCCGCTAATCAGCCGCCCCCTCCATCACACCGTCGCCACCTCGATTAGATGGTACGACCCGATGAATGTCTGATGATCTCCGCTGAGGCCTTTTCTATGTAATCAGTACTGATTGGTCGGTCGGCGGTGAATAAATGGCTAGGGTTGCCAACCGTCCCTTGAAATATTGGAATCGCGCCCCTAAAAGATGTATCCCTTTTACTGAACTGATAATAGGGACACACTTTTGTTCCTTGTTTTATTGGGGGGAATCAATCAATGACACACCTTACCAAGTTTGATCAGCTCATATACATACTGTATGTAGTGTATACTATAATACAGGTTGTTAATATGATGTACAAAAATGGTACATACAGTGAGATTCTATCTTTTTTTCTATCCTATTTTTGAGTGGTGCAACCACTCCTAGAACCAGCAATGTCTGTCTGTCCCTCTGTCTGTCTGTCTGTCTGTCTGTCTGTCTGTCTGTCTGTCTGTCTGTCTGTCTGTCTGTCTAGGGTAGCAACAGGGGGCGCTGTTGCACCACTCACTTCAAGGGTGCCCCTTATTTTTCTTAGAATAGGGGCCTTTGGGTCGGATGTCCCTTACTTTTCAGGTGGTCGACAACCCTAGTGGTGGATGGTGACAACAGCCCTTTGGATGGATAGGAATCTACAGCATGTAGAAACATGCCCCTTTTTGTCTTCCCCAAATCATGTTATCCTGGGGGGAGCATCGTTCAGTGTTAAAAACATGAAAAGTCTATTACTTGGCCAATCTGTGGACTTTATTTTTATTTTTATGCTTTGTTTACTTGGCCCTATTCCAAGGAGGTACAGTTATTGTTTGCTGGTGTAGCAGAGTAGCCCTCTATCTCTGCAGCACAGAAGCCTAATATCTCCCCATGGTCATGTCAGGGACTTCCATTTGAATCCAGTTGGGAACCACAGGCTAATTAAATGGCCGAAGTGTCTTGCACCAAGTACCAGGTTTTGTCCATGGGCAAATGAAGAGCTCACTTTTATAATTAGACCGTGACAGTTCAAGTTTCATTCATTCTTTCTTTCTTTCTTTCTTTCTTTCTTTTCAACCAAGGTTCATGTTTTAGGTTGTCATTAGAGAAAGTAAAAGATGAGTGTTATTTATTTATTTTTTCTTCATTTGCTGCTTTCTTTCGTTTTAGTGATTTTAGCTATTTTTGACTATTTTTTTTACAAAACAATATGGTGATTTATTTATTTTGTATTATTTACTATAGTCTTACTAGACTCCATGAAATGATATCTGGCCACAAAAGATCACGGGATCTATTGAATGTGACAAACGTACATATTGAGCCTACGACACAGTATGGCATCCCCCTAGTATCTCTACCTTCACATTCAGTAGATCCTGTGATCTTTTGTGGCCAGATGTAATTTCCTGGGGTCTAGTAGGACTATAGTAATTATTATTAAAGAAATTGCTGTAAAGTTTTGTAAAAACAAAAAGGACGTATTTAGCCCCATGTTCGAATGCCCCCGCCCCACTGTCAAAAATAGCTAAAATCACTAAAACGAAAGAAAGCAGCAAATGAAAAACAATTAACACTCACCTTTTACAACCTAAAACATGAACCTTGGTTGAAAAAAACTAAAGTTGTCCTTTAAAACCCATTTTGGGCGGGAACCCCTTTTGGTGTTTTAACAAAGCATTATGTTATACTTTAGCTATTGAAAAATAGCAGATCTACAAGCTCATAGCGCGCCACCGAGTGGCGCGCTACGAGCTTGTAGGTCTGCTATTTTTCTTTCAGAAGACTTTTATTTTATTTTATTCGACGTCAGGCCTAAATGGGTTAAAAAAAAAGGTGACACAGTCCATACTGTACAAATACAGAGCCAAATGTTGTAGAATGAATGTCCTCTGCTCTGGTCGTCACTGTTGGGTGTTCATTCATTTCAATGATGTGCTGTACTTTCGCAAACACTGTCCATACAGAACACAATGCCTTCTTCTTTAATTTCCCATTGGCCTCACTTAACACTGTGCCAGTATTCGCCCTCATGACTTTTTCTTTTTCTTTTATTTTATTCACGATACGTGAGGAGAGATTGCAAACATAGTAGATTGGCTTTTCACAACCAGAATTAAAAAAAAAAGCGCAGTAGTACCATTGAATTCTATTAAACAACATTAACATTTCAAATATTCTGAAATATTGGTGAACATCTCGAAAGTGTTTGCAGCTCACCTGGTCAAATGGGTGGGGCAATGTGCATTTTCAGAGCGTGTTCATTTCAATCAATTGATTGCGTTCCGGCTTGGATCAATGTCAACTAACATAGTATACTTTAAAGTACATATAGTATTTATCAGTATAACAATGAAAACTTTGTTTTTCAAGATTGTAAAGGAAAGATACCATATCCTCACACTCACAGCCTGCCAGTGTTGCCTCGGCCCACAGGTTGAAAATCACTAGTGAATGTGAATGGATCCTTTCTCAGGGAAGGCCATGGTACAGGACACGGACACACACACACACACACACACACACACAGACACAAACAGACACACACACACCACCTCCTCCTCTCCTTCCCTACACATGACGCCTAATTCATGATTTTCTTTTTTGTATTTCATACTTAACCACTTCAACCTGGCCTCCCTATTTTGGGGCATGTCATGGTGAAAACAAATTAAAAAAGTTTCGTTGTGAGCTTTTATATCTGCTATTTTCGCAGTGCGAAACCATCGTATGACAAAATATATCAGGCTCAAAGTGGTCAAGATTGAAGAGACCCTGTCAAGTACTGTAATCTAATGCCTTGGTTTGTACTTGGATGTGCAGCAGTGAAGATAGCCCGTCTGCAGACTCACAAGTCACAACGAACGCATCACACTGCGACACGTGAGCTTGTAGATCGGCTATTTTCGTGGCAGCAACATGTAACTATTGTTAGGCTATAAATCATGGCTTAAGATGATGAAACGGTGGCAGTGAAAGAAAACCTTTTCAGAGGCAACTGTGGGTTGTCTTTGCTTTCTGTCATAACACTATGCTGTTTTTTACATTCAAATAAAGCGCTGATGTTTCACATGTAAAATGCTGTTTTCTGTTTTTTATCCTATGATTTTGTAACCCATTTTTCACCCCTGTGTCAATTATCTAATGTGATCCTGGGCTCTACACACCCTCCGCCAACCTAGTCCCCATATATGGGGGACATGGGGAGAGCAACGGACTTGAACTCATGCTTCCTTCATGCCCGAGTGTCCAAGTTGCTCCTTTACACCTGACAGGGGGGAGTTTCCCTGGTTGGACGTAGCGCGTGGAAGGAACACGTTATTCCAACCAGTTCCTTTCACCTCCATCAGGCGCCCCGGCTGGCCAGGGGGAGGCAGTTTAGAGACCAGGATTACTGCATGTTTTTTTTTAGGGTACCTACCCTAGGGGACACGGGGAGAACATGCAAACTCCACACAGAAAATGCTGTTTTCAATGGGATTCCTTTACACTGGTTGTTCTTAACGTTTTCTGGATCAGGGCCCACTAAGACATATTGAAAGCAATGCATGGTTGGACTTGTGTTGCTGTTCTTGCTGTTTTGTTTTTTGCTGTTCTTTTAAAATATATTATTGGTATTGCAGCTCTCCATTAGAGGGCAGCAGAACCACACCACTCGATTAATTACATTTTTCTCTCTCAATTTTTTCCAATACAAAGGGGTTTCAAAATTGGCATGAGAAATGTATAGTTTACACTGCTAAAGATAACGTGAATAAGCAAAACAAAACAAGTATGTACAATTATATGGGCATGAGAAATGTGTAAACAAAGCTGTGTTATGGTGCAACTTAAAGGAAAATATCTTGCAACACTAAGAATTGTGAAGTTTTTGTCAGAAATAGTTATACATCCACTTAGGAAAGGTTAGCTTGGGATACACTTTTGAAACAATTGTCTCTCTTGAGTGGAGTAGTCTGGGTTGTTAGGAAGTGAAAACTGTGAATGGAGTTTCTAGGTGAAAGTGATTTGTTTTGTGCCATAGTCTGCCATTGAGCCCCATTATAAACGTCTCAAATTTGAAAGCACTATATTTCTAAAACTATGAAACATTTCAAAGATTCCTTTTCAGGCAAACATGTCCACCGTAGGATGAACCTAAATAGGTTTGAATGGGGTTTCTAGGTGTAAGTATGTAGGACTAGTAGCATGCCAAAGTTTGTGCTATTGCCATTGAGAATGCATTGGGCGTTTAAGTTAAATAACTCAGAAACTACAAAACATTTCAAAGTAAAAAGTTCCAGCATGTGTGCCCACAGTAAGCTGAATTATAAAAAGTGTGAATGGAGTTTCTAGGTGAAAGTGACTTTTTGACGTGCCAATATCTGCCATTGAGCCCCATTATAAACGTCTCAAATTTGAAAGCACTATATTTCTAAAACTATGAAACATTTCAAAGATTCCTTTTCAGGCAAACATGTCCACCGTAGGATGAACCTAAATAGGTTTGAATGGGGTTTCTAGGTGTAAGTATGTAGGACTAGTAGCATGCCAAAGTTTGTGCTATTGCCATTGAGAATGCATTGGGCGTTTAAGTTAAATAACTCAGAAACTACAAAACATTTCAAAGTAAAAAGTTCCAGCATGTGTGCCCACAGTAAGCTGAATTATAAAAAGTGTGAATGGAGTTTCTAGGTGAAAGGGACTTTTTGACGTGCCATAGAGCTGCCATTGAGCCCCATTATAAACGTCTCAAATTTGAAAGCACTATTATAGGCTATTTCTAAAACTATGAAACATTTCAAAGATTCCTTTTCAGGCAAACATGTCCACCGTAGGATGAACCTAAATAGGTTTGAATGGGGTTTCTAGGTGTAAGTATGTAGGACTAGTAGCATGCCAAAGTTTGTGCTATTGCCATTGAGAATGCATTGGGCGTTTAAGTTAAATAACTCAGAAACTACAAAACATTTCAAAGTAAAATGTTCCAGCATGTGTGCCCACAGTAAGCTGAATTATAAAAAGTGTGAATGGAGTTTCTAGGTGAAAGTGACTTTTTGACGTGCCAATATCTGCCATTGAGCCCCATTATAAACGTCTCAAATTTGAAAGCACTATATTTCTAAAACTATGAAACATTTCAAAGATTCCTTTTCAGGCAAACATGTCCACCATAGGATGAACCTAAATAGGTTTGAATGGGGTTTCTAGGTGTAAGTATGTAGGACTAGTAGCATGCCAAAGTTTGTGCTATTGCCATTGAGAATGCATTGGGCGTTTAAGTTAAATAACTCAGAAACTACAAAACATTTCAAAGTAAAAAGTTCCAGCATGTGTGCCCACAGTAAGCTGAATTATAAAAAGTGTGAATGGAGTTTCTAGGTGAAAGTGACTTTTTGACGTGCCAATATCTGCCATTGAGCCCCATTATAAACGTCTCAAATTTGAAAGCACTATATTTCTAAAACTATGAAACATTTCAAAGATTCCTTTTCAGGCAAACATGTCCACCGTAGGATGAACCTAAAAAGGTTTGAATGGGGTTTCTAGGTGTAAGTATGTAGGACTAGTAGCATGCCAAAGTTTGTGCTATTGCCATTGAGAATGCATTGGGCGTTTAAGTTAAATAACTCAGAAACTACAAAACATTTCAAAGTAAAAAGTTCCAGCATGTGTGCCCACAGTAAGCTGAATTATAAAAAGTGTGATTGGAGTTTCTAGGTGAAAGTGACCTTTTGACGTGCCAATATCTGCCATTGAGCCCCATTATAAACGTCTCAAATTTGAAAGCACTATATTTCTAAAACTATGAAACATTTCAAAGATTCCTTTTCAGGCAAACATGTCCACCGTAGGATGAACCTAAATAGGTTTGAATGGGGTTTCTAGGTGTAAGTATGTAGGACTAGTAGCATGCCAAGGTTTGTGCTATTGCCATTGAGAATGCATTGGGCGTTTAAGTTAAATAACTCAGAAACTACAAAACATTTCAAAGTAAAAAGTTCCAGCATGTGTGCCCACAGTAAGCTGAATTATAAAAAGTGTGAATGGAGTTTCTAGGTGAAAGTGACTTTTTGACGTGCCAATATCTGCCATTGAGCCCCATTATAAACGTCTCAAATTTGAAAGCACTATATTTCTAAAACTATGAAACATTTCAAAGATTCCTTTTCAGGCAAACATGTCCACCGTAGGATGAACCTAAATAGGTTTGAATGGGGTTTCTAGGTGTAAGTATGTAGGACTAGTAGCATGCCAACGTTTGTGCTATTGCCATTGAGAATGCATTGGGCGTTTAAGTTAAATAACTCAGAAACTACAAAACATTTCAAAGTAAAAAGTTCCAGCATGTGTGCCCACAGTAAGCTGAATTATAAAAAGTGTGAATGGAGTTTCTAGGTGAAAGTGACTTTTTGACGTGCCAATATCTGCCATTGAGCCCCATTATAAACGTCTCAAATTTGAAAGCACTATATTTCTAAAACTATGAAACATTTCAAAGATTCCTTTTCAGGCAAACATGTCCACCGTAGGATGAACCTAAATAGGTTTGAATGGGGTTTCTAGGTGTAAGTATGTAGGACTAGTAGCATGCCAAAGTTTGTGCTATTGCCATTGAGAATGCATTGGGCGTTTAAGTTAAATAACTCAGAAACTACAAAACATTTCAAAGTAAAAAGTTCCAGCATGTGTGCCCACAGTAAGCTGAATTATAAAAAGTGTGAATGGAGTTTCTAGGTGAAAATGACTTTTTGACGTGCCAATATCTGCCATTGAGCCCCATAATAAACGTCTCAAATTTGAAAGCACTATATTTCTAAAACTATGAAACATTTCAAAGATTCCTTTTCAGGCAAACATGTCCACCGTAGGATGAACCTAAATAGGTTTGAATGGGGTTTCTAGGTGTAAGTATGTAGGACTAGTAGCATGCCAAAGTTTCTGCTATTGCCATTGAGAATGCATTGGGCGTTTAAGTTAAATAACTCAGAAACTACAAAACATTTCAAAGTAAAAAGTTCCAGCATGTGTGCCCACAGTAAGTTGAATTATAAAAAGTGTGAATGGAGTTTCTAGGTTAAAGTGACTTTTTGACGTGCCAATATCTGCCATTGAGCCCCATTATAAACGTCTCAAATTTGAAAGCACTATATTTCTAAAACTATGAAACATTTCAAAGATTCCTTTTCAGGCAAACATGTCCACCGTAGGATGAACCTAAATAGGTTTGAATGGGGTTTCTAGTTGTAAGTATGTAGGACTAGTAGCATGCCAAAGTTTGTGCTATTGCCTTTGAGAATGCATTGGGCGTTTAAGTTAAATAACTCAGAAACTACAAAACATTTCAAAGTAAAAAGTTCCAGCATGTGTGCCCACAGTAAGCTGAATTATAAAAAGTGTGAATGGAGTTTCTAGGTGAAAGTGACTTTTTGACGTGCCAATATCTGCCATTGAGCCCAATTATTAACGTCTCAAATTTGAAAGCACTATATTTCTAAAACTATGAAACATTTCAAAGATTCCTTTTCAGGCAAACATGTCCACCGTAGGATGAACCTAAATAGGTTTGAATGGGGTGTCTAGGTGTAAGTATGTAGGACTAGTAGCATGCCAAAGTTTGTGCTATTGCCATTGAGAATGCATTGGGTGTTTAAGTTAAAAAACTCAGAAACTACAAAACATTTCAAAGTAAAAAGTTCCAGCATGTGTGCCCACAGTAAGCTGAATTATAAAAAGTGTGAATGGAGTTTCTAGGTGAAAGTGACTTTTTGACGTGCCAATATCTGCCATTGAGCCCCATTATAAACGTCTCAAATTTGAAAGCACTATATTTCTAAAACTATGAAACATTTCAAAGATTCCTTTTCAAGCAAACATGTCCACCGTAGGATGAACCTAATTAGGTTTGAATGGGGTTTCTAGGTGTAAGTATGTAGGACTAGTAGCATGCCAAAGTTTGTGCTATTGCCATTGAGAATGCATTGGGCGTTTAAGTTAAATAACTCAGAAACTACAAAACATTTCAAAGTAAAAAGTTCCAGCATGTGTGCCCACAGTAAGCTGAATTATAAAAAGTGTGATTGGAGTTTCTAGGTGAAAGCGACCTTTTGACATGCCAATATCTGCCATTGAGCCCCATTATAAACGTCTCAAATTTGAAAGCACTATTTTTCTAAAACTATGAAACATTTCAAAGATTCCTTTTCAGGCAAACATGTCCACCGTAGGATGAACCTAAATAGGTTTGAATGGGGTTTCTAGGTGTAAGTATGTAGGACTAGTAGCATGCCAAAGTTTGTGCTATTGCCATTGAGAATGCATTGGGCGTTTAAGTTAAATAACTCAGAAACTACAAAACATTTCAAAGTAAAAAGTTCCAGCATGTGTGCCCACAGTAAGCTGAATTATAAAAAGTGTGAATGGAGTTTCTAGGTGAAAGTGACTTTTTGACGTGCCAATATCTGCCATTGAGCCCCATTATAAACGTCTCAAATTTGAAAGCACTATATTTCTAAAACTATGAAACATTTCAAAGATTCCTTTTCAGGCAAACATGTCCACCGTAGGATGAACCTAAATAGGTTTGAATGGGGTGTCTAGGTGTAAGTATGTAGGACTAGTAGCATGCCAAAGTTTGTGCTATTGCCATTGAGAATGCATTGGGTGTTTAAGTTAAATAACTCAGAAACTACAAAACATTTCAAAGTAAAAAGTTCCAGCATGTGTGCCCACAGTAAGCTGAATTATAAAAAGTGTGAATGGAGTTTCTAGGTGAAAGTGACTTTTTGACGTGCCAATATCTGCCATTGAGCCCCATTATAAACGTCTCAAATTTGAAAGCACTATATTTCTAAAACTATGAAACATTTCAAAGATTCCTTTTCAGGCAAACATGTCCACCGTAGGATGAACCTAAAAAGGTTTGAATGGGGTTCTAGGTGTAAGTATGTAGGACTAGTAGCATGCCAAAGTTTGTGCTATTGCCATTGAGAATGCATTGGGCGTTTAAGTTAAATAACTCAGAAACTACAAAACATTTCAAAGTAAAAAGTTCCAGCATGTGTGCCCACAGTAAGCTGAATTATAAAAAGTGTGATTGGAGTTTCTAGGTGAAAGTGACCTTTTGACGTGCCAATATCTGCCATTGAGCCCCATTATAAACGTCTCAAATTTGAAAGCACTATATTTCTAAAACTATGAAACATTTCAAAGATTCCTTTTCAGGCAAACATGTCCACCGTAGGATGAACCTAAATAGGTTTGAATGGGGTTTCTAGGTGTAAGTATGTAGGACTAGTAGCATGCCAAGGTTTGTGCTATTGCCATTGAGAATGCATTGGGCGTTTAAGTTAAATAACTCAGAAACTACAAAACATTTCAAAGTAAAAAGTTCCAGCATGTGTGCCCACAGTAAGCTGAATTATAAAAAGTGTGAATGGAGTTTCTAGGTGAAAGTGACTTTTTGACGTGCCAATATCTGCCATTGAGCCCCATTATAAACGTCTCAAATTTGAAAGCACTATATTTCTAAAACTATGAAACATTTCAAAGATTCCTTTTCAGGCAAACATGTCCACCGTAGGATGAACCTAAATAGGTTTGAATGGGGTTTCTAGGTGTAAGTATGTAGGACTAGTAGCATGCCAACGTTTGTGCTATTGCCATTGAGAATGCATTGGGCGTTTAAGTTAAATAACTCAGAAACTACAAAACATTTCAAAGTAAAAAGTTCCAGCATGTGTGCCCACAGTAAGCTGAATTATAAAAAGTGTGAATGGAGTTTCTAGGTGAAAGTGACTTTTTGACGTGCCAATATCTGCCATTGAGCCCCATTATAAACGTCTCAAATTTGAAAGCACTATATTTCTAAAACTATGAAACATTTCAAAGATTCCTTTTCAGGCAAACATGTCCACCGTAGGATGAACCTAAATAGGTTTGAATGGGGTTTCTAGGTGTAAGTATGTAGGACTAGTAGCATGCCAAAGTTTGTGCTATTGCCATTGAGAATGCATTGGGCGTTTAAGTTAAATAACTCAGAAACTACAAAACATTTCAAAGTAAAAAGTTCCAGCATGTGTGCCCACAGTAAGCTGAATTATAAAAAGTGTGAATGGAGTTTCTAGGTGAAAGTGACTTTTTGACGTGCCAATATCTGCCATTGAGCCCCATAATAAACGTCTCAAATTTGAAAGCACTATATTTCTAAAACTATGAAACATTTCAAAGATTCCTTTTCAGGCAAACATGTCCACCGTAGGATGAACCTAAATAGGTTTGAATGGGGTTTCTAGGTGTAAGTATGTAGGACTAGTAGCATGCCAAAGTTTCTGCTATTGCCATTGAGAATGCATTGGGCGTTTAAGTTAAATAACTCAGAAACTACAAAACATTTCAAAGTAAAAAGTTCCAGCATGTGTGCCCACAGTAAGTTGAATTATAAAAAGTGTGAATGGAGTTTCTAGGTTAAAGTGACTTTTTGACGTGCCAATATCTGCCATTGAGCCCCATTATAAACGTCTCAAATTTGAAAGCACTATATTTCTAAAACTATGAAACATTTCAAAGATTCCTTTTCAGGCAAACATGTCCACCGTAGGTTGAACCTAAATAGGTTTGAATGGGGTTTCTAGGTGTAAGTATGTAGGACTAGTAGCATGCCAAAGTTTGTGCTATTGCCAAAGAGAATGCATTGGGCGTTTAAGTTAAATAACTCAGAAACTACAAAACATTTCAAAGTAAAAAGTTCCAGCATGTGTGCCCACAGTAAGCTGAATTATAAAAAGTGTGAATGGAGTTTCTAGGTGAAAGTGACTTTTTGACGTGCCAATATCTGCCATTGAGCCCCATAATAAACGTCTCAAATTTGAAAGCACTATATTTCTAAAACTATGAAACATTTCAAAGATTCCTTTTCAGGCAAACATGTCCACCGTAGGATGAACCTAAATAGGTTTGAATGGGGTTTCTAGGTGTAAGTATGTAGGACTAGTAGCATGCCAAAGTTTCTGCTATTGCCATTGAGAATGCATTGGGCGTTTAAGTTAAATAACTCAGAAACTACAAAACATTTCAAAGTAAAAAGTTCCAGCATGTGTGCCCACAGTAAGTTGAATTATAAAAAGTGTGAATGGAGTTTCTAGGTTAAAGTGACTTTTTGACGTGCCAATATCTGCCATTGAGCCCCATTATAAACGTCTCAAATTTGAAAGCACTATATTTCTAAAACTATGAAACATTTCAAAGATTCCTTTTCAGGCAAACATGTCCACCGTAGGATGAACCTAAATAGGTTTGAATGGGGTTTCTAGGTGTAAGTATGTAGGACTAGTAGCATGCCAAAGTTTGTGCTATTGCCTTTGAGAATGCATTGGGCGTTTAAGTTAAATAACTCAGAAACTACAAAACATTTCAAAGTAAAAAGTTCCAGCATGTGTGCCCACAGTAAGCTGAATTATAAAAAGTGTGAATGGAGTTTCTAGGTGAAAGTGACTTTTTGACGTGCCAATATCTGCCATTGAGCCCCATTATAAACGTCTCAAATTTGAAAGCACTATATTTCTAAAACTATGAAACATTTCAAAGATTCCTTTTCAGGCAAACATGTCCACCGTAGGATGAACCTAAATAGGTTTGAATGGGGTGTCTAGGTGTAAGTATGTAGGACTAGTAGCATGCCAACGTTTGTGCTATTGCCATTGAGAATGCATTGGGTGTTTAAGTTAAAAAACTCAGAAACTACAAAACATTTCAAAGTAAAAAGTTCCAGCATGTGTGCCCACAGTAAGCTGAATTTTAAAAAGTGTGAATGGAGTTTCTAGGTGAAAGTGACTTTTTGACGTGCCAATATCTGCCATTGAGCCCCATTATAAACGTCTCAAATTTGAAAGCACTATATTTCTAAAACTATGAAACATTTCAAAGATTCCTTTTCAAGCAAACATGTCCACCGTAGGATGAACCTAATTAGGTTTGAATGGGGTTTCTAGGTGTAAGTATGTAGGACTAGTAGCATGCCAAAGTTTGTGCTATTGCCATTGAGAATGCATTGGGCGTTTAAGTTAAATAACTCAGAAACTACAAAACATTTCAAAGTAAAAAGTTCCAGCATGTGTGCCCACAGTAAGCTGAATTATAAAAAGTGTGATTGGAGTTTCTAGGTGAAAGCGACCTTTTGACATGCCAATATCTGCCATTGAGCCCCATTATAAACGTCTCAAATTTGAAAGCACTATTTTTCTAAAACTATGAAACATTTCAAAGATTCCTTTTCAGGCAAACATGTCCACCGTAGGATGAACCTAAATAGGTTTGAATGGGGTTTCTAGGTGTAAGTATGTAGGACTAGTAGCATGCCAAAGTTTGTGCTATTGCCATTGAGAATGCATTGGGCGTTTAAGTTAAATAACTCAGAAACTACAAAACATTTCAAAGTAAAAAGTTCCAGCATGTGTGCCCACAGTAAGCTGAATTATAAAAAGTGTGAATGGAGTTTCTAGGTGAAAGTGACTTTTTGACGTGCCAATATCTGCCATTGAGCCCCATTATAAACGTCTCAAATTTGAAAGCACTATATTTCTAAAACTATGAAACATTTCAAAGATTCCTTTTCAGGCAAACATGTCCACCGTAGGATGAACCTAAATAGGTTTGAATGGGGTGTCTAGGTGTAAGTATGTAGGACTAGTAGCATGCCAAAGTTTGTGCTATTGCCATTGAGAATGCATTGGGCGTTTAAGTTAAATAACTCAGAAACTACAAAACATTTCAAAGTAAAAAGTTCCAGCATGTGTGCCCACAGTAAGCTGAATTATAAAAAGTGTGAATGGAGTTTCTAGGTGAAAGTGACTTTTTGACGTGCCAATATCTGCCATTGAGCCCCATTATAAACGTCTCAAATTTGAAAGCACTATATTTCTAAAACTATGAAACATTTCAAAGATTCCTTTTCAGGCAAACATGTCCACCGTAGGATGAACCTAAATAGGTTTGAATGGGGTTTCTAGGTGTAAGTATGTAGGACTAGTAGCATGCCAAAGTTTGTGCTATTGCCATTGAGAATGCATTGGGCGTTTAAGTTAAATAACTCAGAAACTACAAAACATTTCAAAGTAAAAAGTTCCAGCATGTGTGCCCACAGTAAGCTGAATTATAAAAAGTGTGAATGGAGTTTCTAGGTGAAAGTGACTTTTTGACGTGCCAATATCTGCCATTGAGCCCCATTATAAACGTCTCAAATTTGAAAGCACTATATTTCTAAAACTATGAAACATTTCAAAGATTACTTTTCAGGCAAACATGTCCACCGTAGGATGAACCTAAATATGTTTGAATGGGGTTTCTAGGTGTAAGTATGTAGGACTAGTAGCATGCCAAAGTTTGTGCTATTGCCATTGAGAATGCATTGGGCGTTTAAGTTAAATAACTCATTAACTACAAAACATTTCAAAGTAAAAAGTTCCAGCATGTGTGCCCACAGTAAGTTGAATTATAAAAAGTGTGAATGGAGTTTCTAGGTTAAAGTGACTTTTTGACGTGCCAATATCTGCCATTGACCCCCATTATAAACGTCTCAAATTTGAAAGCACTATATTTCTAAAACTATGAAACATTTCAAAGATTCCTTTTCAGGCAAACATGTCCACCGTAGGATGAACCTAAATATGTTTGAATGGGGTTTCTAGGTGTAAGTATGTAGGACTAGTAGCATGCCAAAGTTTGTGCTATTGCCATTGAGAATGCATTGGGCGTTTAAGTTAAATAACTCAGAAACTACAAAACATTTCAAAGTAAAAAGTTCCAGCATGTGTGCCCACAGTAAGTTGAATTATAAAAAGTGTGAATGGAGTTTCTAGGTTAAAGTGACTTTTTGACGTGCCAATATCTGCCATTGACCCCCATTATAAACGTCTCAAATTTGAAAGCACTATATTTCTAAAACTATGAAACATTTCAAAGATTCCTTTTCAGGCAAACATGTCCACCGTAGGATGAACCTAAATATGTTTGAATGGGGTTTCTAGGTGTAAGTATGTAGGACTAGTAGCATGCCAAAGTTTGTGCTATTGCCATTGAGAATGCATTGGGCGTTTAAGTTAAATAACTCAGAAACTACAAAACATTTCAAAGTAAAAAGTTCCAGCATGTGTGCCCACAGTAAGCTGAATTATAAAAAGTGTGAATGGAGTTTCTAGGTGAAAGTGACTTTTTGACGTGCCAATATCTGCCATTGAGCCCCATTATAAACGTCTCAAATTTGAAAGCACTATATTTCTAAAACTATGAAACATTTCAAAGATTCCTTTTCAGGCAAACATGTCCACCGTAGGATGAACCTAAATAGGTTTGAATGGGGTGTCTAGGTGTAAGTATGTAGGACTAGTAGCATGCCAAAGTTTGTGCTATTGCCATTGAGAATGCATTGGGTGTTTAAGTTAAATAACTCAGAAACTACAAAACATTTCAAAGTAAAAAGTTCCAGCATGTGTGCCCACAGTAAGCTGAATTATAAAAAGTGTGAATGGAGTTTTTAGGTGAAAGTGACTTTTTGACGTGCCAATATCTGCCATTGAGCCCCATTATAAACGTCTCAAATTTGAAAGCACTATATTTCTAAAACTATGAAACATTTCAAAGATTCCTTTTCAGGCAAACATGTCCACCGTAGGATGAACCTAAATAGGTTTGAATGGGGTTTCTAGGTGTAAGTATGTAGGACTAGTAGCATGCCAAAGTTTGTGCTATTGCCATTGAGAATGCATTGGGCGTTTAAGTTAAATAACTCAGAAACTACAAAACATTTCAAAGTAAAAAGTTCCAGCATGTGTGCCCACAGTAAGCTGAATTATAAAAAGTGTGAATGGAGTTTCTAGGTGAAAGTGACTTTTTGACGTGCCAATATCTGCCATTGAGCCCCATTATAAACGTCTCAAATTTGAAAGCACTATATTTCTAAAACTATGAAACATTTCAAAGATTACTTTTCAGGCAAACATGTCCACCGTAGGATGAACCTAAATATGTTTGAATGGGGTTTCTAGGTGTAAGTATGTAGGACTAGTAGCATGCCAAAATTTGTGCTATTGCCATTGAGAATGCATTGGGCGTTTAAGTTAAATAACTCAGAAACTACAAAACATTTCAAAGTAAAAAGTTCCAGCATGTGTGCCCACAGTAAGTTGAATTATAAAAAGTGTGAATGGAGTTTCTAGGTTAAAGTGACTTTTTGACGTGCCAATATCTGCCATTGACCCCCATTATAAACGTCTCAAATTTGAAAGCACTATATTTCTAAAACTATGAAACATTTCAAAGATTCCTTTTCAGGCAAACATGTCCACCGTAGGATGAACCTAAATATGTTTGAATGGGGTTTCTAGGTGTAAGTATGTAGGACTAGTAGCATGCCAAAGTTTGTCCTATTGCCATTGAGAATGCATTGGGCGTTTAAGTTAAATAACTCAGAAACTACAAAACATTTCAAAGTAAAAAGTTCCAGCATGTGTGCCCACAGTAAGCTGAATTATAAAAAGTGTGAATGGAGTTTCTAGGTGAAAGTGACTTTTTGACGTGCCAATATCTGCCATTGAGCCCCATTATAAACGTCTCAAATTTGAAAGCACTATATTTCTAAAACTATGAAACATTTCAAAGATTCCTTTTCAGGCAAACATGTCCACCGTAGGATGAACCTAAATAGGTTTGAATGGGGTTTCTAGGTGTAAGTATGTAGGACTAGTAGCATGCCAAAGTTTGTGCTATTGCCATTGAGAATGCATTGGGCGTTTAAGTTAAATAACTCAGAAACTACAAAACATTTCAAAGTAAAAAGTTCCAGCATGTGTGCCCACAGTAAGCTGAATTATAAAAAGTGTGAATGGAGTTTCTAGGTGAAAGTGACTTTTTGACGTGCCAATATCTGCCATTGAGCCCCATTATAAACGTCTCAAATTTGAAAGCACTATATTTCTAAAACTATGAAACATTTCAAAGATTCCTTTTCAGGCAAACATGTCCACCGTAGGATGAACCTAAATAGGTTTGAATGGGGTTTCTAGGTGTAAGTATGTAGGACTAGTAGCATGCCAAAGTTTGTGCTATTGTCATTGAGAATGCATTGGGTTTCTAAGTGTAAGTATGTTGATATTCCAGGCATCTTTGACATTTATTTTCTGTGTATATACGATCTGTGTATACACTGAGGGCTTAAGTGTTTTAAGCATCCATTTCTTGTTGAATAGTGCTTAACAGTAGTTCCAGCACCTGAATCGCCGGTGTTGCCGTACCGTTGTACAGTGTGTACTGTGTTGGCCAATCAGCGTCCTGAATGCTATATGAAAGAAGTAAAACAGTGCGGGACAGTTAAAACAGTGGCAGCAGCGTGAGTGAATAGAATTGATGCTATTGAAGTCGTTTAAAAAACTAAAACTAAAAAAAGGCTTGGCCTAGACTAGAGACTAAAATTATTAAACCAAATTTGCTGATCTACCAAATTATGTGATTTGCTTGTGATTGGTTAGATAATTAACTAGGACTCTCTTCAGCAACGCCCATCTAAGAAAAACGGCAGGAATGGGGGCACTTTCAGACTGAATAATGAAGTGAAACGAAATGGAAATTCAGGCTAGAATAGTGCACAAATGACGCGTAACTTATTTAAAAAATTGCAACGCTGTAATTGAAATGTAATGTTCCTGGGGGTAAATGGACTTTATCTTCAGAGTAAATTTAGCGTTTTGCCAAATGGGCGGATATGGAACAAAAGTCTGTTGTACTGCTGAGTATAATGTTTACCAGCCTCTTCTCTGTGGAATTCAGCTTCACATTGTGGTATAACGACGCCTACTACAACACGACACGACATGCCCCTAAAGAGTATTTCATTTAAAAATATTGAAGAAATATTCCAAGTGCATTTGTCTTATACGTACAGAATGTAACACAAACTCTACTATTCCGAAGCCATAAACTATTTTCAGCAATGGTATAATAATTGATTTGGTGGGTAGATCTTGCCGAGCTGGTCATTTTGAAAGTAGCTCTCAAGTCAAAAAGTGTGGGCACCCCTGGTCTAGTGTGTCTCAAAAAACATAGCGAAAAAAAGGCAAGGTTATTTAATCAAACCTGACACAAAACAAATAAACTAACTAAGATATTGCCACAAAGATGGATGTGTTGGCTACAGGTAGATATAGTCCAAGGATATGTTTTGGCAAGATTGAATAAAATGGCTTTCCCCCAAGCAGGCAGTTATAAGGCTTAAAAATAAAATATAATCTTTTCAACACAGTTGTGTGAACCTCTGTGAGGAGGGGCAAAGACTTTGTCACAAACGCTGTCGGTATAACGTAGTCTCAATTACTGTGAGTTCAAATATAGCACTTCCAAGTATAGTCTGCGGTTTTTACCTGCAGCAACCAAGCAACTTGGCTGTTATCATAATCAACCCACTTAATGTTCAGGCTGCTTCAGAACAAAGACGATGGAGCCTGGAACACCGTGCCCCTGCCTCATTAATCCTCAATTCTACCTCTGGAGAAATGCTCGGTCTTTGTATTAAAGCGCCCGCGCTAATAACTGTAATTATCATAATCACCAACAACATAATCATCATAATACCCACTGCACAGGGGGGTGTTGCCAGGGAAATTGGCTTATTGTTGCTTCAATCTGAGCCATGAGACAATCTGTTGCTTGTTGTTCTCCAAAGAGCCGAAACAGGGGATGGGAGATTGAATAGACTTTACCATGTAGGCCTATAGCAGTTGAAACTGCAGTGTTCGCATTATTTTGGTTTGTAAAACAACAAAAGATTTTTCTTGTTGAAAAAGTAGGGATTAGAGCTAGTCAGGCCACTGGCCTATAAGTACATTCTGAATCTAATACACCAACCACGCATCGTCAATGACTGTATCCCACTTTAAATGTAACCCTGTTTCATATTAATGAAATAAAAAAACGTACAGTATTTCATGTGTAAAGTAGAGATCTCAAGAGCTTTAATCACTTAAAAAGGGATATTTCACTTACCCTTTGATCATAGTTTTTAAGTTGCTATTCATTTGTAACCATGATAGATTCATCGAAAAACACTCCTCCTTGGTTCTGGTGACTCATAGTGCCCTCCTAATACGTGAGGTGCCCGTGCTTTTTCAATTACTTTTTTCTTTTATTTTTTAAATGAAAAGAGCAACGCTGCATAAAAACATCCCAAACAATTTTTAAAAAAAAAAGGTAATTTAAAAAACACTGGCACCTCACGTATTAGGACAATATTCACCAGAACCTAAGAACAGGTGTTTTCAATTAATCTATCATGGTTAAAATGGAGTTTGGAGTTACAATGGGTTTGCATAGGAAGGGAGCGGGGCAGCTAAAATGAATATCAAATATCTAAATACTGAATTGAAAAACTTTAAAACTTTAAAAGGGATAGTTCACCCACACCACCAAAATTATTTTTTTAAATGAATTACTCACCCCATGGAGACTTGAATTTGTGGATATTTTTTTTAGTTTTTGTTGCATTCCTCAGCAATAAATTGATTACAAGCTTGTAGATCTGTTATTTTCAAACATTTCACCTATAAATAACATGAGCAAAATAGGGATAAAAAGGGTTAACAAGCCCCTGATTGCCTCTTGTAAATTCCTTGCAATGCAGTCATTGATAGGACCTTACAATCACACTAATAATTGAACAAAACGATTACAAGAGCTCTATTACTGCATTTCAACTTCTCTGCTGAAAAATATCATTTGGGGGCATTATTGTCTCATATAATTCCGTTATGTAATTCTCCAAGCTGTGAGTTCATGGTCACCAAATCCTTAAGAGGCAAGCAGATAACGCTCAGGGAAAGCCCGGAGTTATGTCACGATGGAACAATGTCTCTTCTCTATATAAACAGAGATAAGCCTATCTCACAGAATTTCCCCGCCCCCCTAAATACGCCCCCTTTCGGGGTTAGTGGTGATAGCGTGACGTCACTCCATAGACGCTTCATGTTAACAGAGGTAATTTAAGAAGTCTACAACTTTTGTTTTCTCAAGGTAAGGTTTGTTCTATCTGTTCGAGCTGATTTACCATATTGTTTGCTTCATAATAATATTGGTCTGTCACATTTTTACATTAGAAAATGTACTTAGATTCTCCAGAGAAAAAAACGTGTAAATGCTCATGTTAAAGTCACCACTATTTACCGGAAGTGGGCGTGAAAAACGGGCTGTGAGATAGGCCTATTTGGCCAAGATTTTAATTCTTATGTTCTGAACAACAAACATCTCCAATCTATTGCAACATGGGCACGGCATTATCCAGAGTACAAAAGTATGTGTTCCAATAACTTCCAACCGGAGACTTGTTTTGTTTGCCATCTAAGGCCTATTTCACGCTACAGATCCCGACGCATTCGGAGCCAAATGAAGGCTGGCTTGGTTCCATGTTCTCTCTGGCTGTGCTGGAAATTAGAAATGAATGCATGTTTGGGGCCAGAAAAACACAATTCGAATCAGATCACTTCAGGCCTTGTGTTATGAAATGAGCCATTAGGTCATGTAGGTGTGGTACCACTGTTGTTAAGCCATTTCGACCTGACACCAGATTCTACAAATGTCTTCTAAATCCTGACAGTTTTCTGAAAAACCCATTTTTCTATATCAGTGGTTCTGGGGGTCAGTGGACCCCCAGAATTATCTGTATTTGGCCGCCGACCCCCATCTGAAAATATGTTGTTCTGAAAGAATATATATTCAAAGATTTGTGCCACATTTTCACGATTTTTCAAAAATAGCAGACCTACAAGTTCATAGTGCGGCACTCTGTGCCGCGCTATGAGCTTGTAGATCTGCTATTTCTCAATAGCTAAAGCATAACATAATGCTTAAAACACCAACAGGGCTTCCCGCCCAGAACGGGTTAAGCTGTGCGGTCATAGAACATTCTGGTGAATCATCCAAGCTAGCGCTCCCCTGACAGGCATGCGGTGCCAAGTCCAGCGTAACAACATGGAGCAGAGAGCTCTGAGGCTATACTTTCCTCTCCATGCACTAGTGATTCTAGTTGTTCTTTCCGCTCTGTCCATGGAAAATGCATGAATATTAAAGAGCCCTTAGGACAACATGATCACTGAACTAATTGACACTAGAAAACAAAAGCGTTTCAATTCTCTCTTACACCTGTGTCTGGCTAGTTTTAAGTTGCCTTGTTGAGGTGATTTGAGACCACAGGAGGAGGGGGGGATAACCTCCACTTCAATGTAAGTGGTGGTGGTGGTGTGTGTGTGGCTGCGCTAATGCGTGCATACATCAGTAACTTGAGAAGGTGAGAGAATTGGAGCGCACCGTTTTTGGTCTAGTCATTATAGCCGTCACACAGGCCATGTCTCGGAAGAAGGGAACCGTGATGCCTGAGCTCGGCTTCTCTGCATTGACATGGACTGCCCTCCGAGGTGAACACCACGACGCATTGGATACTGTGGCAGCAGACAGCCTGTTTATTGATATATCGTCATATGACACCGGTATACATACCCAAGGCTGTGTGTCAATCACATAGGGCTGCAGGCAGGGTGCTTGGACTGTACAGTGGTTGTACAGTACTGTACTGACTGTACTGTATATTGTTGCCGTCGGGCAGGACCCTCTTATGTCCATATTTTAATATTTTGTGTTTTTCCGTAAATACCATAAAGCAGGGGTTCCCAAACTGTGGTGACATGAAAAGGGAAATGGTGGTTTTATGGTGTTATTTAACACAAACGGCAAACATTTGGTATAAAACACTGTTGTAAGGAGATGTATATACAGCAGCTGCATGTCTCTCAGTGCAGTGACATTCTGTGATTATTTGCCATAATCGTATTGAAAAATGTATCATTTTCGGCCAAATACAACGAGTTACGGTGCACGGCCAAAAACGTTTGGGGACCGCTGCCATAAAGCATCAAAAACCCATTTTGGGGCGGGAACCCCTTTTGGTGTTAGCATTATGTCATGCTTTAGCTATTGAAAAATAGCAGATCTACAAGCTCATAGCGCGCCACCGAGTGGCGCGCTACGAGCGCGAGATAATCGAAGAACTACTGACATAGAAACATAGCTTTTTCAGAAAACTGTCAGGATGTAGAAGACGTTTTTTTAATCTGATCTCAGGTCAAAATGGGTTAATCTTGAAAAGTAACCGTTTGTGGACATATGAGGTTTCCTCCCGACAGAGACTATGTACAGTATAGCAGATATACAGTACGGTACAGTAATAGTAGTTGTACTATACCGTATTGTACAATCTGTTGCATTTATTATATATTTTATCTATTTCGTGACATTTTGTCACGAATAGAAAAAGTCAAATCTGCATAGAAATAAACCATCTTAAATTATAAAACATTTCAAATACTGCAATAAAAATCTGTAAAAACATAAGATCTTTAGCAACCAGGCCGGCATACATACAGTACGCACAACAATCGGTCTCAAAACGACAAATAAATAGCAGAAAAAAGCAAAATACAGCGTAATTATTATAATAAACATCTGCAAAAATGATGATGGCTGAGCCCTGATCCCTTGGAGGAAATGCCCATGGAGGAACAGATGATGCAGGAAGAGTGGGCATCGCCACCAAGGAAGAGTGGGCATCTCAATGTTAAATTGGCCCAAAAAAATAACAAATGATTTGAACATGCATGGCCCAGTACATTAACCTGACTCCGCCAGATGGGGCAGCAGAGAGTACACTGGGTTCCCCCCAGTATACTCTCTGCTGCCCCATCTGGCGGAGTCAGGTTACCAGTACATCGTTATCAGATCTAAAATTTGTTCACGCTAAAAATGACTACAGGTTTTGTAGCAATTGTAGAAATATTAGGCCTTAATTATTGTCAAAATGCTCAAGCAGGTTCTCATCAATCATGTATACTTTTAGATTACTTACATAATACAATACTAACATTTTTTTTGGCGGGGAAATGGCTAATTAGGTATACCCACTTTTCCGGTCACTCACAATCATGTGAAAACTGCAACTGCATCGTCTCAACGCCAACGCACAATCCTTCTGGCTGTTCCAGAAATAACTCAATACCTGTTCTGATAACAAACCTCTGACTTTAACCACATAAACCTTATTACTTATTTGACCAGATTCCCAAGGGCTCTTTACCTCTACACAAAATAAGAGTCACCCAAATTGCGAGGTGTTGCGAGCTTGCAGATCTGCTATTTTAGTCTAATGTTTGCCCACATAACAGGGAAGCTTGGGGTTCAAGATTTGTGTGGCTATACAGCAAAGTCTATACCTACATGTAGTCAGTCCATGGTAGACTGAGCTCCACTCAACTGGAGATAAGCTAGGTTCTATACAGACATGGACACATGGTGTTGTGGGGTGAGGTACTGCAGAGAGGGTAGTAGGAGCTTGTCGAGTTTGTAGTATTGTTGTCATATCCCTATTTCCATGTATTCTTTTAATCTGAATTTTGTTGTTGGGCAGAAACCGTGCACGTCTCCATATAATTCAACTTTTTTAAGTTCTTTCGTAGATGAAATGTCCTGCTTCGTCGTACAAGAGTATTGCACAAAAGTGAGTGAAAATGGCCAATCTACAAGCCTCACAACGCGTTGCATCGTGTTGTGAGTCGTTGGCTATATTCACTATTTTGAAATGTTGTTTGGAATACCAAAAAAAAAAAAAGGAATGGTTTTGCTTTTTGAACAGTTTCATCAACAATTAGCTGTCGACGCCGAGGCTTGGTTCCAAAAAGATGGCTGACACAGTTTTAATGCTGCACCTCCCCAGAGCCAGGCGGGGCGGGCGGTGGCAGGTATATTCCAGGGTTTGTTTTTGTTGCCCTTCCGCTTGTGTGTGTGTGTGTGTGTGGGAAGGGGGGCCGTCGTCAGACATTGTAGTCGGGGGCTTTGCCGAGGGGCTGTCTGAGTCGGATCTGCAGCGTCATGAAGGCGCCCACCGTCACGTGGAAGAGGATCTGCCAAACGTTCCTCAGTTCATACAGGTACATGTTGGACAGGGCGATGAGCGCCAGCGCCAGGCAGGACTTGCTGTTCCTCCACACGGAGAAGTAGGTGAACAGGTAGCACTGGGGGGGGACAACACAGGACACAAGGATCATTAGGATACTAGCGGTCAGTCCCCGTCGTGACATTTTACTCGACTATTAACCCATTTAGACCTGAGGACGATTCTACAAAATGTCTTCTAAATCCTGACAGTTTTCAGAAAAACCCTATGTTTCTATGTCAGTGGTGCTCAAACACTTTCATGTCAAGGACTCCCAAAAATATATGTATTTGGCCACCGACCCTCATCTGAAAATATGTTGTTCCAGGGACCTCCCCCCCAGAAGCAAAGATTTGAGTTGAAAATGTTCGCAGTGAAAGAATATATATTCAAAGGTTTGCACCACATTTTCAAGATTTTTCAAAAATAGCAGACCTACAAGCTCTATGAGCTTGTAGGTCTACTATTTTTCAATAGCTAAAGTGTAACATAATGCCTAAAACACCAAAAGGGGATTAAAGATTTGTGGTTTTGGCATTGGACACAATAAAAAAGGACATTTTGTGTTTGGATTTTAGGCTTCGTAAAAAACACATAACTTAGATATACAAAGAAATTACTGCAATATTTAATAACCATACTTTCAAAATATAGGTACAGTAATTATGCCATAATTGTGACGTGCCGTTTTTGGGCTGACAGTGATCAATGACTTGTATTTTTTTTACCATGACCATTTTATTGTCCTTCAAGGGTCAGTAAACGTCCGCTCAGCCGAAAGCTCCGGCTGCAATAACATTTTAATTGCGCGACCAATTTGTGATCTTAAAAACACCTGCGGGGCCTCCCTCCCGCTCGGCGTACACGAGCTGCACAAAAGACGAGCTTGATGAAAATGTTAGAGAAAAGCCAGCGAGGTGGAAAGGATTGAGCCTCGCTAACGTTAGTCTAGCCCATTATGGGCGGGAACCCCCTTTTGGTGTTTTAAGTATTATGTTACGCTTTAGCTGTTGAAAAAATAGCAGACCTACAAGCTCATAGCGCGGCACAGAGTGCCGCGCTACGAGCTTGTAGGTCTGCTATTTTTGAAAAAATCGTGAAAATGTAGTGCACATCTTTGAATATATATTCTTTCACAGCGAACGTTTATAACTAATATCACATATTTTCAGATGGGGGTCGGCGGCCAAATACAGATAATTCTGGGGCTCCTTCACGTGAAAAAGGTTGAGCAGTGACTGACTGACATGGGTTTTTTCAGAAAACTGTCAGGATTTAGAAGACATTTGTGACTAAATTTGACTAAGGGACTGCCATTGGATTTTTTTGAATTTTCATTTTTTTCATGTCATATGAAAGCAGGGAATCATAGCTTCAAATTGACATATTGGTTGTTCAGTTTGACCCACTAGTTTTGGAGATATGGCTTATAGACTAATGTCTTGCAGAAAACAGCGAGTTGAGAAAACAGGCTTGAAAGGTTCACTTTTGTGGTCTCTAACATTACACCTAGCTACATGTTTAAGCATTTATTTCATATTTACATGTCGATTTCAGCTCTGACACTTATTTCAGACATGCTCTAGTATGTGAAGAGTCTGCCTGTGCTATAAAGTCATTTTGGAAAAAGTTTTTCTCCTCTGGTGAAAAGCTGGAATTTGGCAGGCTCTCAGTCAAATCTGGTCACATTTGTAGAATGGTCCTCAGGTCTAAACGGGCTAGCTGACAGGGCTGCTGAGCTGCAAAGTATGGGGCTGTTAGCCGCTCGGTCAGCCTCTCCTACCGCAGACTATCACTTACCTGATACAGACAGGCTGCTGTGCCCAGGAAGAAGGCAATCACGTAATTAAAGTCTTCATCGTCATTCTGGTGACAGGGGAGGAAAGGGAGAGAGAGAGAGGTGGGTGAGGGGGAAATAATGCTTTTCAGCACTCAACCACCAACCATGATCTTCCCAAGGCTTGATCAAATCACGAGAGCAACAACGCGACGGACTCGAGTTGAACCTCCATTAGAGCGAGCCCGATATATATCGGTTTGACTGTTTTGACAATATCAGCAATTATGCAGCCAGTGTTTAGTTAGTTGCTGCGAGAGTGGAGGTCTTAGCCAACACCAACTCAGGATTCCCTGGATCGCTGCCCTCCACAGTTTCCTATCCAACAAGACCAACATCCTGGACTACTACAAGGACTGTCTAAAGAGGACGAGACGCGAAGACCGTACGGGCGACGCCATGTTGCTCCATGGTGCTCCATGGAAGGAAAGAAACATGCGCAATGGGCTATATGCAGCCAACACTTCCGCGTTCAGCTTCCTTGGTCTCAACTGCGCATGTTTCTTTCCTTCCATGGAGCACCATGGAGCACCATGGAGCAACATGGCGTCGCCCATACGGTCTACGTCTCGTCCTTTTTAGACAGTCCTTGGACTACTACTGTTGTCTCAGTAAGACAGCCCTCCCCCTATCCACAAGGAGGAGCAGTGAACCAAAGCATTATGGGAATTGTAGTCCAGGAAGGAAGTGAGCCCTGCAGTGTCCATGACATCATGGAGCCCATGGACACTTTGAAATACTGAAATATCTAAAAACACGGTATATTACCCACATAAAAACCCCAGGAAAGTGTTTATTGTCTTCCAAAAATAATTTAAATAAGATCTGGTTGCAAAAGGGTGAAGTGGCCCTTTAAGAGCGTGGATGGGCTCTGATGTCCCGAATCCACGTGTACAAATAATGATCTGCTCGCCATATGCTTAAAATATATATATTTTTTAAATTATTATTTAACATCGGGCTCGATAATTCGGACCGATAAATCTGTCATCGGTCTGGCTCTATCCCACCTTATGAGCAAAACCCTCTCATGTACTGTACTTTACTGTACCTCTCATGAAATTACTAATCTTTCCAAGAAGCTTAAAAGGGATCAAAGGTTATTTACTGAGCATCAAATGGATCGTGCCAGATCCAAAAAAGCTTTTGTGAAACCACGGTTACAATTTAGGCATTTAGCAGACACTCTTAATCCAGAGCGATTTACATTAAGCAGGAACAAAAAGCATGGCAATACATCACAAACATAAAAAGTAGTTCTCATGAAACATGCGTAAGCTAAGAACGTAACAGACAGTGGAATATCTATATAATGAGAATTTACATATAAACTATACATACTATACTATACTATTCATATATATTATAAGGTGCTATGACTACATAAAAATGCAATTCTAGTGATGTCTACATAACATGCCATCAGGCTGAATAAAATGCTATCTAAGTCTACATAAAGTGCTATCTAAGGGGCTGGGGGCAAGTGGTTACAATCACTGGTAGAATAACAAAACAAAACTGCCTCCCCCTGGCCAGCCGGGGCACCTGATGGAGGGGAAAGGAACTGGTTGGAATAACGTGTTCCTTCCACGCGCTACGTCCAACCAGAGAAACTCCCCCCTGTCACGTGTAAAGGAGCAACTTGGACACTCAGGCATGAAGGAAGCATGAGTTCAAGTCCGTTGCTCTCCCCATGTCCCCCATATATGGGAAATAGGTTGGCGGGGGTACGTGTGTAAAGCCCAGGATCACATTAGATAATTGACACAGGGGTGAAAATGGGTTAAAAAATCGTGGGATAAAAAATTATAATAATAAAAAAAGAATAACAAAACAATAAAAAGGTAGAAAAGAAACGCCTGGGCTTTACCTGTAGGATGCTCTCTATAGCGTGGACCCCTCGCAGGAGGTTGAGGCCCCCGCAGAGGACGCTGAGCACACAGGACACGATGCCCGGCAGGGTCACAGGCTCCAACATCAGCGTGGGCGCTGCATGGGAGGGAACGAGGGACACAGTCAAGTGTTGTTTTTGGCAGCACATTTTGATTTTAGTTTTAGGTCATAGGTCTCTTGAATAGTTTTCATTTAGTTTCAGTCACATTTTTTTAGTCACCTGGAATGTTTTAGTGTTACTGAAATGTGTTTGGGCGGGCCTTGATGCCGTCGTAATGGCTCATTTAACACTTGTTGAAAATAGCCGATCTACAAGCTCGAGCTTGTAGATCTGCTATTTTCAGCATGCAACCAAGTGTAAAATGACTTATACTGGATCTCTTGTCCACTAGTCCCTTCCTAACATTTTAGTCTAGTTTTTTATCTGTTGACGAAATTGTCAATACATTTAGCTTAGTTTTAGTCATCACAGCTTAGTTTTCATTTAGTTTTCATTTAGTTTTCGTCAGTGAAAAAAGGTAGTGCGACGAACATTTTTCGTCTTAGTTTTAGTCGACAAAAACAACACTGCAGGGATAGACTAAAAGAGTGAATTAAAATTGCAAGTAATGTACTCTGCAGCCTTTGTGGAGTCAAAGTCAAAGAAAGACAAACAGCATTACAATGTCCGTTACATGTAAATGAGAGAGAGTTGCTATGATGGAATCCGCTGAATTCACCTCAAGAGTTTGAAAGGAAATGACTTTTACAGAACACTTAAATATAACACGTGGAAGTCTTCAATTTCTCAATCAATGCGTGTACTACAGTATAGTACTATGTGTAGTGCAATAGAATCATGTTGTGCAGAATGGGACTGAAGGAGATGTGTGTGATATGGGGCTGTAAACACAAGATGAACAAGCAGTGAATCTGTGTTAGCTTAACCCATTTAGGCCTGATGTCGAAATTTTTAAAATAATTTCTGAAAAACCTCATGTTTCTATATCAGTGGTTCTCAATATTTCATGTCAAGGACCCCAAAAATTATATGTAATATGCCAACCCCCATCTGAAAATATGTTGTTCCCAGAAGCAAAAAATACTGAAACTCTGTAATAATATATATTCAAACTCAAAGATTTGAGGCACATTTTCACGATTTTTCAAAAATAGCAGACCTACAAGTTCATCGGTGCCGCGCTATGAGCTTGTAGATCTGCTATTTTTCAATAGCTGAAGTATAACATAATGCTTGAAACACCAAAAGGGGTTCCCGCCCAAAATGGGTTAACAAACTTAACTTTACCCTAGCCCAGCAACCTGGCCTGTCCCAATTAAAACCACAACAAATTTCAAAATCAACAGCTAAGAGTGTTTGTCGACTCAAACGACTCTAATTGAAATTAAGAGTGGTTGGAAATGAATGACACAACTCTGGTTCAGTAAATTACTCTTACCGAATTACATCATTTCCTCTCATCAAGGACTCACAAAGCAAGTGTTAGGGTAGGCAAACGAAAACATTTGAGATCGTAACCACCTGGGATTGACTGATTAAGAATCAGACTTTACAGATTACTGGTCAGAATTACCATGCAGGATCTCTACTGAATAGCCTCACAATTTCCCCAATTAAAAAATGAAGACATCCTACAGTATCTGATCACCAGACTAGTGGCCCGATTTGGCCACGAGTAAATGGAGGCAAATTCGCCCTTTGCTGCCCAGTCTCCGGGTCTGGGCAGAGGATCAAACCTCTTCTAACCTGTGTTTAGAGAGAGAATAGGAGAGGCAGAGTGGAGGATACAAAAGAGCGACAGTGACCCAGAATGGCTTCACTTATCTTGTGGGGGGGCGGCAGAGATGTGACAACGTGTATAATAAAGTGGCCCACAGAGAGACAGAGCAATGGCTGATAACATGTCCTCCCAGTGAGACAGCCATCAAGGCAAAGAGGAAACCTGCTTCCGAGTGATTAAGTCTGGACTCTGGGACCACTTCCAGGATATCTCCAAACCAAAGACTACAATGGGGAATGCTGTTTTGGAGTGCTAACATGGTACATATCCCAGTCCACATTATATCCACAAGCTTGCTTTGAGGCTAAAATGTGCAAGACGGAAACACAAGCCTTTTGTCATTCCTAAATGCTTTTCGCTGATGCTGAAGTCATTCAGGGCACTGCAGGTATTCAATGTACCTTAATACATCAAACACGCCCAAGACATAATAGGCATGTAAAATGGCTGCAAATTAAATGAATCATTTATCTATGGTTTTAAGGGAGTACTGTCTGGTTTGTAAATTGATTATAAATAATACTGAAAAGGGAGAATAGTCCCAAACTATCCCATCACAGTATAGCCTGCCTATCTTCTACTACTGTAGGATGGAGCACGTGTTCAATTGCATGCTTATTGCTTATCACCTAAACCCCTGTTTGTTATAGAGAGTATGCACAATTCACCCTTTGTCAGCCTTCTGATTGGTCCCTGACTGACTAACCAGCAGGCTCTTCTGCCTTGTTCCACCCTGGTTCCACCTAGTTTATGTTGAATTTGCTAAAACATCATTTTTGGACAAAACTAAAAACAAACATGACATGCCCAGTCACCATGCTGCACCTGTGATGTTCCTGTTCCTTTTTACTGACACCAAGTTTAAAATAAGAATGGAATGCACAGAATATCAATAAGAAGCAACTGAAAAACCTGTTATTTCAATGGTAGTGGAAGGAGAGAGGATTTTTGTCCAACCACGAAATGGCAACCAATGGGTGCGAAGAGGGGCAGAACCACGGGCGGGACTTGACAAAGGGTGAATTGCACATGCATCACTTTTCCACTGGGAAACGCCCCCCTCATCTAGACCGAGTAGCATGGACACTGCATGGAGCATTGGTGTTTGGATGCACTCGTTGGAAATCACTCAACGGTCGTGCGCAGGGCTCCAGACTAACTTTTTCACAGGTAGCACTGGTGCCACCTACCTTTTCATTTGGTAGCGCCACCACAAATTAGGTAGCACCATTTTTTTCTTTGTATAGCGTGGTATTAATACATGATCTTATCATGCCCCCACATCGGGCGCCATTTATTTATGTAGTGGTTTCCACCATTAAAGGTTTGAATCATAAAACCTACAAAGGTCACTGTGTAAAAAACAGCAACCTACCTGGTTATACTTCAAAACACTGTAGATGGTTTCAACCCACCACAAAGTCACTCAGTCAATAAAGGCAATATTTATATTCCACACACAGAAAGTCAGTTTAAGGTTTTGTGTTGAAAATTAAATGCAGTCCAAACCTTTTGGATTAATAAAGTGACAATTTGTACAATATCTCCATTACCATTATCCAAATTAATTCCTTGTTATAATATTTCTACATTTTGGGAAAAATCTTTTGCAATGTGAAATGCCACCAAATTCTTAATCCTTTTCCTTGTCTTTATGGGCCAACTTGTGAAAGCTGCATGCTTTTATTGTGAAGGCAAAAGTTTCTGAATGCTCTCAGAGCCTGCATATCTCCGCGTGCTGAAAATAGCTGATCTACAAGCTCACAACGCGTTGCGTCCGCGACGCGTTGTGAGCTTGTAGATATTTTCAGCACGGAACACGAAGAATAAATCAGGCATCAGTGCTCTTCACTCACTGGGAGGGAGATTAATGTATTTTGTTGGCCGATCAGCATGTATGGACGTATGGTATGGACACATAGGCTACCTCCTCGATGCAAACATAACAAGCTTTGGAAGCTATTTTTCGTGGCACATGTTTAATCAAACAACACGTTTACTAAGTTTCACTCAGTGTTTGGGTCGGGAGTCGGCTGTCTGTGTAGATCATGACTGATCATCATGCAGTTAGATATGCGCGCTGCGCGCTCCAGTGAAATTGTACAGCTGAGAAAGATTAGTTAATTTGTGTCGGATAAGCTGCGTTCAGACCTGAATATATATTCGCCTCGGTTCGTCCAGTTTGTACCGCGGCAGGTCGCGCCGCGCCCGTTTGCGCAATTCTCGTCTTTGAATTGACTTTGTATGTAATCGCGCCACTCTGAACACTGGGCGTCAGGCGAACGTCCAATGTTTTCAATCAATGGAACGGGCAAGCACTGCGGGATGTTTTTTTTTCCTCCACTCATCCTTCCAGCAAGTCGCACCTGTGCGACCTCATTCAATTTTAAGTATCACCCTTAATAAATTAAGTCGCATATGCGACCTAATAGGTCGCACGCTGGAGCCCTGGTCGTGCGTAACACCCGTTTCTAAATTGCCAGCAGGACGTTGCGCTATTGAAAACGAGCGCGCTTCGGAAGCGCTCGTTTTTAGGAAGTGCTGCTTCCTAAAATATTCACCTGCACGGAATTTCATGACAGAACGTAGCTCATAACATGTCTATGGTGGATGTTTATGAAACAACTTTTTAGATTTTCTGCTTCAACATTTCTGCTTTGCTGCTATGTTGGTGAGTTTAATGTTGTTTAATACAATCAGATAGGACTTTTCTGTTTGGATGTTTGGGCTGTCAAGGCCAGAAAGTAGTTTTGTTTTTGCGTGGGTGGATTATTTATGTATCTGGAAGTAAATGAGTTAAAACTGGCCTAAAAACATGGCTGGCCTCAGACTTCAATTGGACTTGAACCCTAACAGCTTTGTCTCCTTGTCTCCTCCTGAAATGTTTGCTGCTAGTGGTATTAGACAGAGAGGCAACGTATTGTATGTACAGTATTGCTGATGAATTGAGTACAATGGACCACAATGGAAACAAGCCCCCCTGGGGGCTTTACTACTGTATGTGTTATCCTTTTAGCATTAGCTTTCTTGACTGTATAATACCGTACTGTTAAACAGTTCTACTGCCGTGTTCCCCGCTATTTAATCCATGTGTCGGTGCTGTGTAATACACTAAACCCGCTATTTGTTTAAAGGTACGTATATTCAGTGATTTCACTTAATTCAAATATCACTTCTTCATGTTCAATCATGATCGAGGAGAGGCGGGCCTTGGTGCGCGTGCTGTTGGCCTGTTGTGTGTTCCCCCACTGTAGAGCGTGTGCATGTGCACATCTTGCTACCGGGGCGGACCGGGGGGTTTTCCAAATCACCGAATGCTCATTTAATTGAGTGTTTAATTCGACGTTTTTTAATAATTAAAAAGAAAGAGTGGATTTGTCGCGGACCTGGTGACGAGGCCGTCGCGTTATGATGACGAAACCGGAAATCAAGCCATGCTCTGGGCTGCTAGGGCTTCTGGGAAAATTAGTTCAAAGTGAACGGGGGGTTTGTTTGGACTACAACATGCTGTGAAGGCTGTTTTCGTTTGGCATCGTAATGACGGCATGTTTTTCTCTTCAACAACAAACCATGGGACTATTTTCCACCGGATTTTCGTCGATCAAAGCTGCAAATACTTGGGCGTTATGCTCCAAAGGTAATAGATCAATCCGTCAGCCTAGATAGGATGGATAGATTAATCTAAGGCCCCGTAAGTGTTAACAAACTTGTTAAAGAAAGTAATTCAAACCAATCCCAAACAAACCTATGCCTTTGTATTTGGAGGGGGTGTGCAGAGAGAAGCCATTGATGGAGCTCAGGTCCTCGGGAGAGAGCTGGTAGGGCGGCCGCAGCTTGATCTCCGTCTGCATATCAGCCAGGTTGATCTTCGTGGACAGGGAGCGGGGGCTGTTGTAGCGCTGCTTGGTTTTCTGGATGAAAGTGTCTGGAGGGACATTAGCAGCACAAACAACAATCGGGTCACACATATCCAGGTAGCACCGGCGCGTGCAAGCTAATTAACCTGTTTAGACCTGAGGACGATTCTAAAAAAAATAAATAGGTTTTTCAAAAAAAAACGTATGTTTCTGTTTCAGTGGTGCTCAACCTTTTTCATGTCAAGGACCCCCAGAATTATCTGTATTTGGCTGCAGACCCTACATCTGAAAATAAGTTGTTCCAGGGTCCCCTCAGAGGCAAAAAATTGAGTTGAAAACGTTCGCGCTGAAAGAATATATATTCAAAGATTTGACTTGAGCCACATTTTCACGATTTAAAAAAAAATAGCAGACCTACAAGCTCGTAGCGCGGCACTCGGTGCCACGCTACGAGCTTGTAGATCTGCTATTTTTCAATAGCTAAAGTATAACATAATGCTTAAAACACCAAAAGGGGTAACCGTCCTAAATGGGTTAAGCACCTGCACAACTCATCTGTGCATACATACAGTAGCTCACATGGGAAATTAGGCAAGCCTACGGTATCTGTTCGCTTTAGAAGGGCAAATCCTGCTCTGTAGAACAAATATTTCTTACTTTTTTTATGACCCTTTATTTTATTTGATCTTTTTACACATTGTATGCTTTTATTTAGAGAGTATAGAGATACAGGAATCCAAAGGCAACGAAAGAGGACAAGTCCTCACAGTTCACAATCGTAACAAACCTCATAACTCCATTTTTGAGGTTTTAGATTTTTTTTGGCATAAATCAGTGCTATTGCACACCCTTTACGTCTGTGTGTTGTTTCGGAAATATTGAACCAATGGAAAGTAGTAAAAAAGTGCTTTGGACAAAACCTCTTAACTCCATTGGACCCTCAAAATGTCTGCTAAAGCAACTAACTCCACCACCTACCTCTCCCCCTCTCATGGAAGTAATTGACAATATATAAAGTTACAACACCAACTTTGATGAGGCTGTATTGCTTTGTTTTTAAAAAATACAAGGTTTCCTTCATTTCCTGAAAAATTAACATTTTGGAGTTATGAGGTTTCCTCCCAACAGCAGAGATATGGAGCTAGTTGTGATTAATGTATCTGTTGTAATCTTAAGCAAATAATTTTGTGTGACACACGGGGTGAAACTTGCACGCCCGTGCGCAAGACAAATAGTTCCCGATTGGGCAGCAGTTCAGGGTGACTCACCGAACTCGATGAAAGAGTACGGCCGAATGGCACTGTTGATGCGCTTGGTGTCGTAGGTGACGATGAACTCCCTCTGCAGCTCGTCCAGGAAGCAGAAGGCCAGCACGTTGGGGTAGTTCTCGGTGCACACCATCAGGTAGCCCACGCCCAGGGAGCTGGTGAAACTGACACACGCACGCACACACACACGCACACACACACACAATATCACAAGTAAGACGCGTGAACATGGGAAGCTTTTTTTTTTGTTCTCTTTTCTTTTTTTTTTATTATTATTTTTTTCATTTTTAAGTTTTCCTTTTTTTTCCCTTTAAAAAAAAAAAGGTTTCTACTGTGTGCGTGCGTGTGTGTTTTTTGTGTGTGATACAGCTGCGCCCTCTGGTGGCGGCGGGTGGTGTTACAGTGTGACACACACACACACAGACAGACAGACGTAAATGGTAAATGGTAAATGGTGCATTTATATAGCGCCTTTATCCAAGTCGCTTTACATAGATTGTGCATTACATTCACCCATTCACACACACATTCATACACCGATGGCGGCGGAAGCCATGCAAGGTACCAACCAGCACATCGGGAGCAATTTGGGGTTCAGTGTCTTGCCCAAGGACACTTCGACATGTAGACAGGAGGAGCCGGGATTCGAACCGCCGACCCATGGATCATTGGACGACCTGAGGTAGAGACCTCCTGAGCCACAGCCGACATGTTCTGCTGGGTTACATAGTAGAGCCTCACTGGCGTTCGCAATCACTGGCGTTCGCAACTACTACTGCTACAAAATCATCTTCTCTCAAAAGATATATATAAAAATAAACGGACAAACGAGAACAAAATGGAGTGGTGATGTACCGGCTCCAACACTGCTCTACCGACTTCTGCCAGGGAACATTCAGCATCCACTGAATCCAATTAATTACCCAATTTGGCTAATGAAACATTCATTTCACACCCAGGGAAGCGCCACCAGACTCGAATGTTAGCTAAATTCTCGGAGATTCAGATGCACTCCAGCGGGCTGCAAGTCTTTCAGAAGCACTTCCAACAACCCAGCAGTGTTTCTTTAACCCATTTTGGGCGGGAACCCCTTCTGGTGTTTTAAAGCATTACGCCATACTTAAGCTATTGAAAAATAGCAGATCTACAAGCTCATAGCGCGCCACCGAGTGGCGCGCTACGAGTTTGTAGGTCTGCTATTTTTTTTAAATCGTGAAAATATGGCACAAATCTTTGAATATTATTATTCTTTCAAAGCGAACGATTTTAAGTCATATCTTTGCTTCTGGGGGGGTCTCTGGGACAGCATATTTTCAGATGGGGGTCGATAGACGGCCAAATACATGTAGTTTTGGGGGTCCTTGACATGAAATTAACATGGGTTTCTCAGAAAACTGTCAGGATTTAGAAGGCATTTGTAGAATCGTCCTCAGGTCAAAATGGGTTAATGGACTGTGGGACGACGAATACACAAATCTAAAGAAATATAGAGGGAGGAGGCTTATACAGTATATACAGTATGTGGCACAATCTTAATGGACCTAGGTCCAATACCACTGCATTTTATTATCTATTCTAGTTTAACAGTCATAACTTAAACAGAGCATAAATAAAATAAATGTACGAATAAATAACAACTTAATTAACATTAATAAATTGTTCAAATTGCAGACACAATTTAGTAAAACAAGACATAAAACAGTATCAGTATATAACAGTAGTGGAATATCAACTTAAAATGTATCAAAGTTGTCACATATGATACATTATGATATTGGATAATTGCATGAATGAATCGATACCAGCATTTTAACCCATTTTGGGCGGGAACCCCTTTTGGTGTTAGCATTATGTTATGCTTTAGCTATTGAAAAATAGCAGATCTACAAGCTCATAGCGCGCCACCGAGTGGCGCGCTACGAGCTTGTAGGTCTGCTATTTTTGAAAAATCGAAGAACGACTGACATAGAAACATAGCCTTTTCAGAAAACTGTCAGGATGTAGAAGACATTTTTTAAATCTGATCTCAGGTCAAAATGGGTTAAAGGCAGCAATGGAGACAATTCCGATAGCGTTATTGGTATCGGAACAACTCTACTGATTAACGCACAGTAACGCACAGTAAAACACCAATGACACTATGGTCTCTGAGAGCTGAGGGGATTTCATTGGTTATATTGATTCAAGTATCTGTCAGTCTATGCAGCTTTTGGTTGTCTTACTGCCTACACAAACAACACAATGGACTCCCACGCCTCACAGGCTGGAGAAATTAGAGTTTACAATAATTAACTCTGTAAAGAAAGCCTGATGATTGTGAGCGTGGAGCAGCCCGAGGACTGAAATCACAGGCTATTGAAATCACAGCCAGTGGTGCCAAGAAAGACCACATTATCATGAGCGAATTTTTGGCATTTTGAAATGGAAAATGGAGACATGGCCAAAGCATTTCCGGGGGTCCCCAGCCAAAAACGTTGAGAACCCCTGTCCCACATGACCTGTTTGTGAATACAAAATGTATAGAGCGTTTAAAAATAAGCTGCAAAATAACCTGAAAAGAGCCGTCTGCAAGAACCTACATGTACGAATCTGGGGAGACCAGACCGTCTGTCTCACCGCAAAGGACACTGTCTCACAGCGAAGGAGACTGTCTCAGAGCGAAGGAGACTGTATCACAGCGAAGGAGACTGTCTCACAGCGAAGGAGACTGTCTCACAGCGAAGGAGACTGTCTCACAGCGAAGGAGACTGTCTCACAGCGAAGGAGACTGTCTCACAGCGAAGGAGACTGTCTCACAGCGAAGGAGACTGTCTCACAGCGAAGGAGACTGTCTCACAGCGAAGGAGACTGTCTCACAGTGAAGGAGACTGTCTCACAGTGAAGGAGACTGTCTCACAGCGAAGGAGACTGTCTCACAGCGAAGGAGACTGTCTCACAGCGAAGGAGACTGTCTCACAGCGAAGGAGACTGTCTCAGAGCGAAGGAGACTGTCTCACAGCGAAGGAGACTGTCTCACAGCGAAGGAGACTGTCTCACAGCGAAGAAGACTGTCTCACAGCGAAGGAGACTGTCTCAGAGCGAAGGAGACTGTCTCAGAGCGAAGGAGACTGTCTCAGAGCGAAGGAGACTGTCTCACAGCGAAGGAGACTGTCTCACAGCGAAGAAGACTGTCTCACAGCGAAGGAGACTGTCT
Source organism: Electrona antarctica (assembly GCF_951216825.1). Lineage (NCBI taxonomy): Eukaryota > Metazoa > Chordata > Actinopteri > Myctophiformes > Myctophidae > Electrona > Electrona antarctica. Next base: position 4,872,873 of record NC_136794.1, on the reverse strand, counting down.
TACAGCGAAGGAGACTGTCTCACAGCGAAGGAGACTGTCTCACAGCGAAGGAGACTGTCTCACAGCGAAGGAGAATGTCTCACAGTGAAGGAAGGAGACTGTCTCACAGTGAAGGAGACTGTCTCACAGCGAAGGAGACTGTCTCACAGCGAAGGAGACTGTCTCACATTTTATATACACAAATTAAGTAAAAAGAAAAACAATCACATGTGTGAAGTGAGGGGCGCTCTTATCAATCAAATCATCACAATTGCCATTCCGGGGCCATCACTTTTGGCATCTTCACTTTTCTGCCCTTACTTTTATCTTCGATATGTACTTCAGCCAATCGAAATCATCACTATGGGGTGATCAGCCAATCCTATTCAGCCAATGTTTGTGTTCACACAAACCCTCAAAGCTGGGCATAGGAGGGGCTAGCGCCCCTCAAAAATCACGTTGCAGTATTTTCTGGGTTTTTTTTTGCAGTCTGTCCGCTCTCAGCTACTGCTGTCTCGGGGCAGAGGAGACAGGAGCCCTGTTCCCTCCAATGGCCGGAGACGGTAGACGGACAGACAGACAGACAGATTGTTTATTTCATGGTTCGATGCTTCGCTAATATAATATATTACAGTTGAGTATACACTGATTATTTAATAAAAAAAGAAAGTCAAGTCAACTAGACTTGACACCCAGGGAGTGCATGATATGGTAAAGAGATGGGCTCTTTTACCATATCATGCACTCTCCCGTCTCTGCCTCTGCCCCCTCCCCCATCTCTTCTCCTGGGGGCAAAACCCTTCAGACCAACGTATTTTAGTTCTCTCTATGTGCCATGTGAGTGTGGTGAGACAGACCTCGAGAGGCGAGCCCAGAGTGATCACACACTTATAAAACTTAAAAGTTATTAATTCATAAATAAGCAAAAACTAACTGCTTCACAAGAACGCCTACACATACACACATACACACACACACACACACACACACACACACACACCGAGTGTATATCATTCCATGGCACAGAGGACCACAGCACGGGGAGAGAGAGAGCTCAAGGTCGGAAAGGAGTGATATACACAATGCAGGTTCAGAGCACCACGGAAGTGCTCGAGAGAGGCTGTCCAGAGTAATCGCACACTGTGATATAAAGCTTAGTTAATTAATGAAAGTACGTAGTTGTTTCCCAAGTATCACAGTGCTGCTCCTGCTATACCCAGCTTCCGGTGAGAACAGGGGGCCGCGACAGGCCCCCATGTCTCCTCGTCCTCTGAGCCAGGCTGGAGGGGATACAGTCGGTTTTCAGCTTCCACAAATTGTTGGCTATATATCTTTTTATTTCAAGTCCATATGTATGCCACCATGTTCTTGCCAAATCATCATTAATATTAAATATACAGCTGTTGTTTCACCTCTGTGTGTCTGCTGTGAGATACGAGTTGGCTTTTTTTTTGTCGGGAGCCTGAGCTAATCCCCGCCTACTCAGATCACGCTGTGGTCTGACTGGTTGAAGGCTAGTGGTAATGGAATAGAAGCTGCTTCTGGACGCTAAATATGCTCATTTGCATAGAGATTACATTAACCCATTTTGGGCGGGAACCCCTTTTGGTGTTAGCATTATGTTATGCTTTAGCTATTGAAAAATAGCAGATCTACAAGCTCATAGCGCGCCACCGAGTGGCGCGCTACGAGCTTGTAGGTCTACTATTTTTGAAAAATCGAAGAACGACTGACATAGAAACATAGCTTTTTCAGAAAACTGTCAGGATGTAGAAGACATTTTTTTAATCTGATCTCAGGTCAAAATGAGTTAAAAAGCTAATTTACGTTTTTTTGCTTCTCTTGGTGTAAGGTCACTGTCCTAACCGATCTGTTCCGCCTTCCATTAGATTACCTAATGACTTAAAAAAGAGCTGCCTGGCAAATTCTGCCGTCACTCCGTCAGATGCAGATGGCTTGCCTTGATTAAAGGAAGTCATATCAAAGGGTCTTTGGATTGAGATGAGTCCAGTCTGCTTGGTGTTGGTAATGTGGGTCGCATTAAGTGTTAAAGACATCAGCTTGTAAGAAATTACAAGCCGATGTCTAACTGATGTCGACCCACATTACCCCATTAGCAATGGTGGCGCGCTCGAGGAGTTTAAAGCATTTTCTCAAGCATTAGTGGCTCTTAATTAAAATAAATAACTCCCAGGCAGGCATACAGTAACATGGTCAACTATCCTTGGGACTTTAAATAATCTGTGACAAGATGTGGCTATGTGTTTTATCAAAAGGCCAAGATTTGCAACATCCACATTTACGTGGGAATGTGCTGATGAATGATAGTCTGACCGATTAGTTGTCAAACCTTTATTGTCGAAATACATTTCAAACTGTACAACTGCTCAGAATAAGAGGCGGTCAAATTATGTTTGAATATTGGTATTACATGGAAATACAGGGAAGTTCTGATTTAGAACACGTGAACATTTTCTTGCCACATCTAGTGCAGTTGTATTTGACATTCAAATGTTTCTATGGCACTTCTGCCCTCGCGCTTTCCTCATTTGGCTTACAAATTCACTCTACCTTCTCTCCTCAACTATTCAATTCTCATATCTTCCCCCCCCCCCCCCCCCCCCCCCCCCCCCCCGCTAGGCTGACATGGCAGGGTCGGAGGTTATGTTTTCCTCATACATTTCCAGGCTTATATGCTCAACGTAGGGTTACAGAAATAGAGTTTGTTACATCCACCGTCAAGGCAAAATGTCCACATCCAAATAATGGAGGATATAGGCTGTATAGGCACTGTAATATTGCCCTCAGTCATTCTAGAAGACATTCTCTGCATGTCTAACCAATGACTAGTCTAAACTAAGTATGCACCCCGTTGTTACCCCGTTGTTGTTTTTTTTAACTCTTCAAGACGACTACCGTATACAAATTTAGTTTGAGTTAAATTGGGTTAGAATCAATTTGCACAACAAAAATGTGCATTGTGTGATATCAGATTATTGTCACGTTGTCATAGTCACATTCTGCTCAAAGATGATAAACAACAACATTGCATTTATCGCCCAGCCAGCCTTACATGTCGCCCCAAAAAAATTAACCGTGTGACTACTGTACTTACTTGACGTTGTATTGTCCGGTCTTTAGAGTGCAGCGGTCAGGAAACTGGCCGAGCTTCTTCGAGAGTCCTTTGAGATGCTTCTTGGTGTCCTGTAGGCCTTTGTCCTGCTCGTAGTCTGTGGATGCAGAGAGGGGCAGGCCGTCCCCGACCCTCACCACCGAGGCAAACAGCACCATCGACATCTCACAGCTTTCACAGGGCTATCACAGGGCTACACAGAAGGACAATTGATAGTACATTAAGTGTACAGTCAGTGTGTGTATATATCATTTGAAAGGTCAGAACAACACCTCTTCAACCAAACCTCTTGTTAGTATTAGCCTACGAAACAAGGATCTGTGTTTAACCCGTGTGTGAATAGAAATAGTTTTATGACCTCGTGTTTGTGACCTCCCCCGTCACCGTAACCCGAGCTACAGCGACCGGGGGAAGGTCAGAGATGAGACAATAAGACTTTTTTGGTGGTGAATCAGGAGATTGGCTATTTTCCATTTTTACTTCTGACCAAGTTAGAACTGTATAATACTGGTCTATGTGTGCATAATGCATGGACTCCAGTCAGCACCATGGACAGCACCACAAGCGACAGTTATTAACTATGCATTATCGCGATAACTGAACATCAAAGCAGTCGTGGGTGCAGCTCACAGAGAAGCATCAAACGATGCAAACTGCAGTTAAACCCCCTAAGAAGAAGGAGAACGGCCTCTCAGTATTAAAACCTTTTCACGTATATAGCTGCTTGATATGGTATGGGTAGGCTTAAGTTGTAAGAGTGTACCTCGCATATAAGGGACAAAAACAGACAAAACTACAACTATGTTGGTGCTGCAATAAGCTGTTCAAAAGTCCTTGTGTGACAGTAAAAACGCTTGGTTTTCGGAAAGATAACATTTAATAACAACATTTAGCTGGCGCTAAATTGTAATAATATTGGCGTGCGAGTGAATTCTGTTCAAATCCTCTTCACTATGTGTTTCTAATGTTAGGTTTAGTTAGAAGAATGCAATCAAATCACCTGCTACACATATATATGGCCAGCTTACTTACATTAGCCAATATTAGCGGCTAACTTACTGTAGCTAACGTGTAACAACTATAACAACATGCATGCCGGCCGCCATGGAGCCAAAGGAAAATGATGAGCAAACCTTGAGAGGGTTAATGTACGGACGAGACTATATATATTCAACGTCTGTGTAACGAGTGTAGCATCGTGTGGTTCGTATCAGTCGGTAAATATGTATATATATATACATATAAATAGCATGCAGCTGTACAACTGACTGTGCGCAGAGAGCTAGCAGCACCAGGCACCACCATCCAGAAGGAGCTGCATTTGATTGTTATATATCCCATAGACCGGAGGGACGGCAACTGCTGCGATTGGCTGCAGATAATGGTTGCCATGCAACGACATCGGTCACGTTCTCTACTAGTCTAGTACGCTACGCAGTACGCTGCCTTCTCACACCACGCACGCGCGCGCGCACACACACGCATGCACACACGCACAGTGCCAACTATAGCCAATCAGAGACCGACCGGCCTTCCCTCCAGGCCATGGGATCTTTTAGACACTGCTGCGTGATTACGTTTACGTGGCTGTCTCACGGTGCATTGTGGGTAGCCTGCTCCCTGCTGTGACTCTCATCAGCACCACAAATGAGTCTGTTTAATATTAACCTTGTTGTGTGTGTGTGTGTGTGTGTGTGTGTGTGTGTGTGTGTGTGTGTGTGTGTGTGTGTGTGTGTGTGTGTGTGTGTGTGTGTGTGTGTGTGTGTGTGTGTGTGTGTGTGTGTGTAAATATATCATTTGTTTTAACTTTCACTCAACTTACATTTCTGTACTGTAACTTTTAAGTACACATTTGACTGAGAAACCTTCACTTGTAGTCGAGTAATATCCGTGACTCGATCACTTTTTAGGTATATGATGTATTGCCATGCTTTTTGTTCTTGCTTAATGTAAATCGCTCTGGATTAAGAGCGTCTGCTAAATGCCTAAATTGTAAATTGATGTACTGGGGTTGAGTAGAGTCTATTGTTTCTTTTCATGTACCGGGCACAAATTCAGACATGTTTACCCCTATAGAATTTTACTTTTTTTACATTTATAATGCTGATTGTGAGGGGGAAAGATTTTAGGTACAGTCAGAACATGTATTAGGATTCGGAACCAACATTGAGAAGCCCCTTCACTGTATATGCAGACGTATACCGGTAATATAAGTGAGCAGCCATGTTGTGCCCTTTAGAAAGAATCATGAATTATTCAAGAACCTATCAATTTTCTATATGCTCTTTGACCCATTTACTAATGCAAATTGGCCTATACCATTTCATACCAATCCTTCAATCTTGTGCCCAGGATTGGAGAAGGAAAGAAAAAAAGTAAAACAATTCTATTAACCCATTTTGGGGCGGGAACCCCTTTTGGTGTTTTAAAGCATTATGTTATACTTTAGCTATTGAAAAATAGCAGATCTACAAGCTCATAGCGCGGCACCGAGTGCCGCGCTATGAACTTGTAGGTCTGCTATTTTTGAAGAATCGTGAAAATGTGCCTCAACTCTTTGAATATATATTATTACAACGTTTTTTACTCATATCTTTGCTTCTGGGAGGTCCCTGGAACAACACATTTTCAGATGTGGGTCTGCGGCCAATTACATATAATTTGTGGGGGTCTTTGACATGAAATATTGAAAACCACTGATTTTTCAGAAAATTGTCATGATTTAGAAGACTTTTTTTTTAATTTTGACGTCAGACCTAAATGGATTAAACTGAATGGAGTGTAATGTAATGATTGATAACAGAGGAGTTTAACAATGCCTGCACGTTCCTGCCTCATCTCACACACATTCCCCGTAATCTCCTCAGAGCCGCAGACAACATGTCAACATGTCAGCCTGAGGGGACCTCTCTAGAAACCCAATGGCTGTGTGTGCGTGCGTGCGTGCGTGCGTGCGTGCGTGCGTGTATGCGTGTATGCGGTGTGTTTTGTTGTGAGTAGTACCACATGTCCCCACTGTAAAGTAGAATTTCAGAAATAGACATGTACATTTTCCTGCTCTTTTCCTGGTCCTTATAAAAGATACATGGTTGTAACATGGTTAAACAAAAATAAAAGGTGTAACAGCCGTTGGCTGTTTTTGTTATGTTTGACTAGTAGTGATAAATGTATATAGAGCTGATGCTATCATATCTATATATATTTATTAGTAGGCTTGCTTAGCAGGTACAGGTTATAGGAGGAGTGCCTATTATGTTGCCTGGTACTGCAGGTTGTTGCTTCTGTCCCCTACAGGTGTTGAGTGACGTGTCCCTAATGTGTTGCCGTCCTGATGAGGGCCTGGCTCGGAGCCTGATGTGGATTGGTCCTGTGGCAGCTCAGGCCTCGCTACCTGGACTATAAAGCTCAGTCTCTGCTTGGACTTCGGGGTGGGAACACTGCTATGCGTGGCCTTCCCTCCAGCCGCCTACATGTGTTTTGTTCTGTGTATCTTTAAGTTCACTCCCTTCGGGAAGGAGTGTTCGTTCTGTGTTTCAGTTGTAGTTTGGTCCCTGTTGTTGTTCGTTAGGTCATCTGTTCACCCCCCATTCTGTAATGTAAGTCATTCCATTCATTCTGGGCTCACAGAGCCATTCTGCTGTAGCCTGGCTAATAAGCCAGACTAATATCACACAACACTGTCGCGGTATATTAGTCTGGGCTGGCTCCACTTGGATTTCATTTCCCGGGGGGCGGGTTCAAACATTTTCTCTTCGACGCAATTGGTCAGAGCTACTGTCAGTCAAAGGTCTCAAGCATTGAACGTCACTGTACCAAAGCCCGTCCATATTGCATACCGTGTCCCGATTGGTCCGACCTGTTCTCGGTTGTAGGAAAGAGGCGTGCTACTGAGCCTCGCCAGACCCTAATCCGCTGGCAGGCAATTTTTGTTTTGCCAACGGCTGATTCGGTCTGGTTTATTAACCAGGCTAATTCTGCTGTACCATTCGTTATGCACTTAGTTGAGCCACTTTGTATTTATTGTAACTTATTTTGACTTGAGTATTAAAACTTTCTTTCATACTTGTTCTTTCATACATGTTACGGGCAGTAAACCCCTAGACTTCAGAACAGTTCGTAACAAAAGGAGAGTTATAAGCTTACATTTAGGAAAACGTGTAGGTTGGGATTATGGTTCAGGGGTTGGGGTTAGAGTAGCCCCTCTCGGTACCCCCGTAAAGTTTCTGACATTTGGATGTTTACGTCTTTACGGAGGGTCCCTTTGCATCTATCCCACGCGAAATGGTATACAGACGTACATACCTTCGGAAACGGCCGTGCTGCGGCATTTGGGTGGGTGTGAGATGTTTCAAAAGAAGCATATATCTGCTATAGGAGACAACGGAAACCTCAGCTAATTTTCCTTTGGCGCAGAAGCCGTTAAGTGTCTTTGTTTGACCGTTTTGGCTGCTGTGAAATTCTCTCTTCCTTCCTTCCTTGACTTCCTTATTGACATCCCATTGTACCGCCTCCAGCACCGGGGCTGGCTAGCTGCGCGTCCCTACGTTCCTGCCTCTGATCTGCTCTGTCTCAGCTAGCCAGCCCCGGTGCTGGAGGCGGTACAATGGGATGTCAATAAGGAAGTCAAGGAAGGAAGGAAGGAAGAGAGAATTTCCCAGCAGCCAAAATGTTTCCGAAGGTATGTCCGTCTGTATACCATTTCGCGTGGGATAGATGCAAAGGGACCCTCCGTAAAGACGTAAACATCCAAATGTCAGAAACTTTACGGGGGTACCGAGAGGGGCTAGGGTTAGAGTTATGACTGATTGATTTTAAAATTATTTTACTTGTTTATAAAGCTCTCAATGGTCTCGCACCTTCCTGACTACAGTACATGACATTCTGCTTCTACAGGCCGACGGCGTGGAACAAACTTCCACTGTACCTTCGACAGGCAGCCTCTGTAGACATTTTTAAAGCGCAGCTCAAGACCTTCTACACTCTTGCTGTTTATTGATCTTTTAAATTCCTTTTTGTTATTCATGTCCTCACTGTATTGTGTTTTATGCGCCTTGCTTTTCTTTTCTTTCTTTCTCCTTTGCTCTGTAAAGCACTTTGAGCTGCATTTCATGTCATGAAAGGTGCTATACAAGTTTTATTATTAATACTGTATTGTGTTTTTGTATGGACATAGTTTTGGGTGCTTGCACATATGCACACATGGCATCAACGCATGGTGTTGTGTGTTGGCACACTATACACTCTGTCTTTTTATCATTTATTTTTTAAGAGCCTGCCCAGGGACTACAGATGAAATTTAGCGTTGGCTAACTCTGGTCCATTTACATTGAGGTGAAAACTGACATGTTGATTAATGAGCTTTGTCCCTGTCAAATAAATAAATAAATAAAATAAATACTTGGTTGCGTGCCGATGTCATGCACCAAACAGATCTACAAGCTCACAACACATCGCAGCACTTGTAGATACGCTATTTTAAACGTGGACCCATGTCCACGTTTAAATATTTGTAACACATGGGCGTGTGCATCAGGAAGGGAGGGACGGAGCATTGGATGACGGATGTGTGCTCTGGTTGACACTTTGATGAATAGCCGTCGGTCGAGGGGAATGTTTAATTATGCTACGAATGTCAGGTGAGAATGAGACACGCCGTGTAAAACGGAAGGAAATTATATCAGCGTTTGCCACTTTTGTTGTTGTTGTTGTTGACGACATAACCTAATCATTATAATGATATATTGCATGAATAATTCAGGGTTTCTTGAGAACTGGGGCAAATCTAAACAAGATTTCCTTTGTTTAGCCCAGTCTCTTTGTTGTTAATGCTTACTTTTGTATGTTTGATTCTCTTTGATTTTATTTCACACTTCCTCATGATTAGATTTGTATTCATATTCAGGTCCGTGTATTAAGCACTGTGTTTTCATAAAAGTGCTCTATAAATAAAACATATATATTTTATATCGTATATCGTACGGTCGCAGTTTACTCTGAAAACCTGCAATCCCGCATTTCCCGCCGTGTCACGCCTCGTGACATCACGCCTCATGACACGTCACACCACCATATACTGTATGGCTATCTCCATATATGAAGATCACAACACTGACCTCATCAAACCCTGGATAGCCATACATGGAGAAGACTGGATCATCACCTAGATCTGCATATGGAGCCGGCCAGCAACTCTACATCTGACCTCAAACCCTTAGATCTCCATATATGGAGCTGACCTGTTCTGACATTCCATATGTTGATCCAACCCCACCTGTCCTTCCTCTTCGATGTCTCCCTTTTGACTGATACCTGTCCATTTAAACTCTAGACGGGCCTGCCCCAAAGTTATTAGTAGAGTTCTCAATAGGCCCGAAAATTAAGGACCCGGCCGTACCTGGGCCCTCATCAAACCCTGTACACTCAAGACACTTGGAGCTGACCTGTTCTGACATTCCTGCTCCATATATGGCCAGACCTCATCAAACCCTGTACACTCAAGACAAGCTCCATATATGGCCAGTACAGACACTGCCCCTGGCTGCCACCCTTAGATCTCCATGGAGCTGACCTGCTCTGAAATTCCATATGTTGATCTGACCTCATCAAACCCTGTACACTCAAGACACGCTCCATATATGGCCAGTACAGAATTCATTCCATATGTTGATCTTACCCCCCCATGCCAAAGCGCCAGCGCTCGCCCAGCAGTCTGCCTCACTCTGCCGTCACCCAGGCAGATGCGTGCACGCAAACTCGTGTGTGTGTGTGTGTGTGTGTGTGTGTGTGTGTGTGTGTGTGCGTGCGTGCGTGCGTGTGTGCGTGTTGACATAACAAAAACACAAGCACAAGCACAATACAAGGATGTTCAACATGGGAATGAATGAAGACCCTTGGGTTAAGCGATAGAGTAGTGCAGCCTCACGGGTGTCTCTGTGCAATCAGCCATGCTAGTAAGAGTGACCTGTAAATCAATATCGAACACAAACATTGTCTGTTGTCTGCCAAATGACTACCGTTATGTAGAAACCTTTTAGGACAGATTGTACCCGGAATGTCGATTTTGACTGCAAACACGGATGAACTTTTGATCAATGCTCCACCATTCAGCATATGGATTTATGTGAAAACAGCGAGCCAGCTGGACTTGAAACAACACTGTTTTCTTTTGCTTTGGCGGCATAGCCGCACAATTAAGGTTGAGCATCAGCCTTTTTTATGAAGAGACGATGGCGATCCCCCCCCATCCTGTAATTTACTAGTTTCCACCAGCAATCATATAAAAGGATGCTTGGTCTGTCTTCTGACTGTTGACTGACATGAAATATTGTTTTTATCACTCCATCTTGAGAAGAAAGAAAGAAAATATTCATCTCTGCCAAGGAGACACTCAAAGGTGTATTTATTTATTTGATCTGACGTCTGTTAGATTTGTCACAATGTCATAGTATATATATATATATATTGAGTCGGCTGTCTGCTCCGAACCACAAACACGTTGTAGGATCAATGTCTACAAGTTGTCGCCAAGTTATTTTGGGGGGTCCCCAAATTATTAAAAAAGAAAAGAAAAATATTTTTTTTCCCTTTTTTTCTTTTGCAACTGAATGGCTGGAAAGTGGAAATGAAGAGTTTACATATAGTACACATAGTACATGCATACACCTTCCCTAATGATTATATCTGGTTTCAGTATTTATTTATGGTGTATTGTCTCTATTATTAAGGTTATTGTAGCAGTCAATTTATATTGGGGGTCGGGAGGGGGCGGGGTGGGGGTCCCCGAGACATTGCCAAAGCATTTCCGGGGGTCCCCGGCCACAAAAACGTTGAGAACCCCTGGTCTACACAACCAACTGAATGAGAAACAGAATGCTGCTATGTGGAAATACTCCAAGATTATCGTGGCCTTGTATGGTGTCACAAAATGAAGACAAACACAGCTCAGACATGCATAACATTATTAGAACTAGACGCAGAAGGGGAACAGGGTGAGGTCAAGGAGACGAGACTATAGCCCATAACACAAACAAAATTACTCACACATGGAAAATGGCTTTTTTGTTCCGGAGGACTTCAATCTTGGACAGACCTTGACTTTGCGTTAACACCCGCCCGGCGGCGCCCTCCATTTCTTATGCTCATTTCCTGGAGGTTGAAATACTTGCCCCACAGAAAGGAGAAAAACCATAAGCAATGCAACCAGGCATGAAAAGAAAGTGTGCTTCCCCGCCTAAAAATCCCTTTAAAGTGAATTTGGGATTGAGTGGGTATTTCTGCTCGTGCTTACAGCTATTAATCAGACCCCTATTCGGTGCACTTAATGTGCACCCCCCCAACAAAAGACTGTTTATCTAAGCATACTAGACTAAAGCGGGTATAGGGTGAAAAGAGCAAACTTCAGACCCAAAGTCACTCTTAAAGTTGTGAGCAAGCCTCGGACAAGCTTTGCAAATCCAGTTGACTTTTACATTTGACAGTCGGTTTAACCACTTGAATCCGAGCGTATATGTACCTATTATTCTGGGAGGAAAGTTTGCCAGAAATAGCAGATCTACAAGCTCCCAATATGAAGCGTTGCAAGACCTGCTATTTCTGTAGAAGAGATTTGGTGTAATGAAGGAAACAAGAGCAGACCATGGACGATTGTAACAAACATCCATTTCACTATGTATAAGGTTTTAAGTTGTAAAACACCACATGAAGTTAAGCTATAGGCCCCATATTTCAAAAGTGATGAATTGTTTAGGATGCCATGTTTAAATGTGTGTTACGTTCACTCATTCATATAAAAAAATGAACGGACAGCAGAGACAACCATGCAAGGCACCAACCTGCTCATTGGGAGTGTCTTGCTCAAGGGACGTGAGAGTGGTTAGAGGGGCAGGGGCTGAACTCCCGTAAGAGGGCACTTTTGGACAAAAACTGCGAAAATAGCAGATCTACAAGCCTACAACACGTCACGCGGGGACGTGTTGAGAGCTTGTATATCAGCTACTTTCGGGAGTGCAACCCAGCACTCTTTATCTAGTGGAGATGCGGTGTACAGTATACAACATGATTTTCGAAAAACAAAGTTGTTTAACGCAAAATGCTGCGTTCAAGTTCAAGGACGTTCAAGGAAGTTCAGGGCGGCTGTGGCTCAGGAGGTAGAGCAGGTCGTCCAATGATCCCTGGGTCGGCGGTTCGAATCCCGGCTCCTCCTCCTGTCCAAGTGTCCTTGGACAAGACACTGAACCCTACATTGCCTCCAATGAGTCGGTTGGTGTGAGCTTGCCCACCATTGGTGTGTGAATCATTGTAAAGCGCTTTGAGCACTTGGAAAAGCGCTATAAAAAATGCAATTCATTAAGGAGACTAAGGAAAAAAGGCAATTCTCCTGAACGCTGCCTTCCTTGGAAAAGAGGATGGCATTTTGCATTTCTTTCACCATTAGTAAATGCTGCATTCGTGGTCTGGAGAGGGGCAGTTGTTTTACAGGCGGGTAAAAGGGCAGGGGCTGAAGCCCCCTTTGACGTCTTATGTGTGCACGTCCCTGGTCTTGGAAACGTCACAGGAGCGTGATTATGAATCCCACCAACGTTCTAGGGTAGACCCGCCTCACCATGTGTCTGATTGGCTCCCGGGAAGGCATCGTTTTACTGAGGTTAGGCCGTTGGGGTTAGGTTTAGGGTGCATACTTAGTTTAGACTAGTCATTGGTTAGACATGAGTTAAGGTTAGGTTTAGGTGTGCTGCCCCGTGGGGGGGTTAGGTTTAGGGTGAGGGTTTGAGATAGGTTGTAGTAGGCCTATCTCACAGCCCGCTTTCCACGCCCACTTCCGGTAAATAGTGGTGTCATTTAACATTAGCATTTACACGTTTTTTTTCTCTGGAGAATTTTCTAATGTAAAAATGTGACAGACCAATATTATTATGAAGCAAACAAGATGGTAAATCAGCTCGAACAGATAGAACAAACCTTACCTTGAGAAAACAAAAGTTGTAGACTTCTTAAATTAACTCTGTTAACATGTAGCGTCTATGGAGTGACGTCACGCTATCACCACTAACCCCGAAAGGGGGCGTATTAAGGGGGCGGGGAAATTCTGTGAGATAGGCTTGTTGTAGGACTAATGACTGGTCGCGAAAACGAGAACTGTCAATCACAACGACTACTGGCCAATCACAGCAGGGCTTTCCTAGAACTGCGGTGGGATAAATAATAACGCGTCACAGGAGCAGCAGGGGATCGAACGAACCGTGAACCTGCACCAACAGAGTGGTGACATCGATCTCCGATAAAATGTCCCAGTCATCATAACTCTTGCTGTGTGCCGCTAGTGGTCGAATTGTTTTTCTTTTGTAGATGGAGAGGTTGTACAAGAGTCAAAACACACACCGGCAAAATAAAACGCTTTCACCAAGGGGGTGTCCATCAGCAGTGACCCCACAAGGGCAAATTATATTTATTGTTGTACTGGGGCTGCCGAGTCTGGCTGACAGTCTTGTATGTTGTCGTTGAACATTAGGGATTTGTCGTTGAGGTTGTGGCACCATAATGAATAACAACAGCATTAACCCAAAACGTTCGCTCTGAAAGAATATATATTCAAAGATAGCATTTTTACGATTTTTCAAAAATAGCAGAACTACAAGCTCGTAGCGCGCCACTCGGTGGCGCGCTATGAGCTTGTAGATCTGCTATTTTTCAATAGCTAAATTATAACATAATGCTTAGTTAAAACACCAAAAGGGGTTCCCGCCCAAAATGGGTTAAGAAATATTTACGCGGTAAATAAAGTTCCCAAAAAGTGTAAATATAAAGGCCTACTGTAAAGATAGAAAATATGCATTGTAAAATACTGTAAAGAAATATTCAATATTGACTTTAATATATTGAATTTAACGCTGTGGGTGGGATCAATACAGGCCTGTCCATCCATCCATCCATCCAATATCGGCTTCTTTAAAATACAGCGGCTAATTTTTGTTAACATGTGCAGATAAAAATGGTTTATTGCAGATGCTGTAGTGCACATAGGGAAGCCAGTAGCATACAGTATGTATTCGCAATGGCACTTAAACAATACACATAAACAAATATGAATTATTGCACTGGTGTTGAGTGCACGACCGTACACATGAGACACATCTACGTACTTCCATGCAGAAGTGTTTGTGGTCTATTTCTCAATGCAGAGCTCTTAAATCAAGGGACGAGCATTTTTGCCCTTTGCCCTCCAATATATTTATATGGAATCGAGCAGAAATTATTTAAGACATAGTCATCACAATCGACTTTTTTTGCAAATGTATGACTTTATTTTTGTTTTCGCAAGGTCCTCATTATAATAAGGGGCAACACTGTACATATGGCTGGGCACAGGAAAAAATCAACAAAGGCAACAATGACTTCTTGGCATAAGTGACAAATTCCCACACAAATACGACCTTTGGGATAATAAGACAGAGGCTGTCTCTTTTAATGACATAGTATGTAACTAGTATGTAACTTTCCCCTAATATATATATATATATATATATATGGGTATATATATATATATATATATATCAAAAACACACACCATCATTTCCCTCCATGCAGCAGTTATCAGTGACTGGTTCAGTAGTGTGGCGGTGTTTATCTGCACAAACACGTTGGCCATTCACTGTGTTTTGGTGTTTTCACATTTCTTTTCAGTAGACTGGGTACTGGGAAACACAAAAACAAACTAAATGAAAACGCCAAAATACAGTGAGAAGGCAATGCATTACATGCAGGTAAAACACCGCTGGCCACACTAAGGCCTGACTCACACCTTCGCATCTAGCATACAACATTGATGCATGCTAGATGTAAAGAAAGGGTGTGTTTACATCTTGCCCCAATGCATTTCCAATGGAAGTCACATGGTTTGACACAACATTTGTTGTGTCGAAGGCTTTCGGCTGTGTTTTCTCCCCCTCATACAACACAAATGTTGTGTCAAACCATGTGACTCCCATTGGAAATGCATTGTGAGCTTGCATCAGTCAATAAGTCTCATGCATCAGCTATACATCAATCTGTTGCGAAGGTGTGAGTCAGGCCTAACTCCAGTGGCAGGTGTCTGCAGGTATAGAAGGAAATGATGGGTGGAATAATGTATATGCTCTGATGAAGGCTGCATAGCCGAAACGCCTATTAAAGCGTTCCTTTTTGGTGTGTGCCAATAAAGAAATGGAAATGTTGAGTACTTTGTCCTGCCATTTATTTAATTTTTGGATGTGCTACCTTTTTGGAATTTCTTTAAATTCCAATTTTTTAAAGGTATATATTGTTTTACGTAAAAAAAACAAAAAAAAAACAGGGCAAAGTTACATAGGCTACCATGCCTTTCAGGTAAGGTTTAAACATTTGATAGGACTGTGGAGGCCCCTTATGAAAAGCACATGGATAAGAGTAAGTAAACAAAGCCAACTAATCATTTTCCACCACAAGATAAGTAACGGAACAACCTTAATTACTGCATTATTTCCACACCTAACTCTCTGTAAAGCATTCTTCCAACGGATGGCGCAGCAGGTGCTGCTTGTTATGCATACTAACGACGTGTAAAACTCACAATGAACACTGAGCACAACAAAATAATGCTTAATGTCAGAGCATATTATCGGCTGAGACGGGACTGGACCACAACATAGCTGAGTAACAACCACAATGTTTACATTTCATAATAGATTGTATATTAGCTTTCATTGACGCACAGTTGTCTTATTCAACGCTTCCTTGCCATGGCACAGAAACGGCTAACACAATTACATTTTTTTGTTCTTGTTGATTGGGACACCTATACAAATGTAAACAATTCTTTTAATTTTGGCGGCCTATACAGTTTCCGACGAGACCTCAAAAATATCCCACTGGAATGACAATTACAAAAAAGACCTATAGTTCCCTTTAAATTCTTTCGCTATCCCTGAGAACCTTTATTTATTCATAATGAAAGGAACCAAACATCTTGAATAATGAAAACACAAGTTCAGCAACAGATAAGCCTTTTAAATATTTATAGCGGCTCAAGCCAGGGATTTGAAAAAAAACCTAAGCGTTCAGGGTAATGATAATGGACGGGCGGTGCCCTCTCTGTATTGATGACTGCACTAGTCTCAGAGTATGGGGGATGTTTGGGCTCTGGGGGGTTTCAATGACTTTGTCATGCCTTGGAGGAGCTGATGTTTTTCCCACTGGGGTGAACAAGATCAAAGTGGGGTCCAGAGGGGTCCACCCAGCCATAACATTTTGGAACCAAATGGACCCTTGTGGGTCTGAGAGCGTACAAAATGGAACCATTAACACAAATTAACATTGATTTTAGAATCATAAATTGGGGGTCCCGGCCTGGGCCGTGGCTCAGCGGTCCAGGCACCTTGGCCGGTAGTCTGAGTCTGGCAGTGTGCTGCGGGTTCGACTCCCGATCCCGACGGCCTTTACTGCATGTCACTCCCCCATCTCTCTCCCCCATTTCCTACTGTCTGTCTCTCTATAAAAAAATATAAAATAAAGGTGAAAGCCGCAAAAAAACATAAATTGGGGATCCCAGAGATAGAAAAATGTGACTAAATGGGGGGTCCGTAGACTAATGCATGTCAAACTTGGGGGTCCTTGAAAGTAAAACGGGTTGAGAATCACTGCTAGAGCCGTGAAAATCTTCTCTTATTGGGTTTCCCTGGCATATCTTTTCAAATAGGGGTCCGCAGGCTAATTAGTGTCAATTTGGGGGTCCTTGACATGAAAACGTTTGGGAACCAACTGAGCTAGATTCTAGCCAACGGCACCCTTCCCCAGGCCAGCTCTACAGAGCTTTCTCCAAGCATTGTAGCTTCCAGAATGGAGGCAAAATGATGCTCTCGGACGGTCTCCTTGGGGCAGAAATGCAGCACGCACATAAAATAGGCTCAATAATAGGTTCAATTAAACTAATACCCTGAATCTTCCAAGTATAAACAAGAGGTCAGAATCATCCCAACATGTCCCCCAAACGTACAAGTTACTCATGGCCACCAGCTGAACACAGAGGGGAGTGTGGACAATAATTGTCCTAAATTCATCTAAAAGATACATTTGGAATTATCGTTTTGGCTGCTGTATTTATCAACATGCATTATTCTTCCCGCTTGTATATTTCTTTCCCCGTGGTTATGCAAACTTGCTGAAAAGAAAGATGGACTCCCATTCTAAGTGCAGGGCCTGTGGTACAGACAGAGGCAACACGCCTACCTAGAGGTGTGCATAGTTGAGCCACCTCAGCACCTCCTGGAGGACAAAGATCTGTGGATTGCCATACCGTACGGTACATGTACAGTATGCACGGAAAAGAAAACAGACCACCTCATTGCAAGAGTTCTGCGTTGCTTGGGGCGGCTCAACTAAAGCCTAAAAATAGCAGATCTACAATTGTGACGCTTTGTGAGCTTGTAGATCTTTTATTTATTTAACTTATAAATTAAGCAGAATATTAAAACGTAGCCCCCAACCAGAACAGGAGGTCACTCTGACAATTCATATTTGGAAATGCATAACGCATGTAGTATAATTATGCAAGAGCAATTCACATACATTTTTGGCATTTTTTTATGTCCATACTTCCCCCCCCCCCCCCCTATCTCGGTTTGACTTTTTCTCTGGCCTGTGAATGAAGTGAAGCTGGAGAAGCACCAGGCTTCTTGCTCCTTAACGTTACATAACTACACAGAAGGGAGTTCCAACCCAAGGTTAATTAAGTAAGGTTAGGAAGCGAAGACCACACGGTGGACTCCATGTAAGGACTCCCTGGAAGGACAGAAACATGCGCAATGGGCTATATGCAGCCAACACTTCCGCGTTCAGCTTGCCTGGTCTCAATTGCGCATGTTTCTTTCCTTCCAGGGAGCAACATGGAGTCCACCGTACGGTCTTCGCTTCCTAACCTTATTTAATTAACCTTGGTTCCAACCGCACCACCTCTAGCCTATTATGGCAGGCCAGTCTGGTGCATCTCAGAGGCAGGACAGGCTTACAGGAGGAAAGGAGGCACTGGAGGCAACTCAGACAGTTATTTTTGTGCGGGGAAACCCTTTTGGTGTTTTAAAGCATTATGTTGTACTTTAGCTATTGAAAAATAGCAGATCTACAAGCTCAACAGGCACTCGGTGCTGCGCTACGAGCTTGTAGATCTGCTATTTTTTTGAAAAATGTTTGAATATATATTATTTCAGATTAGAGCAAAGGTTTTTAACTCAAATCTTTGCTTCTGGGGGAGGTCCCTGGAACAACATATTTTCAGATGGGGTGGTCGGCGGTCAATTACATATATTGGGGGTCCTTGACATGAAAATGCTTGAGAACCACCGATATAGAAACAGAGGTTTTTCAGAAAACTGTCAGGATTTAGAAGGCATTTGTAGAATCAGGTCTAAATCAGGTCATGACCTTCATCAGGTCACGACCTTCGTCAGGTCATGACCTGAGGAAGATGTAAGTGAAACATCGAAACGTCGTCGAGTTTTAAACTTGCATCCTGATAATAAAATAAGGGCTTTAAAACTGTCAGAGTTGCTCCATTATATAACTACACTTTTAGAGCCTGACATCACATCAACCGCATGATTCGCAGTTCTGCTGAATCATTCTTTTTCAATGCACATTATAAGGCCACAGTTTTTAAGCGACAAAAATAGTTAAAAGATGTCTTTATTTTTAACCACATGAACCCAATAAGCGTCCCCAATATTCTGGGGGGTATATACATTCCGTTAAAATAGCAGATCTAACATCTTTTGTATAGATCTGGGCTATTTTCGGTATAGATATTTGGTGTAGACAGAGGGGGGGGGGGGGGGGGGGGGGGGGGGGGGGGAAGGACCTACAATAGAGCCCCAGTCAATGAAGTATAGGGTTTAAACCCTTTGTGTTTTAAGCATTATGAAATACTTTAGCTATTGAAAATAGCAGATCTACAAGCTCGTAGTGCGGCACCGAGTGCCGCGCTACGAGCTTGTAGATCTGCTATTTTTGAAAAATGGGCGCAAATCTTCTTCTTTCTTTCAGAACGTTTTAACTCAAATCTTTGCTTCTGGGGGGGTCCCTGAAACAACATATTTTCAGACGGGGGTCGGTGGCCAAATACAGATAATTCTGGGGGTCCTTGACGTGAAAAAGGTTGAGAACGGCTGACATAGAAACATGGGTTTTTCAGAAAACTGTCAGCATTTTAGAAGGCATTTGTAGAATCGTCTAAATGGGTTTAAGTGGTTAAAAAAAAATCATGATTAAGCACGATAGCATGGAACCATACAAAATATTTCTTACTTTATTTCACCCCGATCGATCACATGAGATTAACTCGATGCTACTTTTGCTATAGAACGCAGTCCCACAATTGAAAACTGTGTGTGTGTGTGTGTGTGTGTGTGTGTGTGTGTGTTGAAATGTGTGAAACTTGCGATACAGTATACATCATTCATGTGACTTTGGCCTTTCTCTGTGAGCGTTGATTACACGTTTCATATTTCCGTTAACCTGTAACAAAAAGCAATCTTTTTTTTTTTTTTTAATGGCTCCAGTTTCTTGGACAGCAAGTTTCTGTACAAAAATATCGGAACAAAACAGTTTGTCTATATCAGCATTATTCTCTCCTAGTGACTGATCATGGGTGGGGGGGGGGGGGGGGTTGAAAGGGCTGTATAAGGACCCCCTGTGGTGTGACATAACAGCGCTGTAGCTATAGCTGCAGGTGGCCTCTATGGCAGTGGTTCTCAAAGTGGGGTCCTTGACGGAGGTCCAGAGGGTCCCCAGCTAAATGATAGTAAAGGTCCCTTGCACACTGGACGCGTTTTTCGGAAAAAACTACGGGAAAAACGCAGCTAAAATCCAAAAAACGCATCCAGTGTGCAACCACCTGTAGGACCCAATTGGGTCTATAACTCTGAGTGTGTACAACAATATAAAATGGGTCCCAGAGGTAGAAATCCCCATTCAATTTAGGTCTGTCCTTTAGCCTAATGCATGTCAAACTGCGGGTCCTGCTTTAGAACCATGACAATCTTCTCTTATAGAGGTCCTTGACATGTAAATGGGGGTATACGTGGGCAAATAGGGTCCTGGTTTTGAGAACCACTGCTCTATGGCAGTGGCTTTCAAGGTGGGGTCCAGGGAACCCTCAGGGCCTCTAAATGGAGGTCTGTGAACTCAGAGAATATACCAATGGAATGGAGTTATGGGGGGGGACGTCCATGGATTGAGAACCACCGCTGTAAGGGACAACTATAGCTCGACGTCTCGGATGAACTTCCCCACTATAGGCCTCTTTCAGTCACACAGACACCGTATAGGAGAAAGGAGGGACACCCGCACACACCGCCACGCGTCAGGTTCAAGAGCATTTATTTTTAAAGAGCGACGTTTCGGTCTTGTGCGACCTTCCTCAGCCTCTTTAAAAATAAATGCTCTTGAACCCGACAAGTGGCGGTGTGCGGGTGTCCCTCCCTATGCCTCGTCACCATCGCACCTGTTCTAAATTGTCCTACCGGGTGTGCGGAAGTCATCTCTCTATAAGTCACATGTCACAGACACCACCCCCCCCCCCCCCCCCCAGGGGCGCCAGTATTGCATAGATACAGTATAAGATGTAGCCTTTTCACATAATGCTTGTCACAGTATTTGGGGGTGACAAAAAAAACAACGTTTTTTTTCTTTCTTTTTTGTTTGTTTGTTTGTTTCTCTCGCCGTCAAATTATCCATGAAAAAAGCAGTCGCCGGTCGGTCGGTCGGTCTCACGTGGTTGGTCGTTCTGACTGCAGGTATACTCCCGTTGTGGTATTTTTAGACAAACAATGATCGCCAACGGTATATAAAAAAATAAGCCTTTCGCTGTGAGGTCATCAAAGTCTTCCCCCCCCGTCCCCCGTCCCGTCAGTGCTGGTTGGTAGGGCCCCTGTCAAAGGTCAAGGGTCACAGTGCAACGACACCCCCCCCACCGCTCCTCCAGCCTTTAGAGCTCCTCCTTCCTCTTGCCGACCTTCTCTTGGTCCCGCCCTCTCAGGCTGCGCATGAAGCTTATAAACCCCGCCTCCTGCAGAAAAGGTCAAAAAAGGACAGAAAGAAAAGTTCATGGCCGCGATGAGAACCACTATAAAGGGTGATGTCCACGATTTCGCTACAACCAAATATTACACCATATGGCGTCACAATTAGAGCCTGACTAATGAGTCCTAGCACTAGCATGTCTGAGAGGTCATTTTGACTGTTTTTTTATTATTTTGAAGTTGATTATCTTTTTCCATGAAGCTTTCAGAAGGTTCCCCTTCCATGACCATCATCATCCATCACCATTCTATCATCTCAGAATTTTTTGACATCTGAAACATTTTCTAAATATGAATTTAAGCACATGCTACTTCTGTCACATTTTACTTCAGTCATGCTAGTAGACCAACGATAACAGATGTTTGGTTAAAAATAAAAACTGAACATGTATTTATTTACTTGAGAACATTGTACTTATAAACAAACAAAAATACTTTGAGATAAAAAAAAATATATAACCCAAACATAACTTTAAACACTAAAGCCCCATTCAAACATAAAATATAACATCATAATATAACAAACGTAAAATAACAGATCAACAAGCTCAATGCGTCATAAGGCGAAACGTTGTGAGCTTAATGTAGAGCTTCTTCTTTTGTTTTCCTTCATCTTCTATAATACCATGTCAAAAAAGGAGAATAATGGCTGATGTACAGTATCTGACTGGCTACAGCTCCCAGCACATGATTGCACACCACTGTTCTACCGTAGATAGATCTTAACCCATTCTGACCTGAGATCAGATTCTAAAAATGTCTCCTACATCCTGACAGTTTTCTGAAAAACCTATGTTTCTATGTCAGTCGTTCTTTGATTTTTCAAAAATAGCAGACCTACAAGCTCGTAGCGCGCCACTCGGTGGCGCGCCATGAGCTTGTAGATCTGCTATTTTTCAATAGCTAAAGCATAACATAATGCTAACACCAAAAGGGGTTCCCGCCCCAAAATGGGTTAAATAAGAAATATTGCAATATTTCTGCTCATCACTCACTCGTATGATCTCATAGAGATTAAGTGGTGTCATAATAGTATTGATTTATTGTAAACTCTGTTTGTTCTTTTCAGTCTATTGACACAGGAGTTGATCCACAGGGGATATTAAACCTCCTGAAGGCACAGTCAAAAGATGATCTTAATAATGAAGTAGCAGAAATATATTTGTGTCCTAGTGTAGTACGTTATTTGGGGTAAGATGAGTCAAGTTACCCGGAGCCACTACACTACAAGGATTTATCATCTACTATGGGTGTAACGATATAGTAACTGCATCGAAAAATCGATTTTAATTTCAAGAATCGAAGTATATTGAAATGAAAACGGCAACATTGACTATGTATCGTATCGTTTTGCAATGCAAATAATCGATTGTATCAATACTACATTGTGTGGTATTTAGCAATTTTGGAAGAAAAAAGAAAAAGAGGGGTTTTAATTACCTAGTTTAAAACAATGTCAATGTATTTTAAACAGTTACTGTATCGATTTAAAATCATTGAATCGTATCGTATCGCCATAATGAAACAATATGGTCCATGTATCGTATTGTCAACCATGTATCGTGATACGTATCGTATCGCTGTTAAAATGTATTGTTACACCCCTATCATCTACAGTATCTAGCTACCATTTACACCTCACATTCAAATGCGATCTGCAGGTTACTGTACCTGCAGACACAATGAATGATCCGATCTTGCCCTTCTTGCGTTTACATCTGGCTAACTTTTGAAATTACATCAGACCACCTTCAGACCATGGTCGGGCAGATCTAGTCACATTTTGATTTCAAAGTGTGCCACATAAGTTTACACCTTGCGTTTTCCTTATCCAGATAAGATACACAAATCCTTTTTTTTTTTAAACTTGAAAACATGTCATTCAAATGTTCTTAACCCATTTTGGGGCAGGAACCCCTTTTGGTGTTAGCATTATGTTATGCTTTAGCTATTGAAAAATAGCAGATCTACAAGCTCGTAGCGCGCCACCGAGTGGCGCGCTACGAGCTTGTAGATCTGCTATTTTTGAAAAATCGAAGAACGACTGACATAGAAACATAGCTTTTTCAGAAAACTGTCAGGATGTAGAAGACATTTTTTAGAATCTGATCTCAGGTCAAAATGGGTTAAATGAGTCTAGGCTTCAGCTGGAGAGGTGCGATCAGTGTCATGGAGGTGCAACACCTCGTTCTCGTTTCACAGAACAGGTGAAAACGCAGCGGTGCGACTAAAACTTACCCCTCGATCTCCGTTGTATTTTTCAGGAAACTTCCCATAGTTGTAGTAGATGAAGGTGGGGTAGCCCTCCACCGCTTCCTGCTTACACAGCTCATGGTTCTGTCCTCTGGTGCAGTCCACAGCGGCATAGACAATCTGGAGGTGGAAGAGAAGAGAAGAACCTCTTAGCTTCAGCTGCCATAGAGAGAAGACCTCTTAGCTTCAGCTGCCATAGAGAGAAGACCTCTTAGCTTCAGCTGCCATAGAGACAAGACCTCTTAGCTTCAGCTGCCATAGAGAGAAGAACCTCTTAGCTTCAGCTGCCATAGAGAGAAGAACCTCTTAGCTTCAGCTGCCATAGAGACAAGACCTCTTAGCTTCAGCTGCCATAGAGAGAAGACCTCTTAGCTTCAGCTGCCATAGAGAGAAGACCTCTTAGCTTCAGCTGCCATAGAGACAAGACCTCTTAGCTTCAGCTGCCATAGAGAGAAGACCTCTTAGCTTCAGCTTCCATAGAGAGAAGACCTCTTAGCTTCAGCTGCCATAGAGACAAGACCTCTTAGCTTCAGCTGCCATAGAGAGAAGACCTCTTAGCTTCAGCTTCCATAGAGAGAAGACCTCTTAGCTTCAGCTGCCATAGAGAGAAGACCTCTTAGCTTCAGCTGCCATAGAGACAAGACCTCTTAGCTTCAGCTGCCATAGAGAGAAGAACCTCTTAGCTTCAGCTGCCATAGAGAGAGGAGACCTCTTAGCTTCAGCTGCTATAGAGAGAAGACCTCTTAGCTTCAGCTGCTATAGAGAGAAGACCTCTTAGCTTCAGCTGCTATAGAGAGAAGACCTCTTAGCTTCAGCTGCTATAGAGAGAAGACCTCTTAGCTTCAGCTGCCATAGAGAGAAGACCTCTTAGCTTCAGCTGCTATAGAGAGAAGACCTCTTAGCTTCAGCTGCCATAGAGACAAGACCTCTTAGCTTCAGCTGCCATAGAGAGAAGACCTCTTAGCTTCAGCTGCCATAGAGACAAGACCTCTTAGCTTCAGCTGCCATAGAGAGAAGACCTCTTAGCTTCAGCTGCCATAGAGAGAAGACCTCTTAGCTTCAGCTGCCATAGAGACAAGACCTCTTAGCTTCAGCTGCCATAGAGAGAAGACCTCTTAGCTTCAGCTTCCATAGAGAGAAGACCTCTTAGCTTCAGCTGCCATAGAGACAAGACCTCTTAGCTTCAGCTGCCATAGAGAGAAGACCTCTTAGCTTCAGCTTCCATAGAGACAAGACCTCTTAGCTTCAGCTGCCATAGAGAGAAGAACCTCTTAGCTTCAGCTGCCATAGAGAGAGGAGACCTCTTAGCTTCAGCTGCCATAGAGACGAGACCTCTTAGCTTCAGCTGCCATAGAGAGGAGACCTCTTAGCTTCAGCTGCCATAGAGAGAAGACCTCTTAGCTTCAGCTGCCATAGAGAGAAGAACCTCTTAGCTTCAGCTGCCATAGAGAGAAGACCTCTTAGCTTCAGCTGCCATAGAGAGGAGACCTCTTAGCTTCAGCTGCCATAGAGAGAAGACCTCATAGCGGTCCGCGCACCTAGGCTGGTAAAACCGAATGTATATTTATTAGAGCTGGGACTCGATTAAAAATTTTAATCTAATTAATTAGAAGCTTTGTGATTAATTAATCTCGATTAATCGCATTTTAATCGCATATCAATATTCAACCCGAGAACAGTGATAAACCTTTTTTTTCAAATGTTTTTTGGTATCCCAGTGAATCAATGAATAGTGACTACAGGATACCACTCATTTTCAACATTTTACTGTCATTAATATACCTTAGAGCTGTTGTGTGGAAATAATAAAAAGTCACCCCATTCTGTGTTGCCTAGAACTGGAGGTCTGAAAAAAATCAGTAACAGTAACAAGTAGATCTCAGTGACATCACAAAGCTGTACTTCATAGTGTTACTGTTTTTTGTCAGACCTCCAGTTCTAGGCAAAATGGGGTGACTTTTTATTATTTCCAGTTTTCCACACAACTCCATAGAAAAATGTTGAAAATGAGGGGTATTCCCCTTTAAGCAATACAACTTTTTTTTACAGATAACAGATAAACAAGTGCAGCAAGTGCCTATATAAAGTGACTATGAATACTCAAATGTGCTTTACATGGTGGGGCAT
Organism: Electrona antarctica; assembly: GCF_951216825.1. Lineage (NCBI taxonomy): Eukaryota > Metazoa > Chordata > Actinopteri > Myctophiformes > Myctophidae > Electrona > Electrona antarctica. The sequence continues at coordinate 4,847,298 of NC_136794.1, read as the reverse complement.
GAGGGAAAAAAAATAAAAACAACTTTATTAGGGGGTAAACACTTAGACAAAGGAACAAAATAAAAAAACGGTGGAATGAACTAGCTGGGGAGTGCATTTCACATGGGGTTGGGGCAGACCATTGTCTGACCACGGACTTTCACACTTGCTGCTTCAGTATGTTTCGCATCGAGGACAGCTTGACAGCTTCGTGCTGTGGTGAAATCTCCGCGAGCCTCTGCAAGGCGTGCAAGCCTCTACTCTGCGAGACATGCTAAGCTGAAGCAGCTAGCATGGAAGCTAGCTCTGATCCATAGCTCTGGCTATGGACCAGAGCTAGCATGAAGCATGGAAGCTAACATTGGTCATATGGCTTATGGATCCGATTCCTTTCCCTCTGACATTGCACACAACCATGCTGCTATCCACGCGTCCATCCGATAGCTTTTAAATCTAAATGTCCCATCCACGGAGCAAACGTTTGGGTGTTATAAGTTGTTGTCTGACGGAGCTGTAGTGTACAGTGCCACTGGACTGCTGCTGCTGCTCCTCCCCCTGCCGTGCAAGGAGTGCAGCAGCCTAATGAGCCTAGAAATGCACCCAGTGAGAAACGTTCCGCCGTGAAAAAAAAGGTGCGATTAAATGCGTTAATTTTTTTAACGCGTTAATTTTTCTGTAGTTAATTAATCTCAATTAACGCGTTAAAGTCCCGGCCCTAATATTTATCAATATACATACCCCCACACACACACAAAAAAAGTTTGATATTTATTCCGTTCGGGGATATCTCTCTCTCTCTCTGACACACACCTTGCAATATTCATTCAAGTTTTGTTTATACTCGAAATTACACCGAGTAATCAAACTCATTTTCAGTGTCGTCGAGTAATACAATATCATATAAGTATAAAACACGCGCTGAGGCAGAGGCTGGAAATTGCACAGGTGAGGGGACTTAGGCTGATTAGGCCCACTGGCAGAGCCTGAGCAGAGCCTTTTGTGGTGGTTCTGGAGAACCGTGGGTCCGACCGACTCGATACCGGGCACTGCACTCCTGCGGGGGTGTGGAACACGTGTCTCGAATATGAAGTCGGTGGGGCGAACGGTTCTCGAGTTACATGGATTACAACCGTTTTAAATTCAGCACCTAGAATTAAATGATATGTGGAAGCATACGACCTCCTTCGATCCTTACCACATTTTTCAGATTCAGATTGTTATGTTTTTATGTCTCTTTTGAGGTATTTTATTGTCGTTTTATTTGCTGGGTTTATACATTTTCCAATCCTGTTTTGGATTCATTTGAATTCCTTCACAATTGTTTTTTATTTTTATTGCTTATAATATTACTTTGACTTATTGCTTATCTTATTGCGCTTTTGTAATGCTCTAAACGTTCTGAAAATGGATGCATGGTCATAAAGTTTATTAGCATTGCTATTGATCAGAAGAACATCAAGGATGCATGCAGCAAGAAAACAAATTTCATGCTCAATAATTCTCAATTAACCCATTTAGGTCTGACGTCGAAATTTAAAAAATGTCTTCTAAATCCTGACAGTTTTCTGAAAAACCTTATGTTTCTGTATCAGTGGTGCTCAATATTTCATGTCAAGGACCCCAAACATTATATGTAATATGCCTCCGCCCCCCCATCTGAAAACATGTTGTTCCAGGGACCTCCCCAGAAGCAAAGATTTGAGTTAAAATGTTCACTCTGTAATAATATATATAATTCAAAGATTTGAGGCACATTTCCACGATTTTTCTAAAATAGCAGACCTACAAGCTCGTAGCGCGCCACTCGGTGGCGCGCTATGAGCTTGTAGATCTGCTATTTTTCAATAGCAAAAGTATAACATAATGCTTAGTTAAAACACCAAAAGGGGTTCCCGTCCAGAATGGTTTAAAACTGGATACCAGCTGTAAAGTGAACATTAACCATAAAAGCCTCGTACACGCACCAAAGGAAGCTGCTTTTCATGCTAAACGCATTCTGCCGTTTACACATTCTGACATTAAGTTTCTGTCTCCGAGTTACCAAATAAAATAAAAACTGTACTGTACAATATTCCTCTTCATGCTAGAGCTAGACCGGGGGTTGTCAATTTAACTGATTGTGAACGAGGGACCACCATCCTGACTTAGAACCAACCTGGGGACCACTGTTGTGTTGGGTGGGTGGGTGGGTGGGGGAAATGGGCTAAGATTAGTGCTTTTGTAACACACTTTTGTAATGCTATGCATTACAAAAAATGTGTATACAAACCACTGTTTCTCAACCAATGGTCCATGGACTACTAGGGCTTTCACTTCTAGTTGACTAGTTTACTAGTCGATTTTTGACTAGTACTGTTTAACACCTTGGAGTCCCGGAACTATTTAATCCATTTCATCCATGTGCCCATCATTTATAGCGCACGGACCACTTTTACCGGCGCACCGGAAGCTGGTGTGCATGTCTGTGTAGCAGCTAACAATAGCCACACCACTCTAGAGTCGATCGACAACGGAGGTAATAATAATAATACGGGAGGTAATAATAAATCTATCGTGACTAGCGACTGGACCGCGGAAGGCCGTCAAACACAGGATCTTTTTTCAGAATTAGACGGGATGATTTAGATCGGGAGTTATGATCGTTTTAAGATTTTCGTTTTCGTCAGCTAAACAGGCAGGGGAGATTTTCGATGACGTGTCACTTTTTGACACGTCATCGGATCGGGCAACAAGCGCTCCAAGGCTCTAGAGCGATGCGAACGGTTTTGTTATCATTAATCTCCGTCCTATTTATCAATCTCTGTGTTGGGCACTTGACCATGACCTTGAACTTGGACGGAGAACTCCGCCCTGGGCCTCCAAGGTGTTAACTAGGCCTACCTAAAACAAATGTTTAAAAAAAATTAGTTTTTACATAACAGGTAGGCCTAGTTAAACAACTAGTCGACTAGTCAACTAGTAAAAAGCACTAGAAGTGAAAGCCTTAGTATCCGCATACTTTAGTTTCATTATATAGATATATTTCACTGTTAGGTTCTTAGCTTTCGTATGATTCATGACGACCATTTCTTATGAATTTGATGTATTACCATGTTTTTCGTTCTCGCTTACTGTACTGCTCTGGATCCAGAGAGCCTGCTAAAGGCCTAAACAGTAAATTGTAAAGCATGTCTCGGGGTGCTCCAATGCCGAGGTGATTTCATGGACGACACCACAAGCTGCACGCTCAGCATTCAGCACTGCTCATTTTAAGACATTTAGGCCTGACGTCGAAATAAAAAAAAGTATTCTGAAAGAATATAATTATGTTCAATTTTCAAAGATTTGTGGCGCATTTTCACGATTTTTCAAAAATAGCAGACCTACAAGCTCGTAGCGCGCCACTCGGTGGCGCGCTATGAGCTTGTAGATCTGCTATTTTTCAATAGCTAAAGTATAACGTAATGCTTTAAAACACCAAAAGGGGTTCCCGCCCAAAATGGGTTAAGCCATTTAGACCTGGGAACGATTCTACAAATGTCTTCTAAATCCTGGCAGTTTTCTGAAAAACCCATGTTAGTCGTTCTCAAACATTTTCATGTCAAGGACCCCAAAGATTATATTTAATTAGTCGCCGACCCCCATCTGAAAATATGTTGTTCCAGGGACCCCCCCAGAAGCAAAGATTTGAGTTAAAAACGTTGGCTCTGAAAGAATATATATATATTCAAAGATTTGCACTACATTTTCACGTTTCTTAAAAAATAGCAGACCTACAAGCTCATAGCGCGGCACCGAGTGCCGCGCTATGAGCTTGTAGATCTGCTATTTTTCAATAGCTAAAGTATAACATAATGCTTTAAAACACCAAAAAGGGGTTCCCGCCCAAAATGGGTTAAGTAGCCCATGGACCTAATTAGCCCTTCGCTAAGTACCTCCCCAACCCGTCCTTGTCCAATATAGGCACGTTATCAGCGAGGAGACAGGGCAAGCTGTCCTTCTCCCCCCATAGAGATGCACGTTAAAATGCCGGGATTTCTCCATATAAACAAACGATCATTTCAGTAGCAAGAGCATCAAAATGTCTAGTCAACCAGGCCTGCAGTATAGGCTATGCACTGGACAAAATGTGCACGACATTATTTAAATAAACTAGAAAAACGAGGAAATGACAGAGGGAGAAATCAATTTTTAACGACCGTCCGACAGGAGTTTTCATGTTGCACGGTCATTAGTATTATCGCCATCACCTGGGTGGGTCAGTCGTGTGACTTTCTCGACGTTAAGCCGTGCATGTGTTCAATAACACAGCCATGCAAAAATAACATTGACAGCTATGAGGTGGACGAAAGCTTGACCTGCCATAGCAACAGCTGCTGAAACTATTTGGATTGGCATTGGACAATCGCTTTTTGGAGTGGGATTTAGCTAGATTTTAAGATCAAATCAGGGCGTACCAGAAACCTAACACATTTAATAGCTCAGGCTATGTTGTCCCTAACACGCAAACAGTCTTTGAGATAAAGTCGCTCATCTTGGGGTACATCGTCCCCGGGCGGGTATTGATAGAGTCGCACATCTTGGGGTACATCGTCCCCGGGCGGGTATTGATAGTCGCACATCTTGGGGTACATCGTCCCCGGGCGGGTATTGATAGTCGCACATCTTGGGGTACATCGTCCCCGGGCGGGTATTGATAGTCGCACATCTTGGGGTACATCGTCCCCGGGCGGGTATTGATAGTCGCACATCTTGGGGTACATCGCCCCCGGGCGGGAATTGATAGAATGAGTCCACAGTCAAAGCTGAGGTACACCGAACATCAATTAGTTCCACTTGGGGAGCTCCTCCGGCACATGCAATGCTGCACTGATGACAAATGGCTACTCGAGCTGAGCAAAGACTGAAACTCACCGTTGTGTGATATTTTGTTTTTTTGTCTTGCACTGGCCCATGTCGTAATTATTCCCATGGAGCGACACACATTGCAATGAGAGGGGAGTGAGCTGGGCTGCCCTGGAATAGTTGCAAATCCCACAGGCCTAGTTTAATTTGACAAAACACGCTCATAGTATTTAATTACGTTAAGTTTTGTTGCTGCCTTGCATGTTAACATTATGATATAATGCCTCTGGCTGAAGCTTGATGATGCATTAACCCTGTAACACCCGGATTTATTTCTACTTGCAAAAAAGAGATTTCAACCTACTTTTTACTACTAGGACTTATCAGAGGAAATTATGTAAAAAATGTTTTAATATTTTTATGCACATTTATAATAATTATTAAAATAATAATAATAAATTAATAATTTACATTTGGGGGATATCTTTCACAATAATAAATAAAACATGTTCTAGACATTCTAATGATCACAAAAAAACATATATTACAATTATTTTACTTACTTTTATCAGGGTTAACCCGGTAAGACCCAACGATGCTTCTCGGTAACATTTTTATTTTAATTAATTACTTAATTATTATTATTATTATTATTCATCATTTGCATGATGAAATTTGGGAAATTTTGCCTTATATTGGTTGTCTATAGTGTGGTATACAAAAATGGCCGTAACTTTTTTCCGGCAGAGCAGGCCTCTCATTCTGTGGACCTTAATGACCAAATTAATAGAGAAAACACAAATAAAAAGTACGGCATGACATCACAGGTCCTGTCCAGCTTTGGGCCTGTGGCTCCCCGGCTACATAGATCTACAAACAAAACAAGCCTCACACAAGCTTTGAGGACGCCCCAGTTAGAGCTACACATTGTGGACGACTGTGTTGCAGCAGGATGGCTGTGGGCCAACTTTGTGTTGGGGGGGGGGGGGTTTAGTTTATTTCATTTTCCTCATTGCATTCTTGATTGGTGTGACTACCAGAAAATTAATGTGGGAGTGTGTGTGGTGGAAGTGTTTTATTTCACAAACATTTATGGTGATATTGTAGTTAATAACTGTACTGTACCCAGTCAAGTTTGCCCAACTGCAGTTGAGAGGAGGCCATGCCTTTTCTCATCTGCAGTACCGTAGTCAATCTAAAAGGGCTATCTGCATAAGTCATGCACTGTAGTAGCACTATGCTGATCGGAATATAATGCTTTCCTGGATGGAAGTATGCGCTACTAGTCATACTTGTAATTCATCCTATAATGTCTCAGAACGTTGGGAGTGAAGGACACGTGTAAACGTGAACAATATTCCCAGCCCAGCACGAGCACAGGGCTGCACTTTAACCCATTCAGGCCTGACGTCGAAATTTTCTAAATCATGACAATTTTCGGAAAGATTTGAGGCACATTTTAACGATTTTTCAAAAATAGCAGACCTACAAGTTCATAGCGCGCCACTCGGTGGCGCGCTATGAGCTTGTAGATCTGCTATTTTTCAATAGCTAAATTATAACATGTTTAAAACGCTAACGCTAACGTGACATGGATGCGTTCCAGGTCTCAATGGATTAATGATAAAAACATTACAGGCCGCCAGACTCTTGAGCTCCCGCCAAGTGACAACGTGCAGCTGCTCTCCAAACTGACCGTGTGGGATCAATGAGATGTGGTGCGGCTCTCAATCAGCTGAAGAGAGGGGGATCGATAGCGGAATTGGCTGTGGACCTTTTTTGAAAAAACAATCCTCCATGACTTCATTTTCCGCTGTCAATTCAGAGAAAACCTGATTGATTATACCCAGAGATGAGCACCCCGGAGTATAGTTGGGTAGTTAGATTGTACTGTATGGTGAGTCTGCGCTATGGCTTCCTACGCTGTTAAAAAAGTTCCCTCAATGTATTTCAAACTTCTGCCCTGTTTAAGTAGCATGTGACAATCCATTGCAATAATTAGTTTTGCATGAAAAACACTCCTTGGCCTAAATTCGGCCAAAGCCACCTCATCACTTTTGTGCTGACCTCATCACTTTTGTGATGACGGCTATGGCCGTTTTTAGGCCAAGGAGTGTTTTTCGTGCAAAGCAAATGCTTGGAATGGATTCAGAATCATGAAAACCCCCTAGTTTGACATGTCACAATTGTCACATTCTACTTAAAGCATGATGAAATTTGGGACATTTGCCTTATATTGGTTGTCTACTCTATGGTGTGGTATACAAAAATGGACAATGGCCAGTATGTCATGACATCACAGGTTAATCCTTAACCGTTGGACTTTTGGGCCTGTGGCTCCCCGGCTAACGGTGAATGGAACATTGGAGTGCAAGCTAATAGACTAATAAGCGAATAGATCCATCCCAGCCTGGCCTCACATATACTGTGGGGTGGGCCATGCTTTATAAAATAGTGAGGAGTGAAGGCGTAAAGAGGTGCTCCCCTCTGTTTGAGCAGACATACAGTACTGTGTAGGACACTGGACTACAAGGCTGAAGACAGGAATGAGAGCAGACATACAGTACTGTGTAGGACACTGGACTACAAGGCTGAAGACAGGAATGAGAGCAGACATACAGTACTGTGTAGGACACTGGACTACAAGGTTGAAGACAGGAATGAGAGCAGACATACAGTACTGTGTAGGACACTGGACTACAAGGATGAAGAGTGGAATGAGAGCAGACATACAGTACTGTGTAGGACACTGGACTACAAGGATGAAGAGTGGAATGAGAGCAGACATACAGTACTGTGTAGGACACTGGACTACAAGGATGAAGAGTGGAATGAGAGCAGACATACAGTACTGTGTAGGACACTGACTACAAGGCTGAAGAGTGGAATGAGAGCAGACATACAGTACTGTGTAGGACACTGGACTACAAGGATGAAGACAGGAATGAGAGCAGACATACAGTACTGTGTAGGACACTGGACTACAAGGATGAAGAGTGGAATGAGAGCAGACATACAGTACTGTGTAGGACACTGGACTACAAGGATGAAGACAGGAATGAGAGCAGACATACAGTACTGTGTAGGACACTGGACTACAAGGATGAAGAGTGGAATGAGAGCAGACATACAGTACTGTGTAGGACACTGGACTACAAGGATGAAGAGTGGAATGAGAGCAGACATACAGTACTGTGTAGGACACTGGACTACAAGGATGAAGAGTGGAATGAGAGCAGACATACAGTACTGTGTAGGACACTGGACTACAAGGCTGAAGACAGGAATGAGAGCAGACATACAGTACTGTGTAGGACACTGGACTACAAGGCTGAAGACAGGAATGAGAGCAGACATACAGTACTGTGTAGGACACTGGACTACAAGGATGAAGACAGGAATGAGAGCAGACATACAGTACTGTGTAGGACACTGGACTACAAGGCTGAAGACAGGAATGAGAGCAGACATACAGTACTGTGTAGGACACTGGACTACAAGGCTGAAGACAGGAATGAGAGCAGACATACAGTACTGTGTAGGACACTGGACTACAAGGATGAAGACAGCAATGAGAGCAGACATACAGTACTGTGTAGGACACTGGACTACAAGGATGAAGACAGGAATGAGAGCAGACATACAGTACTGTGTAGGACACTGGACTACAAGGCTGAAGACAGGAATGAGAGCATGATGCATGGTGGTGGTGACGGGGGGGGGGACTGTCCAGAATCAGAATGAGGAATCTAGACATTTCAGCCTGTAATCCATCTTGTACTTGTACTGTACATCTCGCACTGGGGCCAACATGATTATTATTCTTACTGGCTTCTGAAGATTCCATTACGGAATCGGTGAACATTCAATCTTCATTACTCCCCTCCCTCAGAATGAACGCTTATCGGACTGATGTGACTTAACCCGTTTAGACCTGAGGACGATTCTACAAATGCCTTCTAAAATCCTGACAGTTTTCTGAATAACCTCATGTTTCTATGTCAGTGGTTCTCAACCTTTTTCACGTCAAGGACGCCACTGGGTGGCCACTGACCCCATCTGAAAATATGTTGTTCCAGGGACCCCCCCAGAAGCAAAGATATGTGTGCTCTGAAAGGATATATATATTCAAAGATTTGCGCCACATTTTCACGACTTTTCAAAAATAGCAGACCTACAAGCTCGTAGCGCAGCACTCGGTGCCGCGCTATGAGCTTGTAGATCTGCTATTTTTCAATAGCTAAAGCATGACATAATGCTAAAAACACCAAAAGGGGTTCCCGCCCAGAATGGATTAAGGTCAAAGTAGTATTATGGGAACAGTACATTCATTTTCTGACGACGACCTATACTGAAGGAGTTCAGTATTTTATTTGAGACTGAAAAAGGGGATAGACATATTGCAGGCATATAACCCCAAACCACCGGAAAAGGAATATGAGACTTGCGCGCTTCAGATTCACTATAGTCATTTGAGACGAGAAGTAATCTCTCACTCCTTTGTGTGTGTGAGAGAACAGGACGGGTTTGCCGTCACTGGAAAAAAAAATCACACCCGTGTGAACTGAGTGGTGCAGTGACGTCACACACTAACCATAGCAACCATGCTCAACCCGTACGCGGGGGCACGTACAGGTACACACATACACAGATACAGACAAAGCTGGTTATTGGAGTGGTTTGCACTAGGGCATTAAGCAACTAGTCGACTAGTAAATCCACTAGTCGACCTTGTTGGTACTAGTTGACTAGTTGATAAAAAAATAAATAAAAATAAAGTTTTTTTTTTTTTTTTTTTTTTCCCGATTTTGTAGGCCTCAAGATCAGGTAGATTATAGTTATAGTCACCATACAAATATTTATTAAAAAAAAAGTTTATTTTTTTAATTTATTTTATTTTTTACATAATAGGTAGTTAAACAACTTGTCGACTAGTAAACTAGGCAACTAGTCAACTAGTAAAAATGACTAGAAGTGAATGCCCTAGTTTGCACCACTCAAAAAGGCTGACATGTAAACATATTCCCCTTCAGCGAGAAGCACCGCAAAGTGTCAAAGGGACGAGATGAGTCTGACACATCCTAATAAAATCTCGACACAAACAACATCCCCCTTCGCTTTCATGATGTTGTCAGGGGGGGGGGATTTGTTCGGGAATTATACATGTAAAAAAAGCTTCGAGTTTTACAGTAACATCGACCTTTCTTTCACACCATTTGAGACGGATTTATTGGACACGCCGAGCCACATTAGCACGCCACGTTGCATGAGAGAATAATTATCTGTGGTTGACATTAAACGTTACGATGCGTCCTTGTAATCTTTTGTTTTTTCAACGAGTGTCACTTGGAGATGATATACGTTTCGCTAGACACGCGTCCTAATTGGTTCAGTGTGTCTGGGCGTGTGTGTGTGTGTGTGTGTGTGTGTGTGTGTGTGAGCGTGAGTGAGTGAGTGAGACTGAGTCACAGGCTAAAGGGAGGGTCTGATGCTTTCGGGAAAGGCCGAGTCCAAGAATCAAGAGATTCTCCCCCTTAGTTGCTCGTTGGGTGTAAATAAATAGCCGATCACCAAGCTCACGACACGTTGCACTGGACATGGTTTCCAGCTTGTAGATCGGCTATTTCCTGGTGTGCGACACTCGCACGAAACTAAGCATAACTCAGACTTAACACATTTTGGGCGGGAACCCCTTTTTGTATTTTAAAGCTATTTTAAAGTTATACTTTAGATATTGGAAAATAGCAGATCTACAAGCTCATAGCGCGGCACTCGGTGCCGCGCTATGAGCTTGTAGGTCTGATATTTTTTGAAAAATCGTGAAAATGTGCCTCAAATCTTCGAGTATATATTATTACAGAGTGAACATTTTAACTCAAATCTTTGCTTCTGGGGGGAGGTCCCTGGAACAACACATTTTCAGATGGGGGGGTCGGCGGGCCAATTACATATAGTTTCTGGGGTCCTTGACATGAAATATTGAGCACCACCGATAAAGAAACATAAGGTTTTTCCAGAAAACTGTCAGGATTTTGAAGACATTTTTTACATTTGGACGGCAGGCCTAAATGGGATAACAGAGAATGAGTTATGTTGAGGAGGAGGGAGGGTGTTGGGAGGTCACTCCTCAGGGGAAAAGAGTAGGAGTGAGTCGGACTGGAGAGGATAAGTGAGTGTAGTGTTATTAGTCTCTGTACCTCAGATAACCCCCTCAGATAAGCCTTAGTTCAGACTGAGGAGACTTAAAAGCAAAAAAAAACATTCCAAAGTGACACATGGAGCCACAGAACAAGGAAAGAGGAAACCTGAAATTGGGAACATACTGGGATCAACATTTTAGTTGTATTATTGTGTCATGATGAGGCCTGCAAATAATGTGCACTGTCTTGACGGTTTCATCGAGACATAAGGCTACCGTCCAAAATGTGCGCACGCACACACACACACTGTGTCCCCAATACCCGACTGTGACCAACCCCCTGACTCTGAGTCAGAAATATTCATCTCTTACCGTAACCTCCCTCATACACCCCCCCCCCCCCCCCCCCACCCCCACCCCACCCCACACACACACTGTTGTGTCTTTACCCACACCTTTCCAAAGCACATGTTAAAAATGTGCCCCGACTCTAAAGGCCCTGACATATTGAACTGAAAGCGTCGCTGAAGAGAACAAGAAAGTGTCAGAGAGACTCTAATCACACACACACACACACACACACACACACACACACACACACACACACACACACACACACACACACACACACACACACACACACACACACACACACACACACACACACACACACACACACACACACACACACACACACACACACACACACACACACACACACACACACACACACACACACACACACACACACACACACACACACGACTGTGACCAACCCCCTGACTCTGAGTCAGAAATAGTCATCTCTTACCGTAACCTCCCTCATACCCCCCCACCCCTGGCCCACACACACACAGTTATGTCTTTACCCACAGTCCACACCTTTCCAAAGCACATCTGCCCTGACTCTAAAGGCCCCGACACACTGAACTGAAAGCATCGCTGACGAGAACAGAAGTGTCAAGGGGACTCTAATCAGCTGCATGTTGTATATTCCATTCACTCTCTTCGCTTTCTCTCTCTCTCTCAGTTCCCTATGCAATCAACAGGGTACAGTAGGCTACTTTTGTACATTGTTCTCCGCCTATTTTTGCCGTTTATACTAAGAACTATTATCACCGGCTAAATACTTTTTCAGGATCTGTGAACGGCAGACCTTCGTCTCTTTCATTAAAAACTAAACTAAAGAAAATGTGTTTTTTGACGCAAATGTCGGACACTTTCAGAGTGTCAGGATGCACCTTGACCTTGTCTGTTCACACACGAAAGCGTGAAGCAAAAGCCTAGCTTCAAGTTTTAGTACAGATAAAGAAGGAGAATTTATGCTGTCGTTTGTTAAAACAAGCCAGCTCAGCCTTACCCCTTTACACTCATACACACATACACTATGGCAGCCAAAGCCAGACAGTATATTCTTCTACAACTAGTTCCTTACTAGGGGGAGGCAGTTTAGAGACCAGGATTACTGCATGTTTCTTTTTTGTGAGGGTACCTACCCTAGGGGACACAGGGACATGCAAACACACAGAAAGTCCCTTTTGCCAACCCCGCCTCGGGTATGGGCACTGATGACGTGGAGGAGAGAACACGCCCCCCAGCGGGAATCAATCCCCAGGACCTTCGAGCTGTGAGGAGACGGCACTACCGACTGTGCCACCGCGCCCCCAAGAAGCGCTTGTGGTACCGATCAGAAGTACCGATCAGAAGTCTTGTGGTATGGCGCTACCAAAGCCATACCACACGCCGTGGACCGCAGCAGTAGCGTTGAAAAGATCGTGGTGGGCTGGTGTGGCGAGTTACAAGGCCGTTTCACGCATATTATACCTGAAGGGAGGAAAGCTATAATCTCTCAAACGAGATGATTGCAATTATGTACACGAGTATGCGAAGGAGACACTAACCTTGCGGTCCTCCTTGAACAGGTCGGCGGCCGTGGTGAAGTGAGGAACAGCGTTCTTACAGTGCGGACACCCTGAAACAGAAGGCAACGCACACACACACACACACACACACACACACACACACACACACACACACACACACACAAGTACACACACATAAGCCGGGCAAATAAACGGCCCTCGTCATATATAACATCATGGCACGTTCCTCATAAGATTAGCCCACATTAGGGATGGCTCGCTCGTATTTTTATGAGGATTAATATGTCTCATAAATATGACAACGCAATGCACTCCCACCCCCCCCTCTCCAGATGCCATCCATATACATGTCAACGTGGTGTGGGTGTCTGGGACGGGAATACAGATCGACCCAATGGCACAGACTGGCTTGTATGGTGAGGTCAACATCATTCCATAGCAGTGTTGATTTCGTCGACTAAAACTAAGACGAATTTTTTTCGTCTACTACCTTTTTTCACTGAGGAAAACTAAAGCTATGATGACTAAAAGTAAGACTAAATATATTGACAATTTCGTCGACAAATAAACTAGACTAAAATGTTAGGAAGGGACTAGTGGACAAGAGATCCTATATAAGTCATTTTACACTTGGTTGCATGCTGAAAATAGCAGATCTACAACCTGACAACGCATCGCAGCGCGACGCATTGTGAGCTTGTAGATCGGCTATTTTCAGCAAATGTAAAAACAGTCATTACGGCGGCATCAACGCTCGCCAAAACACATTTTAGTCGACTAAATCAACCGTAGATTTAGTAGACTAAAATCACATGATGTTTAGTCGACTAAAACTAGACTAACAGTAAAACTATGACTAAAACTAAAATAGAAATTTGCTGCTAAAAACAGCACTGTTCCATAAAATGTTGTTGTAAACCAGCCCTCTCATTAGTCTATCGCTATCGACACTGGTGATGAACCAGGATAGGACTACTGAGTGAAACGCTGTAAGCCGAGTTTAAGTCTGTTGAGTTTAAGTGTATTCTAAGTGCATATACAGTAGGTCTGATTTAGCAGAGATCAAGAACGCCAAGTGCAGCCTCAACTGAATTATCTGTTGAGCCTTAAGGAGCGGTTCTCTTTTTAAGACTGTGAAACATCATTGATAAACCCCATGATGACACACTTATGTTGCCAACAAACCAAGCTTGCGTTTTTTCAGGAGACTCACTGCTAATGTCCAATTCAGGGCCTTTCAGAGTACATGACATCTATGGCAAAAAATCAACAGTAAGTTGATTGTAAGTGTATTGTTGTGTGTTGACATGTTTGATGAATACAGTACATGGACAAAACAATACATTGTGTTGTGCCCGAGAGGACCCCCTCTAAAACGAGATGATGCATCTCAAGGGGCTATCCTCTAAATTAAATTTCAATATATAACAGGACTTCCCAATTACTAGAATCAACATGCTGTTCTCTTTGCCCAAAAACAGACAATCTACAAGCTTCACGTGTCACCATCTGCTATTTGTGACATGCCAACAACAATAGGGATGCTCCAATCATTTACGTCCATCATGCATAAAAAGCGATTTGTTTACTATCCATTCTTACATCCAGCTGAAAAGGGCTTGGATATGGGATCCCTTACTTTGCGAAACAAAATGATAGTGTGTGTGTCTAGTGTCAAATGACACATCGACCAGCACATTATTGACACCCAAAGAGGACCCACCAAAGTCACCACAAGATCTACAAGCTCATAGCGCGGCACCGAGTGCCGCGCTACGAGCTTGTAGGTCTGCTATTTTTGAAAAATCGTGAAAATGTGGCGCAAATTTGGAATATATATTCTTTCAGAGCAAACATTTTTAACTCAAATCAAATCTTCTGGGGGGGTCCCTCCCTGGAACAACATATTTTCAGATGGGGGTCGGTGGCCAAATACAGATCATTCTGGGGGTCCTTGACATGAAATATTGAGCACCACTGCAACATAGGTATTTCAGAAAACTGTCAGAAGACATTTTTAAAATGTCGACGTCAGGCTTAAATGGGTTAAAGGACATAAGGGCCCGTCTCCTCATATTGCTGTAACAGAACCAACACCGTTGCCAGGATAGCCGGTCTCCTCCTCACACCCAACCTCGCAGATCTAAATAATAAAGACCAGTGTTGATTTCGTCGACTAATACTATGACAAAAATAAATGTTCGTCGACTACCTTTTTTCACTGACGAAAACTAAATGGAAACTAAATGAAAACTAAGCTACGTTTGGTTGCAAGCTGAAAATAGCCTACAGTATCTACAACAAGCTCACAACGTGTCAGCCATTACGACGGCATCAAGGCCCGCCAAAATACATTCTAGTTGACTGAATCAACTAGATTCGGTCGCCTAAAACATTCCAGGTGACTAAAATGTGACTGAAAACTAAATGAAAACTATTCAAGAGACTATGACTAAAACTAAAATCTAAATTTGCTGTCAAAAACAACACTGCAGCACTGCACACATTGCAACCATGCAGGTCTGTCAAAACCAATATTGATATAGGGATACAGGCTATGATCACTTACAGTATTGCCAGGTCTACACTCCTTGTTCAAACTAGTTAATTCCTAGATAGCCTGGGGTCCACCTATGCTTTCTGTGGCATAGGCAGCTCCCGGCGGATGCCGGGAGAATCTAGACGCAGCTGCGTGACATGAGACTAATTAATTAGAGCGACAGAGAGAGAGAGATGAGTGTGTGTGTGTGTGTGTGTGTGTGTGTGTGTGTGTGTGTGTGTGTGTGTGTGTGTGTGTGTGTCAATTTAACAAAGGTGCAGACGATCAGAAATCAGCAGAGAGCGATCGACGTTTGCGCTACTGTATGCCGTATGGAAGTGGAGTCGGCCCCAGACTTTTTTTCTTTTTCTTCTCCCCGAGGTTTCCGAGGCTAATTTCTAGATGATATAACAGCTTAAAGGGTAAAGATTTGGGCCCCCCCCTCCTTCTGATCCCACAAGTCATTAACAGCATTAGCACACCAACGATCTACATTCTGCATGTTTAGTCGGGGCTTTATAGACTACTCCAATTACAGTGATCGATGACGCCCGGCAGCTAGGATGAAGTCTTCGTTGTAGCACAAGCAGTTGCATGTCTGCCCACAAGCACAGCGAGCGAGCGAGCGAGCACGCACGCACGCGCGCGCGCGCGCGCACGCACGCACGCACGCACGCACGCACGCACGCACGCACACACACACACACACACACACACACACACACACACACACACACACACACACACACACACACACACACACACACACACACACACACACACACACACACACACACACACACACACACACACACACACACACACACACACACACACACACACACACACACACACACACACACACACACACACACACACACACACACACACACACACACACACACACACACACACACCAATTACAGTGACACACGCACGATACCTGTACCTCATTTATAGGGTGCAAAAGCGTTGATTTCTTTTGGTTCACTGACCTTTGCTTTCAACCGTGGCTTGCCAAAGCTATTTGCTGAAGTACTCTTTGGCGTTAAAATTACACCGAATCGTTACGTCAACGTTCCAAGTGTTTTCGGAATTCTGAGCGATACAAAAATACATACATAGGGGAGCCTCGTGTTTCTCCATCAAGGTGAGAACAAAGTGACCATGTTGCGGATAGGTCATTTCTAACAGTGTATATAGGGCTCGTCAGAGTACACCCTCCCTGAGACACGCTGATGCCACTTAACTCGTTCAGGACGGGGACCCCTTTTTGGTGTTTTAAGCATTATATGGTCATACTTTAGCTATTGAAAAATAGCAGATCTACAAGCTCGTAGCGCGGCACCGAGTGCCGCGCTACGAGCTTGTAGATCTGCTATTTTTAGAAAAATCGTGAATAATGTGGCGCAAATCTTTGAATATCATATTCTTTCAGAGTGAAACGTTTTTAACTCAAATCTTTGCTTCTGAAGGGGTTCCTGGAACAACATATTTTTCAGATGGAGGTCAGCGGTCAAATACATGTAATTGTTGGGATCCCCGACATGAAAAAGTTTGAGACCCACCGATATAGAAACATAGGCTTTTTCTGAAAACTGTCATGATTTAGAAGACATTTTGTAGAATCTGGTCTCACGTCTAAGGGAACACCTTTTGATGTTTTAACTAAGCATTATGTTATACTTTAGCTATTGAAAAATAGCAGATCTACAAGCTCGTAGCGCGCCACCGAGTGGCGCGCTACGAGCTTGTAGGTCTGCTATTTTTTTTTAAATCGTGAAAATGTGGCACAAATCTTTGAATATAATATTCTTTCAGAAGACTTTTTTTTTATTTCAACGTCAGGTCTAAATGGGTTAATGTAGGAGGAAGAGGAACACAAAGTGGACGAAAAGCACAGGGCATGTGATTGCGGTGGAGTTCAGGAATATTTTCTTGACTTTCTTTCAAATTCCATATATTCCCCCATGGCCTCGGCGCGTTCTTGAAAGCCGCTAAAAGGCATGTCTGTTGTCAATAATGACACCTGCTGCTCTCGTCTCTCTCCCCGTCCTCCTGGGAGAAAGCCTGCCGTTTTCACTCGCTCTTGACATATGTAATTACTGGCAGAGATGGGGAGGGGGAGAGAGAGAGAGAGAGAGAAGAGAGAGGAGAGAGGAGGAGAGAGAGAGGAGAGAGAGAGAGAGAGAGAGAGAGGAGAGAGGAGAGAGGAGAGAGAGAGGAGAGAGGAGAGAGAGAGAGAGAGAGAGAGAGGAGAGAGGAGAGAGGAGAGAGAGAGAGAGAGAGAAAAATAGCAGATCTACAAGCTCATAGCGCGCCACCGAGTGGCCTAAATGGGTTAGCCGTGGAAGCCTCGGCAGCTCTCTCTCTCTGATGTGCATCTGTAAGAACTAGGGCTGTCTCGATCCGAGATCACGTGATCGGAAATTGGGGGGCCGATCACGTCATTTTCAAGCACTATGTGGACAATATGGTCTCTGGACCTTAGTCTAGCACTTTGTGCTTTTGGGCTACGTGCAATAAGGGCCATGTGCAATATGGTCTTATCTAATGTTTTTTCCTTACTTATTTATTTATTTAAATGACTACTGCTCATATTTGCATTTACTATACTGTACTTATTAATGTATCCTTACTGACATGGTTGCACTTTGGCGAGATGCGAAAATACTTTTCGCTGTACTGTACTGTACTGTACTTGTACTGTACATTGACAATAAATGGAATCTCATCTCAATCTCATAGGAATCGGATCGGATCGGGAGCAAGAAAATGTGATCGGGACATCCCTAGTATCAATATTATATCCATATCATTATTATTATGTTATACTTTAGCTATTGAAAAATAGCAGATCTACAAGCTCATAGCGCGCCACTCGGTGGCGCGCTATGAACTTGTAGGTCTGCTATTTTTGAAAAATCGAAGAACGACTGACATAGAAACATAGCTTTTTCAGAAAACTGTCATGATTTAGAAGACATTTGTAGAATCGAAACTTAGGTGAAAATGGGTTAAGCATAGTGATGGGGCAATGCTGCTCATGTTGCTCCGAGCAACGACGGCTAGCCGAGTCACCGTTGGTAACGAAACGCCACGCAGCCCATTGTCAGACGGGGTGTTTAGTACAATCAGATCAGAGCAGTGCGTTAGTGTAATAATTATGTAAACAAAGAGATATGATTAATTAACCGAGTGCCTCCAGAGGATATGAATGAAAGGGGGGGGGGGGGGGGGGAGTTCCAGGTGGTCCCCAGCTAAATGATGGAGAGTTGGTAACCAAATGGACCCTTATATACCTTTAAATATACCTTTAGCCCTTATATATACACCTTTAACTCCTTTAAACATCTGCATTACTTATGTTGATGCCTGGTGCAACCTATACGTTGTTCTACCCTTGATGCCGGCGCGCTCTCTGTGTCTCATCAGCTATTGCTATACATGTAGCAACATAACTATTTAAAAAAATAATGAATCAAAATTTGAAGGTTTTCAGAAACCTTAGGTCAGGCCCTAGAAGGCGTTCCCAGATTCGGCCTCAGGTATCAATGGGTTAATGTACAAGAAGTCTACAGTACAGCATCATTAGAGAATGTAGAAGAATTGTCATTTTGATCGCACAGAATGGCGAATAAATAATGGGCCTCGATACGAAAAGGGTTGAAAAGAAACCACTGGATTGGGCGACAGCCAGCTCCAGTCGTGAAGATCTGGGACATGAAATGTATTCATTTTACGCTCTCAACAGTTAAGTTATTGTTACACATCTGGCATTGCTTAATTTACAAGAAATCTACATAATTAGGCTAGAGAATATGGAAGAATTGTTATTTTGATCAACGTTTTGCCTGTTATCTCTCCTAATGGACATCAATAGAGCGTTGCAGTCCCCTCGAGTCCCCGCCTCATCGAGAGACCCGGAAAATAAATCCCAATTAATTTTCCGCATAGACTTTCCAGAAAGTATTTATTTAAAGACGTTTACGCCGCGGACAAAGCCAACTCTTGTCGTGACAAATCATGACAACAAACATAATTTTTCGGGCCAAACAAAGAATGAGAAAGTAGTTGTTTTTCTTCTTTGTAATTATTTGTTTGGTCCAAAATATTGTGTGTGTTGTCATGATTTGTCACGACAAGAGTTGGCTTCGTACGACGCTTAAAGGTCTTTAAATAAATACGTTTTGAAATGTCTATGGGAAAAATGCATTGGGATTCATTTCCTGGGCCTGGAGTCGTCATGAAAGGGGGCGGGACTGCGACGCTACAGCATGGAATTTTGGACAAAATCTTATCTGACGACAACAATACAACAACATATTCTTGGGTCTGACTGAGAGGCTAAAATATCATCAAACGGTGGTCCGTGGGGCTCAAACGGTGAATACATAGTGGGCCTTGACATGAAAAAAAGGGTTGAAAACCCATTGTGCAAAAACCTTTGGGAAAGAAAAGACCATACGCGGTTTGTGTCTGAAGAAGAAGTCTCTCCAGACACCATGTATTAGCGAGCTGTTTCATCTCTGCAAATCCCCTCGCGCAGAGACGGTGCCGATCAGACATGGGTGACAGAGTGATAGAGATAGGAGCGGTTTGTTCACACTTAGCATAGCACTACTTCTGGAGCCACGCTTTGTTAAAGGAGAATTCCATTCCCCACCAAAGAGGTGTTATTTTTGGGCAAAAGTGCATTATTGGTCTATTTCCCATAAGCCCTCAATGGGGGTTGGGTTTTTGTGCTAATTCGCTTATTTCCACCGAAAATTAATAAGTAGTAAAGTGTGCCGCTTGGGATATTATGTACATTATGAAGAGAGGATATATACAAAAAAAAAAGATTTTTGAGTGATGGAAATAAGCGAATTAGCACAACACCCCAATGCCCCATTCAATTCAATACAAAAGGGACCGTGTGGAGTCTATCACCGTCTGTGAAGCCATTATCGAGAAAACGGAGTGCAGAGCGCTCCGTGTAGAGTCCCTTTGAGGCCGGGATAGAGGTGCACACGTGTGTTTTTATAGTATGTGCGGTTGTGCGTGCGTGACTAGCCTACAGTATAGTATGTGTAATATACAGACACTTCTGTGTTTGTGTATTTCGTGTGAGACCCCCGGAGGGGATGTGTTATGAGTAATGGGAGGCAGAACTTCATTGTCGGGCTTTCGACCAACACGCACGTCTATTCTCAGCGAACTGAGTCATTCTCTGCTTCTCCCTATGGCTTAGGTGGAGTTTATCCCATTTTGGGCGGGAAGCCCTTTTGGTGTTTTAAAACATTATGTTATAATTTAGCTATTGAAAAAATAGCAGATCTACAAGCTCATAGCACGCCACCGAGTGGCGCGCTACGAGCTTGTAGGTCTGCTATTTTTTGAAAAATCGTGAAAATGTGGCGCACATTTTGAATATATATTTTTTCAGAACGAACATTTTTAACTCAAATCTTTGCTTCTGCAGGGTGGTTCCTCCGCGAACAACATATTTTCAGATGGGGGTCGGAGGCCAATTACATATCATTTTTGGGGTCCTTGACATGAAATATTGAGCACCACTGATACAGAAACATAGGAATTTCAGAAAACTGCCAGAATTTACAAGACATTTTTTAAATTCGACGTCAGGCCTAAATGGGTTATATATTGTGATGACGTGCGTTGGCACTTGGCAGTCATCCCCACGTTACGTATATGGTCGATCAAAGTCATCAAACCCCAGGATGAGGAAACTGTCTGCAATAACTTGTCCAGGGTGAATTTTCACACGCCCCTTATAAGAGTTTGTTCGGATCAGCGAAGGTGATCTTCAGACTCCATCACGGCCCGTAGAATTTGCCCTAACCCTGACAACCTTACAGGCATATGCAAAGGCCCAATTTATGTAACTTAGATAGCATTTTTATGTAAACTTAGATAGTATTTTATGTAGACTTATAGCATTATGTAGACATAGTACTATAAAATATACATGCATAGTTTCATTATATAGATATGCCACTGTTACGTTCTTAGCCTACGTATGATTCATGATAACTACTTTGTTATGTATGTGATGTATTGCTATGCTTTTTGTTCTTGCTTAATGTAAATCGCTCTGGATTAAGGGCGTCTGCTAAATGCCCAAATTGAAATTGTAAATTATGATGAATTTGAATGGAAGTTCAATGTGACACCATGGAGAGCTTATTGTCCTAGGTCTGAACTCAAATCCTAATGTTGATTTCCGTAATTGACGTGATAAGGGCTTTTTTCTTGATTCAGAATGGTCTCGCTGATATCTACCATGTAGTAGCGTTACCGGTCGCTATAGGCAACGCTCGCTTCTGTTGTGGTCCGTCAATTAAATGTTTCCCCCGCCGTCCACTTCCATTTATAAGCGGCTTTGGCCCCATTTTTCTTGGAATTGAACAGAACGTCAATGTTAGGGGCTCATTGCTAAAATCATCGCTACCTCAGTTACAATATTAACGCTTCCGATTACTTTTAAAGTTATATGATGCTCCCATTAGTTATAGGCGATTTTGCTTCCCGTTTTTTGGTAAGTAAAATTTGGTATCTTACGGCAGGGTTCCCCAATTAACTTTCCTCAAGGGCCATATTTTGACTAGGGTACCAGGCTGGGGGCCGAGTCCGCACGCACAAAAAATTGGGTTTTTTATTTTTTCATTAATTAATTAAAAGTTGTTCTCAACCAGTGGTCCGGGGACCACCAGTGGTCCTTGAGGGGGTGCCCAGTTTGACATGCATAGGCTACTGACCCCCATTTAATGCCATTTATATCTGGGACCACCCCCCAACAAAAAAAAAAGTATTTTTTTTTCTTTTCTTCCATGGGCCACAATTGGGGAAACCTGTCTTACAAGTTCTTCAAAGTAAAAGATCCCTTTTCTACAGCCAGCGGTGAGGGACATTTAGACTGAATCGCGGGAGGCAAACAAAATGTTCTCAAACACTTTGCCCTCGTACCACCGCAGAGATCAATTCCAGGTCTTCGGGCCGGGAGCCACGAGGAATCATGTCCCTGTCGCTGCACTAAGCGCCAGGGACATTGTGAGACGCCACGCACACAGGGGTACAGGCTTCAGTTCCGAAATACTATTGTTCCGACTGTCATTGGACGACAACCTAACCTCAAACCCTAAACTAACCATAACCGCAAGCACGGGAGCAGCGCATGTCCGACCGTTGTTTCCGCATGTCGGTCCGTTGGTGTGTCGGATCTGCGTGTGCATCCCGCACACTGCACTGAACCGCTAAACCGCTGACAGCTCTGTCTGTGTATCGGAGGAGGCATTTGGTAGTCTATAGTTACCCTCCCCAGACCAACAGTTGGGAAGGGTGGGCAGTGACTAGCCTCAGAATCCCAGACGTTTTTAATTTCCAGGGAGAAAAAAAAATCTGGGGCCGAGTCCACTTCAATTCGGCATAGAGCAGCGCAAACGTTGCTCACTCTCTGCTGATTTCTGATCGTCTGCACCTTTGTTAAATTGACACACACGCACACATGTACACACACACACTCCTCTCTCTCCGTCGCTCTAATTAATTAGCCTCATGTCCAGCAGCTGTGCATAGTTTCTCCCGGCGGATCCTGCCTATGCCATAAAAGGCATAGGTGAGTTCCAGTCTAGGTAGTGACAGACAGTACACATGGGGACATTGACAAAGACAAAAATGGTTTGGCGGTGTTGTAGTTCTTACATGGAGCGTAGAACATGACCAGAGCGTGCTTCTTCTTCTTCAGTGCTTCTCGGAAATCCTCTAATCCAAGATGGCTGACGCTGGATGGCTTGTCCTCCCAGGACTGCTCTGGTGGAGGGGGAGCTTGTGGGCTAAATCGGACGAAGAGAGCAAAAATAAAACAATATGTTAGACATACAACTGCATGGCTTTCAATTAGATGGCTTTATTATCCACAAGGGGAAATCGTTTTGCTCGGATCAATGCATACATTCAAGACAAGATACTACACAAATATACACCACAATTAAAAGGCGCAGTGAAACGGAAATGGTGGACATTTTATTTTGAAGTTTCAGACAGATTGAAACGCCGCTATGAAGTTTCTGAACCAATCAGAGCGTCGCATCCCTTCAGGGGATGGGACGGTAGCTAGGGACGGTAGCTATGCTACGCAGGACAGCATGGTTTACAAGTCAGATAGTCGTCCAGCTTTACCAGTTTACTTTTATCTGGCTTATTTCTACCCTAAAATGTTTTCAGATAAATATTTTAGCGTGATGATTAAGTTGAAGCCGAGTAATACACTGTCTGGATGTTCTCTTGAATGGGAATAAAAACGGAAGATTTCTGTAATCAGTAGCAGCTGTGCAGCCTGTGCTGGACGGATGCGGAGATATGGGGAATTAAACGGGTGAGCTTCATTTTTATTGGCTTTTATCGACACGCAGCATGTTTTCGTTTTCAGGAAGTAATAACAAATATTTTTTATGGACTTTTGATATAAAAACACACAAAAATAAAGAATTTTTGGCATCCATTGTTAGGTATGCCCATATGATGACCACGGATATGGTCTAAAAGTGTGAAATATTTTTCATTTCACTACACCTTTAAAAGAAAACACCCAGCCAAAGTACTTCAATTCCATAAAATATAAGCCAATTCTAAATTCAAAAGGGTCTTATTGAGTTTTAAATCTCCGTTCTTATTTTTGTACTGATCTGCCACTGTTTTATGCTCTTTGCTATTGTCCCATTGTTTTAACCGCCTGCCTGTTTTAACGGTGTTCTTGTTTATGTTTTTATTATTTTTTATTCTGCTCTGTAAAGCACTTTGGGCCGAATTTATGTATGAAAGGTGCTATATAAATAAAGTTTATTATTATTATTTAACCCATTCTGGGCGGGAACCCCTTTTGGTGTTAGCATTATGTTATGTTTTAGCTATTGAAAAATAGCAGATCTACAAGCTCGTAGCGTGCCACCGAGTGGCGCGCTACGAGCTTGTAGATCTGCTATTTTTGAAAAATCGAAGAACGACTGACATAGAAACATAGCTTTTTCAGAAAACTGTCAGGATGTAGAAGACATTTTTAGAATCTGATCTCAGGTCAGAATGGGTTAAAAGAAAGCAATGTCCTCTCCACCCATAATGCGTTTGTTTTCACGGGAGTGCATGTATACATGTCCATGGAAGATGTTAGCACAGCTCATCCAGGCACCTGTCTTCGTGCGTGTGCGTGCGTGCGTGTTTATCAAAGGAGCCTAAAGGCAGAGGGGGATGAAACTGGCACTGCCCTTTGCATTATTGAATTTAGAGGCCCCATGTCTCCTACCCGAGAGCAGGACCTCGAAGCTGGTGGTGCTATGAGTTGGGTTACCGCATTATCTTAGGGCCGATTCATACATACAGAAATTTTCAGTAGCACCGAAGAGCCGACTTTAGGACGGTACCCGTATGAATCGGCCCTTATGGATTGATGTGAGACTTGGGATACAAATCAAACCGTTTTCACAATGTATGTCAATAAATTCCACGTACCACCACCACAAATCTGCATCCCATGGACAAGAAAAAGGGGAAAGATATAAAATGTGTAATAATAATACACTGAGACAGACTGCTTGGTTTAATAACTGCTCCTCACTGACTTGACGATGTCAGATGTATTAACAAAAAAACGGGCCTACGCTAACCCCTTACTCCCTCCTCTTGCCTTTATTGGAGCCCGGGCCTCTAATCGCCAGCGCCGTACTGGTGCAATCACAGGTCTATTACACTTCCACAGTGACCTCTCCACGGGTCAATGCCTCATACGGCGAGGTCGTTAAAGATCGCCATCGGTGCCGATTGATTCTGCACACCACAGCAGTATGACACAACAAGAGTAGTGGAGTGGAGGAGGATATAATACACTGGTTGAGAAATACAAGTATGTCTTATAGCTTCAGGACAAAAGGAAAGTGCCAGTGAGAGTTTATCCCATTTAGGCCTGACGTAAAAAAAAAGAATATATATATTCAAAGATTTGTGCCGCATTTTCACGATTTTTCAAAAATAGCAGACCTACAAGCTCGTAGCGCGCCACTCGGTGGCGCGCTATGAGCTTGTAGATCTGCTATTTTTCAATAGCTAAAGTATTACATAATGCTTAGTTAAAACACCAAAAGGGGTTCCCGTGTCCAGAATGGGTTATATCTGTTCCGTTTGTTAACCCAGTTAGGACTGCGGGCCAGATTCTACAAAATGTCTTCTAAATCATTTTTCTGAAAAAAAATGTCAAGGACCCCAGAAACCTATATGTGATTGGCCGCCGACCCCCCCCCCCCCATCTGAAAATATGTCCCCCAGAAGCAAAGATTTGAGTTCAAAACGTTCGCTCTGAAAGAATATACAGTATATATTCAAAGATTTGCGCCACATTTTCACAATGTTTCAAAACATGCATTAGCAGGCAACAGTGCAGCACTATCTTTCTCTCTCTGTTTCTGGCACAACAGCGCCACTTTTGCCCCTACTGGTACTCATAGTCACATACATAGTCACATAGGTTAACACGGACATTGCTGTTCCTTGGAACAGCAATGTCCGTGAAACATAGCAGATCTAACAAGCTCGTTGCAAAGGACGTGTATAGGCATCTTTAGGTCCTTTTTAATGATCTAAAACGGGATCGCTGTAATACATTTTTTGACAGCTCCCGTTGCTAGGCAATGCCTTGCTCAGCGCTCCTGGCTTAGAGTATATATTAACAGAGACGGCACCCGGAGGAAACCCTGAGGCGAAATGGACAGAGTGGCCGAATTTGGTATTGCAGCTTGGGGGCCAATGCTGGTCCGTTGACAATTATTGCGCACGTTCATGATGACACGTGAACGCCGTTTCATACGTGAACGCGTGCGATGATGGTCAACGGCCCAGCGCGTTCACGATTTGGCCCAATCCATCCCAGAATGCACTCTGTTCCTACCTGGAAGGAGGAGTGAATTCGCCTCATGCGCTTTTGAGCAACTTAACGCAAGTGGATGGGAGGAGAAATCCGGTGACATCTCTATTAATATACTCTAAGGCTCCTGGACATGTTATGCGCATCCGCACATCATTCACTTCCTTGTTTGTGGGCCAACAAAACTGTCCATTATCTCTGAATCTATACGCTATGAGCTTGTAGATCTGCTATTTTTCAATAGCTAGAGTATAACATAAATGCTTAAAACAGCAAAAGGGGTTCCCGTCCTGAATGTGTTAACCCATTTTGGGCGGGAACCCCTTTTGGTGTAGCATTCATTTATGCTTTAGCTATTGGAAAATCGAAGAACGACTGACATAGAAACATAGCTTTTTCAGAAAACTGTCAGGATGTAGAAGACATTTTTAGAATCTGATCTCAGGTCAAAATGTGTTAAATACACTGATCCAGTGCGGCCGGGTATGTTATTGGCAAGGGGTGAAGATGGCTACCCGGCTGTGTGTGTGCTACTGGGATACATTGTGACTCACTTATGCAGGAACTCGATGATCTTGTCCTTGTTGCGGAGGTGGGGCAGTGTGTACTTCTCCTCGCCGTTCTGGAAATATTTGACGGTGGGGAAGCCGGAGATCTTGAAGCGATCGCCGACCGCCTTGTGTATGGTCGTGTCCACGGCTGCCAACGCACCTGGACTCTGTTGAGATATTTATCCAGTACAGTTAGAACCAGTTATAACCTCATTAAACGGTCATTAAATTCAGGACGTGTGGAAGTAAAGAATGAGACCCCCATTAGCCATTACGCAAATTAGACCGCCAATGAAACTGCTTCAAAATTACCCCTTACATTATGCCAATCAACCCATTAAGACCGGTGGCTGATTCTACAGACTAGACCTGTACGTGCCCGTCGGCCACCGGCCTACTTGAGAACGATGCAACTTGGGAACCTAATAATACCCTTTACCCAAATTGTCATAGCACCCGTTTTAACTATCTGTCTGTGTCCCTTTAGTGCCCATACTGTATATGGAGATCTCTGTATCTGTCTGTCTGCCTGTGCCTGAAGAGTGCAAACTGTGAAAAGTGGACTGGTTAAGTAATCAATTGGCAGGTGTGTGGTTGCCATGAAAATCAATTGGCTGAGGCAGAGGCTGGAAATTGCACAGGTGAGGGGAATTGGGCTCATTAGGTCCACTGGCAGAGCCTGAGCAGAGCCTTTTGTGGTGTTTCTGGACAACGGTGTATGCCACCGACTCAAGGCCGGGCACTGCACTCCCTGTGGGGGTGTGGAACGCGTGTGTCAAATTTGAAGTCGGTGGGGCGAATGGTTCTCGCGTTACGTGCCACACACACACACACACACACACACACACACACACACACACACACACACACACACACACACACACACACACACACACACACACACACACACACACACACACACACACACACACACACACACACACACACACACACACACACACACACACACACACACACACACACACACACACACACACACACACACACACACACCATTTATAGTTAGAGATGTCTCCAAGAGCAGTGGTTTGCCCGCGGACCCCCATTTGAAGAGATATGCCAGGGACCCCCATAATGAAGATTTTTACAGCTCTAGCAGTGATTCTCAACCACATGAATTTCAAGGACCCCCAGTTTGACGTGCATTAGTCTACGGACCCCCATTGAATGGCATTTCTATCTCCGAGACCCCAATTTATATTGTAAAATCAATGTTAATTTAACTAAAGTTACAGACCCATAAGGGTCCATTTGGGTCCAAACTATCATTTAGCTAGGGACCAACGGTCCCCTGGGGACCCAACTTGTGTTGGTATCAAGGACCCCCAAAATGAACTACATTTGGCCACCGACCCCTGTCTCTCTCTTTTTTTTTGATACAACTAATATCTAAAATGACAGAAGGCTTTCCCGGTTTCCGGTTTCAACGGGTTTCAACTTCCATGATTTCATCTTTCTATTAGTCGGATGCTTTGAAAACCACCAAGGACCGACTGACCACAAAGAGCCCCTCGCCCGTCTACCTGTAGTGCATGATAAGGATAGGAGGGCGGCTAAATAACCCATTCTGGACGGGAAATCCATTTTGGTGTTTTAAAGCATTATGTTATACTTTAGCTATTGAAAAAAAGCAGATCTACAAGCTCGTAGCGCGGCACCGAGTGCCGCGCTATGAGCTTGTAAATCTGCTATTTTTGAAAAAAAGCGTGAAAATGGGGCGCAAATCTTTTGAATATATATTCTTTCATAGTGAACGTTTTTAACTCAAATCTTTGCTTCTGTCCGTGGAACAACATATTTTCAGATGGGGGTCGGCGGCCAAATATTACATTTTTGGGGGTACTCGACATGAAAAGGGTTGAGCACCACTGACATAGAAACATAGTTTTTTTCTGAAAACTGTCATGTTTTAGAAGACATTTTGTAGAATCAAACTTAGGTCTTAATGGGATAAACGACTTAAGGAGGGCTCCCGAGGAGTTCTGGAGGTCAAAGAGCCCCCCAGCGCATCCGTAGAGTTGGATAATGACCAGCCTCTCTTCCTATTGACCTCCAACGCTGGGCAGGCAGCCACGAGGAGCAGGTCCAAAACCTCAGGCCACGCGGGGACACTGGCGGGGATGAGATAATTGCCTATACGATCACGAGGCCGAGTTTTATAGGGCCCCTGGCTGGGGGACCATGGGGCTGATGATGATGATGACCACACCCCCACAAATCAGAGACACACACACAGCTGAACATAAAGCTGAATGATGCTCCGACTGCACTGCAGTCGGAGCACTGCAGAATAGTTTTCATTTAGTTTAGTTAGTCACCTGGAATGTTTTAGTGTTAGTCTAGTTTTAGTCTACTAGAATTTAGTCGACTAAATTTACAGTTGATTTAGTCGAACAAAATCTGTTTTGGCGGGCCTTGATGCCGTCGTAATGACAGTGTTTTTTCACTTGCTGAAAATAGCAGATCTACAAGCTCACAACACGTCAAAGCGCAACACGTTGTGGGCTTGTACTGTAGATATTTCACTTTAAAAAAAGAAATGTGGTCATTTGATCAACATCTACTCAGACTTATGTCTGAACACCCCAGACAGTTTTTAAGTTGCTCGATTAAAGCTGCTATAAGCAATGTCAAACTTTTAAACCATTTTAACCTGAGATCAGATTCTAAAAATGTCTTCTACATCCCGACAGTTTTCTGAAAAAGCTATGTTTCTATGTCAGTCGTTCTTCGATTTTTCAAAAATAGCAGACCTACAAGCTCATAGCGTGCCACTCGGTGGCGCGCTATGAGCTTGTAGATCTGCTATTTT
>NC_136794.1:4812792-4817438 GCF_951216825.1 Electrona antarctica | reverse complement strand
CTGAAAAAGATATGTTTCTATGTCAGTCGTTCTTCGATTTTTCAAAAATAGCAGACCTACAAGCTCAAAGCGCGCCACTCGGTGGCGCGCTATGAGCTTGTAGATCTGCTATTTTTCAATAGCTAAAGCATAACATAATGCTAACACCAAAAGGGGTTCCCGCCCAAAACCTTTTTTTTTTTTGGTATTCAGACAGCCAGCAATGGGTAGAACGCTCCCCCCCCCAAAAAAATGTAGTCTCTGTGACACATCTAGGGGCCGCAATCTGCGTTCAAAGATGTTCCTAAAAGCTTTGTCATTGGTCGAATAAATGACAAAGCTTCTAGGAAAATCTTTGAATGCAGATTGCGGCCCCTAGATGTGTCAGAGACTATTTTTTTGGGGGAGCGTTCTACCCATTGCTGGCTGTCTTTTTGGCATAATTATTATTGCTTATAGCAGCTTTAAGTATTTAGATATTTGTGACTCTTTTTGATACAGAGTTTTTACTGTTTTTGTTTGTTTGTTTTTTATCCAAAATGAGTTAATAGCACAGGCAGACTCTTCACATACTAGAGCATGTCTGAAATAAATGGCAGAGCTGAAATGTAAGATGTAAATATGTAATAAATGCTTAAACATGTAGCTGGTGTAATGTTAGAGACCACAGAAGCGGGTCAAACTGAACAACCAATATGTCAATTTGAAGCTATGATTCTCTGCTTGCATACGACACAAAAAATAATACAAAAAAAAATCCAATGACTTACTGTGTGTCAAGTTTGGTTACATTTGATATTAATTTTAGCTGCCCCGCCCCCTTCCTATAAAAAAAAACCAAAACCCCAAAACTCCATTTTAACCGTGATAGATTCATCGAAAACACCCATCTTTTTTTCTGGTGACTGATACTGCCCTTATTAAAAAAAAATGAAAACAGTAAATGAAAAAAAAAATGAAAAACACGCCCACTCACGTATTAGGGCAGTATCAAGTCACCAGAAAAAAAAGATTGGGTCCTTTCGATGAATCTATCATGGTTAAAATGGAGGTTGAAGTTACAATGGGTTCATATGGGAAGGGCAAGCTAAAATTAATATCAAATGTCTAAATACTGAATCGAGCAATTTATGCAACTTATGCGAGGTAGTTCCACAACAATAGAACAATAATGAGCGATGCATGCATGTGAATGTACAGTACATTGTACAACACATGCACAAAATCACTCATTATACGTACACCAGTGTTGTTTTTGGCAGCAAATTTAGATTTCAGTTTTAGTCACATTTTAGTCACCTGGAATGTTTTAGTGTTAGTCTAGTTTTAGTCGACTAAATATCATAAGACTTTAGTCTACTAAATCTACAGTTGATTTAGTCGACTGAAATGTATTCAGGCGGGCCTTGATGCCGTCGTAATGACTGATTTTACACTTGCTGAAAATAGCCGATCTACAAGCTCACACCGCGTCGCAGCGTAGATCTGCTATTTTCAGCATGCAACCAAGTGTAAAATGACTTATACTGGATCTCTTGTCCACTAGTCCCTTCCTAACATTTTAGTCTAGTTTTTATTTGTTGACGAAATTGTCGATATATTTAGTTTTAGCCATCATAGCTTAGTTTTCATTTAGTTTCCGTTTAGTTCTCGTGCAGTGAAAAAAGTCGACGAATATGTTTCGTCTATAGTATTAGTCGACGAAATCAACACTGACGACGTGCACGCACCACCGCACACAGTCGGGTAAGGACTTACGTTTGCGTCCTTGTTGAGCGTCTCGGCGGCTTCGTCGTACTCCGGCTTCATCTTCTTACAGTGTCCGCACCCTGCAGGATTACATATGAAGTTAACCCATTTAGGCCTGACGTCGAAATAAAATAAAAAAGTCTTCTAAAATCATGACAGTTTTTTGAAAAACCCTATGTTTCTATGTCAGTGGTGCTCAATATTTCATGTCAAAGACCCCCAAAATTATATGTAACTGGCCACCGACCCCCATCTGAAAATATCTTATTCCAGGAACCCCCCTCCCAGAAGCAAAGATTTCAGTTAAAAAACGTTTGCTGTGAAAGAATATATATTCAAAGATTTGCGCCACATTTTCCGCGAAAAATAGCAGACCTACTAGCTCGTAGTGCGGCACTCGGTGCCGCACTACGAGCTTGTAGATCTGCTATTTTTCTATAGCTAAAGTGTAACATAATGCTTAAAACACCAACAGGGGTTCCCGTCCAGAATGACTTAAATAAACATAGCGTTATGGAGTCACTAATGACACAAACTTAATGAATGCACAACACAGCTTCAGGGCTTTTTTTTTTCTCCCTTTCCGCTCATGTAAAAACTGGCCAAAAAAAGGAAATGACCTACACAAAACCAACACGGAGTGCCTTTAAATTGAACAATTTGATCCCTCTCTGGAACATTACGTGTTCTCTCTGCCGTCGTCTCGAACTAATCAGGGCTTCAAAAATAAACTGCCGTAATTACCGTAACTAGGTTTCTTACCACCTGCTACCATAGTTCGACATGTTTTTAATTCTTATTTTTTTAAGACTGGGGGGGCGGTGGGAGGGGGGGGGGGCGGGGGACGCGACAACTTCTGCACCTTAAACCCATTTAGGAGAGGAACCCCTTTTCGGTGTTTTCAGCATTATGTTATACTTTAGCTGTTGAAAATAGCAGATCTACAAGCTCGTAGCGCGGCACCGAGTGCCGGGCTACGAGCTTGTAGGTCTGCTATTTTTGAAAAACGGTGAAAAATGTGGCGCAAATCTTTGAATATATACATTCTTTCAGAACGAACGTTTTTAACTCAAATATTTGCTTCCGGGGGGAGGTCCCTAACCTGACTCCGCCAGATGGGGCAGCTATCCCGCCTCTAGCTGCTGCTGATTGGCCAGGCCGTTTTGTGGCCGGGCATCAAGTCTGCCTGAGAGTTCCCAGATGGGAGCATGAGGGGGGAACCCAGTGTACTCTCTGCTGCCCGATCTGGCGGAGTCAGGTTAGGAGGTCCCTGGAACAGCATAATTATGTTCAGATGGGGGTCAATTACAGGTAATTGTTTTGGAGTCCTTGACATGAAATAGTTGTTTAGAGAAACACCGATATAGAAACAGGTTTTTTCAGAAAACCGTCATGATTTATAGAAGACATTTTTGTAGAATAGTAGTAGGTCTCGGTCCTTAAATGGGTTAATGGGGCCATTGACCAGGCGCCATTACGAGGTTCTCACCTCGTAATGGCGTGGAGGGGTTTAACAGCCATCATACCAAGCCCTGACATTATAAATCAAAAAGGGGTGTAGAACACCAACCCAAGGGTTTTTTTAGTCATGTCTGATCGCCCACTACACACTTCACTCATCGACACTGGGCAGCTGTTAAGTGTGTGTGTGTGTGTGTGTGTGTGTGTGTGTGTGTGTGTGTGTGCGTGCGACTGGGCGACTGCGGGAGAGACGGAACAAACTCGGTGAGAGATGGGACGGGACCCATACAGTACAGGAGAGGGTTCCAAATGAGTGGGAGGAGTGTGAGGGGGGGGGGAAATAGGAAGAAAGGGAGGGACGGACTGACTGACGGACAGAGGGAGGTAAAGGGAGAGAGAGAGAGAGAGAGATTGGTAGGAGGGGGTGGGAGTGAGAGAAGGAGAGAGAGGGAGAATGAGACAGAGGTCCTCGCAGAGAGAGAGAGAGAGAGAGAGAGAGAGAGAGAGAGAGAGAGAGAGCGAGAGAGAGAGAGAGAGAGAGCTCAGCCCCGTCCCGACGCTAATAGAAATTCAGGAGACGGAATTCAATTACAGAGGTAGCAGCGCCAGGTCCACAGCATCCGCCACGCACCTCTCCGTCGAGGGGTAGGACAGGGTTATTAGCATTATAGATGTTTTGCATAGTTCCCGCTTTATCCCAGAGAACTCAGACGCCATGTATTGTGTGTGTGCGTGCGTGCGTGCGTGCGTGTGTGTGTGTGTGTGTGTGTGTGTGTGCACTACGACGGCATGTATTGTGTGTGCGTGCGTGCGTGCCCGGCTGTGTGCACACTACGACGGCATGTAACGCAAGCTCCCGGCATCATGAATAAACACCGTGCTCGAAGCGTTAGATAAATATTGCATGAGTACGAGGCAACGAGTGACTGCTAGACAACATCTTTATTTTTGTTTAGATCCAAAGTGACTTTCTTCTAGCGCTACGATACAATATCTGTTGGTGGGGATGATTCATCGTTGACGTTGTCTTAATGAATATGCTCACCACACACAGTGTACACATAAACACACACGCGTGCACAAACTACAGGCCCGCCGTTTACACACATTGTTGAATGAAAACAGGACATGAAAACTGGCACGCTGCCATTGTCATAACGGTCCCCGAGTTTCCCTCTGGCCTCAATAGGGCCACATTGCGGCGTTGGTTGCGATAGGCTATAAATCAAATGTGATGTGGCGCTTGGAAGGGAATTGCCTCCGTTTTCAATTGAGTCACTATATACGGTGGCGCTCGTGCTGATTGTACTGAGCCCTTAACAGAGAGTAGACCCGTGCTTGACCCCTTCAAAGCCAAGTGTATGAGAAAACATGGACAGACACTCTCTCTACTTGTGTGTGTGCACGTGCGTGTGCGTGAGAAAACATGGACAGACTCTCTCTCTACTTGTGTGTGT
>NC_136794.1:4717792-4810292 GCF_951216825.1 Electrona antarctica | reverse complement strand
TCTCCATGAGATATTTTTTGGCTACACCATCTCAAACTAATCTGTATTAGTTAAAAATAAATACATTTACACTAAAACTTACTGATGTCTTAACACCGGCAACAAATGGTGAAAAGGTTAACCGTGTTGGACTACCTAACTCAAGCACGTTTCAAGTCCCTGGAAGTTGTGAAACAAAATCACACTTGTGTGAAGTGAGGGGCGTAGCGAGGGCAGTATCAGCCAGACGACGTCTTTTACGTTGTCTTTTACCGCCCTAAACAGTCCATAGACTTGGCTGGCAACCCGGTTATTTATAAATAGTCTAAAAAACGAAACAAACATTAAAAGTCCATAGACTACGTGACGTAAAGCCATGCATTGGAGGTGCATTACCATGCCCAGCCAAAAAACCCAGACAACTTATGGAAATGTTCACATAGCATGAGTCATTATACTAATTAGACTGGAACTCACCTATGCTTTATAGGCAGCTCCCGGCAGGATCCGCCGGGAGAAACTAGGCACAGCTGCTGGACATGAGACTAATTCATTAGAACGACAGAGAGAGAGAGAGAGAGGAGTGTGTGTGTGTGTGTGTGTGTGTCGATTTAACAAAGGTGCAGACGATCAGAAATCAGCAGAGAGTGATCGACGTTTGCGCTACTGTTTGCCGAATTGAAGTGGAGACTTTTTTTTCCTCCCTGGAAATAAAAACGTCTGGGTTTCCGAGGCTATGTACTGATCTACGAGCGGTGTGTGAGCTTGTAGATCTGCTATTTTCGACGAAGAGATCTGGTGTAGAGGGGGAAAAGTACAGTGCCAACTCGGGTCCGTTTTAATAGTTAGTATAGGAGGGTTTTAAGTGGTTCAGAACGGCAGACGTGACAGGACGACAAGTGACACGGCTCGCTTTCTTTTCTCCACGCTTTGGACCAGCTGTCAGGTGGACTCTTGATAACGCATTTAGACCTGAGGACGCAGCTGTGTCACCTTATTGCTTTTAACCACTTCAAGCGGTTTTTGTTTTCGTGAAAATGAGCGCACATCTTACTTTAAATATATATATATACGTTTATACAGCAAACATTTTTAACTCATATCTCTGCTTCTGTGGGGGTGGGGGGGTCCCTGGAACAACATATTTCCAGATGGGCGTCTGTGGCCAAATACAGACAATTCTGTGGGTCGTTAACCCATTTTGGGCGGGAACCCCTTTTGGTGTTTTAAACCAATTATGTTATAATTTAGCTATTGAAAAATAGCAGATCTACAAGCTCATAGCGCGCCACCGAGTGGCGCGCTATGAACTTGTAGGTCTGCTATTTTTGAAAAATCGTTCAAATGTGCCTCAAATCTTTCAGAAAATTGTCATGATTTAGAAAACTTTTTTTTTTAATTTCGACGTCAGACCTGAATGGGTTAAGAGCACCAGTGTACCACTGATACTTTTTTTTTAAGGAAACGGTCAGGATTTGGAAGACATTTTTTGTTAGAATCTGGTCTGAGGTCTGAGTGGGTTAAAGCAGTGCGCTCACAGTGCCATGTACATGTCTGCTACTCACAGGGGGCGTAGAACATGACCAGCGCCGCGGGGTGCTCCTCCAGGAAGCTGTCAAAGGTGTCATCGGTCAAGTGGAAGACCGGCGAGTCAGACTCCGACCACGCCACCTCGGGGGCCTTCTCCTGTGGCGGCTGAGGACTGGGCAGAGGGAGAGAGGGAGAGAGAGAGACAGAGAGAGAGGGGTGAGTGTGAGGGGTATATATGTGTGAAAGGAACAAGTAGGGGCCATTTAAAAGGCAGACATGTTTCACCTGGTGCGTAATCTGTACGGACCAAAAAATTAGACACAGATGTAGTCCACACGCACTCCACCCTACCTCATACACACGCACACACACACATCTGGACTGGCCACGCCTGTATGACAGAGGACCCTCCTGTACAGCCAAGAAGACGTCTATACACTGGTAAACAAGAGTATGCGCACACGCTCACACACACAGTGTATGTGTGCGTGTGGACTGGAAATACATGTCAGCAAACTGCATAAGCACACAGACACCATGCAGGCTTTTCCCGGCATCTCTCTCTCACGCACACACGCACACAAACACACAAACACACAGACTCACAAATCCGCTTAAATCCGCTTAAAGGAGGGTATACATCTTCATAAAATGTCACAAACTGTACAACTGGGGTGGGCTGATAGGACGGTGCGCTGTCCTCTTTTTTTTAAGACAATCTGCTTAACCCAAAATGCCATCTGTCCCAGGCTGTCCCATCTATCCATGTCCCAACACATATAAAACGTCCAGCGGTGTCCTCCCGGGACTAAAAAGATATATCAATTATTTCCTTTTGTTTCTTGGCAACAATTCCCTCCCTCCCTTCCTTCCTTGACTAGCGGACAACTGGCCTTAACACGTTTGGCTCTTCCCCCATAATTACTTTACATTATGGGGGCGTAATGTCTTCCACCACCGAGTTAAACCTCCAAAACACACACTGTACGTGGTGGGTCTTATCTATCCCTGACTCTCAGCTCATCTCTCTGCATGCATTACTTACTTTAAGTTACTTACTGCTATCGGAGAGCCTAGGGTTTGTGCGCATCAATGATTTACCCCTCTTCTTATAGCCTGTGAGGTTTGGCCTGAACTGGCCTCCTGTGTGCGTGTGTGTGTGTGCGACCATGTGCAGTGGAGCCGAGCACGGGACATTTTCAGAAGCGGTCAGAGGGCTGATTACGGTGGAAGTGTGGGGGCTGGAGGGGAGGTGGAGGGGTGTCATGACATGCATCTGTAGCTGCATTGCACACAGCTCCTATGTGTGTCTGTGGGGGACCCCTCGGCCCTATCGGGGGGGACCATTTCCTCAAACATCGTCCTCACTTTTGGCCTTTGCCTGCTTGTTGCTCGACTGCTTTCCTGTGAAAAGCTCTTGCTCAGTGGAGCCCATGGGTGGGGGAGGGGGGTGGGGGGAAGAGGAGGGGAGGTGCCATGATGGGCGGCGGTGGCTCAGGGGTAGAGTGGCTGGATGGGAACCGCAAGGTTGCCAGTTCGAACCCGGGCTCCCCCAGAGTTAAGGCCTGTTCATAGTCTGGATTTTCAGTGGTGAGGTGACCACCGCCCCGGTGGTGAGCTGACCACCGGAGCTGAAATAACGTTGAGCGGTGGTGAGTAAAAACAGAGAGAAGGGCTGGGGCGGTGGCTTGCTCTTCACCACGGCTCGTGACGTCATGTTGTAGTTCGGTGGTCACCTCACCACTGAAAATCCAGACTATGTATGAGCCTTTAGTGTCGAAGTGTCCTTGAGCGAGACACTGAAACCCAAATTGCTCCTGATGTGCTGGCTAGTGCCTTGAATTGATGCATAATCTATGTAAAGCACCTTGGATAAAGGTGCTATATAAATGCACCATTTACGGTAGATGTTGCTGTGATAGACACACCAAAAAGTCCAACACGTGTTGTTCTGACATGCCTTGCGTCGTGTTTGTGGTTAAGGTTAGGTTAGGGGGTAATGAATGCCTGTCGGTATGTTGGAACGTACTGTATGCGTGTACCCGTGACGGATGGGTGAAGAACAGTGGTTGTAGTTAAGACCTTAGAGTATATATGAATAGAGACGGCACCCGAGTTCTCCTCCCATCCACTTGCATTAAGTTGCTCAAAAGCGCATGAGGCGATTTCACTGTGCATTCTGGGTAGGAACAGAGTGCATTCTGGGATGGATTGGGCCCAAACACATGAACGCGCTGCCGCTGACTATCATTGCAGGCATTCAGCGTTCACGTGTCATCGTGAACGTGCACAATGATAGTAGGGATGGGTCCGATTTGTCGACAAATCGATTATCGTTTACGGGACCCGAAATAGATTATGAAAATTAATAATCTTTTTTTTAATGAAAATCTGTTGGAAAGGCAATACTGTCATCCAAACAGGACAGGGCTATAGGCCTACCAAAGTGTGCCTGGGATGTGTCTGTGTAGCTGCATGAGGAGTGTGAGTCACTGAGTGTGAGTGGAGATTGATTCCAATCAAGATACATGTTTGGAGGATTTAGCAGGTGTTGGGAATTTACCTAATCAGGCCTAGGCTGGGGTTGCTATGGTGATCAATTGGCTCAACACTTTTTTTTTCTTTAAAAAAAAAATATATATTTATTTGTATTTTTTTTTTTTTTTTTTTTTTGGGGGCTTATCGATTTGTCGATAATTGATTAATATTGAACGGACCAGCGCGTTCATGTGTTTGGGCCCACGCTGCAATATCAAATTCGGCCACTATGTCCATTTCGCCTCAGGGTTTCATCCGGGTGCCGTCTCTATTCATATATACTCTAAGGTTAAGACGGGCAGATGCAGGAGGGAAGCAAATGAAAGAAGGAGACTGAGAGAGGACGACAGGTGACACGACCTTATCTGGAATGGACAGAAAGAGGCAAGAAGTAAATACAGTCAGAGGTACTGATGCTAGCCCTGCTCTTTGAAGCAGGCAACAGAGACACTACAGCTAGGGGGTCAAAACTCTACTTTGGAACCCATTGTAGTAGGTTTTGAGCAATATGAGAGTGTTTATGTGCAGTGTGTGTGTGTGTGTGTGTGTGTGTGTGTGTGTGTGTGCATACTCACTTCCTCAACCAGTCGGCGATGTCCCTGGCTGTGGCCCCATAGTTTTCATAGTGGTGAAGAAACTTCCCCTTTCTATAAAAAAAAATAATAAAAAAAGGACAAAATAACACAAGAAAGGGATCTCATTCTCTATATATAATGTCTGGCAGGAACGCTCTATCACTGGAACTGTTGGAAGTCAGAGACACTGAGGAAACCACGCTTAATGCAGGTCATGTGTTTTGCCGAGGGTTGCGAGGGGGGGGTTGGAAATGGAAAACTAGGATATCCAAACACAGCGAGGAACAGCAGAAACATGAACAAGAGTTGAGTTACACTCGCCCAGCCTCTCTCATATCCTTTTCTAAATCCATATAGAATACTGTATGAATACTGTTAACGCTACAACCCGGGGGGGGGGGGGGGGGGGGGGGGGGGGGTTCAAACCTTTGGAGCGTAACAAAACTGTCTCGAAACTGAAAGGAAAGTAAAACAAAAAGGCTCAGACTGAAAAGTTCAACTAGGACAGATTTCTTATCCCATTCTTTATTTTTATTTTATCCCATTTAGGCCTGATTAGGCCTGTCAGTGGTGCTCAATATTTCATGTCAAGGACTCCAAAAATGATATGTAACATGCCTCCGCCCCCCCCATCTGAAAATATGTTGTTCCAGGGACCTCCCCCAGAAGCAAAGATTTGAGTTAAAATGTTCACTCTGTAATAATATTCAAAAATGTTAGGCACATTTTCACGATTTTTCAAAAAAATAGCAGACCTACAAGTTGTATTGTATTGGGCCACCGACCCCCATCTGAAAATATGTTGTTCCAGGGACCCCCCCCCCCCACCACCATCACCACCACCAGAAGCAAAGATTTGAGTTAAAAAACGTTCGCTCTGAAATAATATATATTCAAAGATTTGCGCCCCATTTTCACCATTTTTTTCTAAAAAAAGCAGACCTACAAGTTCATAGCGCAGCACTCGGTGCCGCGCTACGAGCTTGTAGATCGTCTATTTTTCAATAGCTAAACTATAACATAATGCTTTTAAAAAAACACCAAAAAGGGGTTCCGCCCAGAACGGGTTATAGGAGAAAGCGCACGACGATATGACAAGATATATTGCACTGGGCGCCATGAATTAGAAATGAGTGGAGGGAGAGAAAAAAAACACAGCGCTTCGACAGTGTGTGAGTGTGAGAGAAGATTCAGATCGCCTTGGGAGACGAGCCTGGCAGGAGATTTTCATCAAAAGGCAATAACTTTCATTATCTTCCGCTGCTTTTGTTTTTTCGCGCGCGCGCATGTGCGTGTGTGTGTGTGTAATGATACTGGACAGAAAGAACACACCGACATTGGGGTCAATAGGTCCCGTGGTGACTGTGCTCGAGGTGGACACTGAGCGGTACTAGTTGGTACGGTATAGCAATACACCTCGGATTTGGAGCTTAGAAGGACGATTTGTCCGTTAACCTGCCTCTTTTATCGACCACGCAGCTCACTCAATCATCCACCAAGTAGATGGAACACACACGTACACACGTACAATGGAAGAACACAGACTTGTGTGAATGTCAAATAGATAGTTCTTTTACTGCATTGTTTCAGCCTGCAATTGTGTGGTTTTAAAGGACAACCGCAAGGACATCAGGAGGGAAGTTGAATTTATAGTTTGAAACTCGTGTAGCCGCAGTCGTACGCAACAAAGACAGACGACTGCTGTTGAACTGGGTTTGCAAACAAAGCAGTACGTCATCTGAAGACAAAGCAAAAAAAAAGGTACAAAAAAAAAGAAAAAGACCTTGAGCGGCTGGCTCTCGAAGCAGGTGCAGCAGGCAGATAACTCCAGTGGTGTTGATGGGCGATTCTCCCTGCAGTGATTAGCCCATGTTTATCAGTGGAGGGGCTCATTACTGAAGCCAATGGGCCCCGGATGGTCGTTAGCTTAGGGCCGGCACTACTGACACTAATGTGCTCGCGGCTAACGGACTGGCCCTGGCTCAGACACACATGCCTGTACTTATTACACACACACACACGCACACATACCAACCACAGGGGCACTTAATCAGCCCCAGTCTAATTAAAAGGCCAGTCTGGATAGGGGAGAGCGTTTAATGTGGAGATGGGGATGATAAGAGCCTGGCCGGTCCAGGAAGCCTTAGTGGAATGGGAGCGCTGGGGAGGTCTACAACAACATAGGGCTTTCAGAAGTGGGGGCCGCGGCGGCTATTATTGACAC
Source organism: Electrona antarctica (assembly GCF_951216825.1). Classification (NCBI taxonomy): domain Eukaryota; kingdom Metazoa; phylum Chordata; class Actinopteri; order Myctophiformes; family Myctophidae; genus Electrona; species Electrona antarctica. The sequence goes on along the minus strand of NC_136794.1, from coordinate 4,803,446 downwards.
ATTTTTAATTTAAGATTATTGTGCCAGCTTAACCCATTTTGCGCGGGAACCCCTTTTGGTGGTTTAAACATTATGTTATAATTTAGCTATTGAAAAATAGCAGATCTACAAGCTCGTAGCTCGCCACCGAGTGGCGCGCTACGAACTTGTAGGTCTGCTATTTTTGAAAAATCGTGAAAATGTGGCACAAATCTTTGAATATATATTCTTTCAGAGTGAACGTTTTTAACTCAAATCTTTGCTTCCGAGGAGTTCCTGGAACATATTTTCAGATGGGGGTCGGTGGCCAATTGCATAGCATTTTTGGGGTCCTTGACATGAAATATTGAGCACCACTGATACAGAAACATGAGGTATTTCAGAAAACTGTCAGAATTTAGAAGACATTTTTTAAATTTCGACGTCAGGCCTAAATGGCTTAACCACTGGGGGGTGTCTGTATTAACAAACATGTCTGCTCTCCTCGTCCTGCTGTGTATGCAGTTAGAAGAACCTGGTGTCTGAAGTGGCCACTGGTGCTACAAACAGCATGTGGCTGAGGGCTAAGTTAGAACTGGACACTTAAAGGAGAATTTCATGCTAGAAGGCTTTCTTACCTTTATTTGTAGTTGTTATGTCCCCACCAAAGAGGTCCAGGTGTTTTTTTGTGCAAAAGCTCCTTTATTGGCTATTTCCCCTACCATAAGCCCTAAATGAATTGAATGGGGCTATGGGGTGTTGTGCTAATTTGCTTATTTCCATCGCTCAAAATTATTATTTTTTTGTATATATCCTATCTTAATAAATAATATCCCAAGCGGCACACTTTACTACTTTTTTAGATGGAAATAAGCGAATTAGCATAACACCCCATAGCCCCATTCAATTCCCATTCAATGCAATGCAATTCATTGAGGGCTTATGGTAGGGGAAATAGCCAATAAGGAGTTTTTGCACAAAAAACACCTGGAACTCTTTGGTGGGGACGTAACGACTACAAAGAAAGTTAAGAAAGGTAAGAAAGCATTCTAGCATGGAATTCTCCTTTAAAGACCTGGTGAAATGAAAAATATGTTTTTCACACTTCTAGAGCATATCCGTGGTTATCCTATGTGACCAGATTTGACTGAGAGACTGCAATCGCGCAAATTACAGCTTTTCACTAATTTTTTTCAAAATGAGTTACTAGCACAGGCAGACTCTTCACATACTAGAGCATGTCTGAAATAAGTGTCAGAGCTGAAATCGACATGTAAATGTGAAATAAATGCTTAAACATGTAGCTAGGTGTAATGTTAGAGACCACAGAAGTGAACCTTTCAAGCCTGTTTTCTCAACTCGCAGTTTTCTGCAAGACATTACTCTATAAGCCATATCTCCAAAACTGGTGGGTCAAACTGAAAAACCAATGTCAATTTGAAGCTAAGATTCCCTGCTTTCATAATTATGACATGAAAAAAAAACGAAAATTCAAAAAAATCCAATGGCAGTCCCTCAGTCAAATTTAGTCACATATGGGCATACCTAACTAATACCTAATTTCCATTTGTGTGTATTTTTATATCTAAAGTCCATAGAAAGCCAATTTGTATGACTTTCTTTGAACAAAAACTGCGTGCTGCATGCGTGATGACGCGTCGAGGCCCGAAGAAAAATCTCGATTTCATTCACTTAATTCCCATTGCTGCAGTTCCTCCAAACACAGCTGCTTTTGATTACAGAACCACTCCATTTTTAATCTCATTCAAGATGACATCCAGACAGCGTATTACTCATGTGAAACTTAACCCATTCTGGGCGGGAACCCCTTTTGGCGTTAGCATTATGTTATGCTTTAGCTATTGAAAAATAGCAGATCTACAAGCTCATAGCGCGCCACCGAGTGGCGCGCTACGAGCTTGTAGGTCTGCTATTTTTTTTTAAATCGTGAAAATATTTATTTCAGAAAACTGGAGGATTTAGAAGATTTTTTTTTAAATTTCGAGGTCAGGCCTAAATGGGTTAATCAGCACGCTAATATACAATCTGAAAACATTATAGGTTAGAAATAACAAATAAGCCGCGTAGTAGTAGCAGCACAACGCTGAGCTATTGCCATCTGTCTCAGTCTCTCACTTATAAACAAACAGGCTCACGTCGCCAATACTAACGTCACACATAGCCTGAAGGGAAGCGACGCTCTAGATTGGTTCAGAAACACACAGATGCCTCCCGTTTGAGACGGGAAACGTCCAAATAAAAATGCACCAAAAAAGCCATTTCACCCCATCTTTAAGCCATTTTGAGCGGGAACCCCTTTTGGTGTTTTAAGCATTATGTTATGCTTTTTGCTGTTGAAAAATAGCCGATCTACAAGTTCATAGTGCGGCACCGAGTGCCACGCTACGAGCTTGTAGGTCGGCTATTTTTGAAAAATCGTGAAAATGTGGCGCAAATGTTTGAATATATATTCTTTCAGAGCGAGTTTTTAACTCAAATCTTTGCTTCTGGGGGGGTCCCTGGAACAACATATTTTCAAATGGGGGTCGGCGGCCAATGTCATGACATGAATATGTTTGAGAACCACTGACATAGAAACATGGTTCTTTCAGAAAACTGTCAGGATTTAGAAGACATTTTTTAAATTTTGACGTCAGATCTAAATGTGTTAAGGTGAGACGGATGAGAGCGGGGAACTCACTCGAAGTAGCAGAAGGTCGGGTAGCCCTTGACATCGAACTCCACCTTGAGGCTGTCGAATTCAGCAGGGTGCACGTTCATGCCCGCCAGCACCTAGCGGGTGGGGTGGACGGGGGTTAAACAAGATGGACAGAGAGCAATAGTGAGATGGAGGGGATGGAGGGGAATATGAGAGGGATAAGAGGAGAGAGAGAGAGAGGAAGGTCATCAGTACAACTTGCGTAATTATTAGAGGTGTAAGGATGGACTACTCTCTGAATAGGAGAACAGGAGTGGATGCTGAGGTGAAGGCAGTAGGGAAACATCAATTATCACTTATGCCATCAATAAGGAACCCACCCATGAAATAACTATTTGTTTGGCGTTTGTCCGCATATGTCCATATGTCCCCCGAGACCGCGAGTCGCGAGACTCGCAACCTGTTTTTGCAGTGCTTCTTATTGATGGTGCAATGTCATCTCTTGTACTGTACTGTACTGTTTATTGTATCAATCATAAACTAGAAAAAGTGCGAACTGCGTTCATGACTTGAGGCTTTTTGTTCAAAACGAATATGAATATGATCGGACAGATCCGTCTTGAGCACATGACTATAGAGATTTTTGGACAAAATATGCAGTAGTAATATCAAAAAATATGTTTTACAAAAGTCTGCCTCCTGGTGGCGCTATAACAGACCGTTCTGGAAAATGTGGGGCAGAGGTTCATCGTTGGCATCTAGCGAGTATTTGTGCAAAGTTTGGCATCGACCTGGTTAACGGTGACGAAGATTAGCTGGTAACGGACGGACACACGGACGGACGGACGGAGTGCAAAACATACTCTCTCCCCATGCCTTCGGCCTGGTGGAGACAACAACAAGAGACAAGGGCTAAAAACAGCAAAACCAAGAGTGTTGGAAAGTTACATTTCCTTTGTTGCTTCTTCTGATCTCTTTCCCCCCCGATTCAGTCGTTAAGCCGATTCCCAAATCTCTCCACACTCGGGTGTCGCGGATAATGCCCACAGATGGTCGTGTGGGAGGGTATACAACAATCGTAGACCACGAATTGCACTACTTAGTTTTGCTATCCAGAACAGATAGGGGGATACAATTTCTAAGCACAACCAAGGAATGGACAAATGCAAACAGATTTGCAGCCCAGGGCCAGGCGCTTTGCTCACTCAGCCTCTAAATCTTGATATCGTATCAGATTTAGCAGCACCACTTCAGACACAGCCTTAATGCATTCGTAAAACTCTGATGGTGGTAGAAAATATATGTAAAGAAAGACCTGGTTGTCCCTCTGCTCATTGTTTCTCCTCTCATCACTTAAGGCTTAAGGCTCATTCATAGTCTGGATTTTCGGTGGTGAGCTGACCACCGCTCCGGTGGTGAGCTGACCACCGCTCCGGTGGTGAGGTGACCTAGCCTGGCTAATAAACCAGACCGAATCAGCCGTTGGCAAAAAGAAAAATGCCTGCCGGCGGATTACGGTCTGGAGAGGCTCAATTGTACGCCCATTTCCTACACCAGAGAACTGGTGTGGCCAATCGGGACACGGTATGCAATATGGGAAGGCTTTGGTACAGTGACGTTCAATGCTTGAGACCTTTGACTGACAGTAGCTCAGACCAATTGCGTCAAAGAGAAAATGTTTGAACCCGCCCCCCAGGAAACAAGATCCATACACAGCATCTCCAGACTCAAATACCACACGACAGTGTGATTTGAGTCTGGCTTATTAGCCAGGCTAGAGGTGACCACCGGAGCTGAAATAACGTTGAGCGGTGGTGAGTAAAAACAGAGAGAAGGGCTGGGGCGCTGGCGGTGGTTTGCTCTTCACCGCGGCTCGTGACGTCATGTTGTAGTTCGGTGGTCACCTCACCACCGGAAATCCAGACTATGAATAACGCTTTACACACCAGGCGTGCGTGCACAAAAGGCACAAGCATACAAACACCAGTAAGACGCCCCTGATGGCAAGAAGACCTTGCCCTTTATAGGGCGAGTTTCACGCTGAAACAACACCGCTGAAGAGCAGTGTTGTTTTTGGCAGCAAATTTAGATTTTGGTTTTAGTCTCTTGAATAGTTTATTTGGTTTTAGTCACATTTTAGTCACCTGGAATGTTTGTTAGTGTTAGTCTAGTTTTAGTCGACTAAATGTCATAAGATTTTAGTCAACTAAATCTACAGTTGATTTAGTCGACTAAAATGTGTTTTGGTGGGCCTTGATGCCGTCGTAATGACTGATTTTACACTTGCTGAAAATAGCAGATCTACAAGCACACAACGCGTCGCGCTGCGACGCGTTGTGTGCTTGTAGATCTGCTATTTTCAGCATGCAACCAAGTGTAAAATGACTTATACTGGATCTCTTGTCCACTAGTCCCTTCCTAACATTTTAGTCTAGTTTTTATTTGTTGACGAAATTGTCGATACATTTCGTCTTAGTTTTATTCATCATAGCTTAGTTTCCATTTAGTTTGTCAGTGAAAAAAGGTAGTCGACGAAAAAATTTCGTCATAGTTTTAGTCGATGAAAACAACACTGATGAAGAGGTATGCCTGCTGTCCACAGTGTCCTGTGCCGTAAAGGAGTTTTGAAGGTCCGAGTTGGAGATCTATCATTCTGGAGATCAAATCATTCTGTTGAGCTGGTCGAGTCATCATTGTGATGTCGGAACATAATTGTGACGTCAGAATCTAGGGGTTTGATGTCAGATCATTCAACATATGGAATGAATTCTGTACTGGCCCATATATGGAGCGTGTCTTGAGTGTACAGGGTTTGATGAGGTCAGATCAACATATGGAATGTCAGAACAGGTCAGCTACATATATGGAGATCTAAGGGTTTGATGAGGTCAGATCCAACATATGGAATGAATTCTGTACTGGCCATATATGGAGCGTGTCTTGAGTGCACTAGGGTTTGATGAGGTCAGATCAGCATATGGAATGAATGAATGCTGTATTGGCCATATATGGAGCGTGTCACGAGGCGTGACGGACGCCTCGTGCCAAGTTTTCATAGTAAACTGGGACCTATGGTCGCAAAAAACAAACTCCCACCGCCATGAAGGGATGCAGTGTGTCTGTATATTGCAACTAGGTGCACGCACCGTGCTGTGCACATCAGAGCCAATCATGTCCCATTATGTTAATCTCCAAAAAGAGGGGCTTGAACATAGTCGGCCTGCTCCGCAAAAATGGAATAAATAAAAACTCAAACAAAAGCACGTCTAATTATCTTCCCATTCATTTCCTGCTCCATGAGAGGCAAACACGATGTGCCAATCTACTTCATTGTCTCCTCACCCATCTCTCTCTCTCTCTCTCTGACAAAGAAAATTGGTGGGTCAAATCCCCGTAAACCTCCAACTTAACTATGCTATAATCATATCAGTGTATCTATCCATCTTCTCCTTCTTTGACCAACAGCAACCCAATTTCCATCAGCACCCTGTCGGATAACAGCACCACGGTTGTTTTTCACCACCTGTGCGCAACCTAACACACACACACAAACACAGTACACACATGCACATATTGACTGTATATATGGTGTAAAGTACAGTACAGTACAGTACAGTACAGTAGAGGGACCCCCACACGGTAACTCTGTCATTTCTCAACCGTTTCAGACGCGGGGCGGCTCGCCGGAATCTGTCCGGCACCCTGGGTGCGTTCCTGGAACCCCCCCACACGGAGTTGCACCACTTACTTCACACGGGTGTGATTTTTTGTGGTTTTTGAGTGGTGCAACCACTCCCTTACGGAGCTATATGTGTGGGTGGGTGCCTGCCTGGGTGGGTCTGAGCACGAAAACAGAATGGTTGTTTTTCACCACCTGTGCGCAACCTAACACACACACAAACACATGCACATATTAACTGTATATATATGATGATTTTGGGTGTGCCAGTACAGTACAGTGACAGTACAGTACAGTAGAGGGTACTCTGTCATTTCTCAACCGTTTCGTGGGTCTGGAGCTTCCGGGGACCCCCACACGGAGTTGCACCACTCACTTCACATGGGTGTGATTTTTTTTATATTGGCTAAAAATAAATATTCCCCATATTTTTTGATTGGGTGCGGGCAGGACGCACGTTTGGGTGGGCTGGCTCTGACCCACCCCCTGCCCCGTCCTAGAACCGACCCTGCCATGGTTTAGGGGACTAGGGAATAGGGCACGCCAGATGGTTGTGGTTCACCTAACTTTTTAATGAAATTTGTTGGAACATATCTATCTATCTGTATTTAATCCATTCAGGACGGGGGAACCCCTTTTGGTGTTTTAAGCATTATGTTATACTTTAGCTATTGAAAAATAGCAGATCTACAAGCTCATAGCGCGGCACCGAGTGCCGCGCCACGAGCTTGTAGGTCTGCTATTTTTGAAAAATCATGAAAATGTGGCTCAAATTTGGAAGATATATCCTTTCAGAACGAACATTTTTAACTCAAATCTTTGCTTCTGGGGGGAGTCCCTGGAACAACATATTTTGAGATGGGGGGTTGGAGGCCAAATACATATGATTCTAGGGGTCCTTGACATGAAATAGTTTGAGAACCACCGACATAGAAACATGAGGTTTTTCAGAAAACTGTCAGGATTTAGAAGACATTGTGTAGAATCGTCGTCAGGTCTAAACGGGTTCATTCTGAACACAAGGACTTTGTGTCTTCCAGGCCGGTTCACAGTACCGTGTGCCATCGATCTTGATCCAGTGCATCCTGCATCTCTCTCTCTCTCTCTCTCGAGTGCTGCTCAAAGTGCTCTCAAAGATCATTTCATCGTCTTAGCAAGCAGCCTAGACGCACGTAATCCTCCCGGTCCCGCGTGCTCCGACGGCTTGGGTTTCACCCCTAAAGGTGTTTAGGTGACCGATGAGAACGGAGAGCGGAGGAAGCAGGGTGAGGAACACGACTCCGCGTTGACTCTAAGCGCCATCTGAAGAGGCAATTAATCCATGAAGAGATTACACTAAAAGTTTTCGGTATTAAGTAATCATGCGGCTCGGGCATCGGATATACGAAAGCCCATCTGATACCCCCCTGCTGCCACACTGTAATAGCGTTAACACGGAGCCCGCCAGAACCGTGGTAAGCGTAGAATTACTTTTGTCTGGCAGCCCGCCAGAACCGTAGCCTAAGTTTTCTAGGATTTATATTCTTTAATCCATGTTTTGATCCGATCGAATCGTTAGCTGCCGCTCGTTAAGCATCACAGTCAAAGTGGGACATGTGGCCGCGGCCATTCTGAAGATGCACGCGCATCCACTTGCACTCTATGGGCTGCTTTCAATGGCCTGTATCTCCAAATCGACGCAATGCATGTCGTTTCTGGTGAAAACAAGTTTTTTATTTTTTTTATAATTTTTATCCCACGATTTTGTAACCCATTTTTCACCCCTGTGTCAATTATCTAATGTGATCCTGGGCTCTACACACCCTCCGCCAACCTGGGGAGAGCAACGGACTTGAACTCATGCTTCCTTCATGCCTGAGTGTCCAGGTTGCTCCTTTACACCTGACAGGGGGGGGGTTTCGATGGTTGGACGTAGCGCGTGGAAGTAACACGTTATTCCAACCAGTTCCTTTCCCCTCCATCAGGCGCCCCGGCTGGCCAGGGGGAGGCAGTTTAGAGACCAGGATTACTGCATGTTTTTTGTGAGGGTACCTACCCTAGGGGACACGGGGAGAACATGCAAACTCCACACAGAAAGGCCCTTTCGCCAACCCTGCCTCGGGTATGGGCACTGATGACGTGGAGGAGAGGACCCCCCCCCACAAAATCTCGTAATGTCGTTTTGGCACAGTGGGGTACAATAGCTATTCACGAGATCATCTCGTTTCAGCACAGACTGTGTTAAATAAACTGCTGCTATTGTGCTGGTGGGTTCATAAAGACCAGAACACACACATGAAGCACCATTTAATTCCAGCAGTGTGAAGAAGAGGTGCTGGATAATGATGAATGCGTATAGAATCATCCCAATGTTTCAAAAAACTAAACAGAATGGGGCCCAAGCTGTTTTAACCCATTTTGACCCGACACGAGATTCTACAAATGTCTTCTAAATCCTGACAGTTTTATGAAAAAAAAGAGTTTCTATGTCGGTGGTGCTCAACCTTTTTCATGTCAAGGACCCCAAGAATTATATGTATTTGGCCGCCGAGCCCCATCTTAAAATATGTAGTTCTAGGGACCACCCCAGAAGCAAAGATTTGACTTAAAACGTTTGCTCGGAATAGATTTGCACCACAGATTTGCACCACATTTTTAAGACTTTCAAAAATAGCAGACCTACAAGCTCGCTATGAGCTTGTAGATCTGCTATTTTTCAATAGCTAAAGTATAACATAATTCTAACAAACACCAAAAGGGGTTCCCGTTCAGAATGGGTTAAAGTAAATGAAAACATATTAAAAACACATCTGGACTCGAGCAATTATAGCCTCGCTTGTGTGTGGCGAGCTAACCTATGAAAAGTGTATGTGAAGTTACATTCAAAATGTCATATTAGTCATGTTAAAGTAACTCAACCATCATTTGCTTTATAATATTATTAAAGGACCACTTCACCACTTTTCAACATCTCTTCATATAATTGGTCCTCACTAATGTTCATGATAAAACACCACCATTTTTTCCTACTCAGTCTGTGTCTCATAGGAGGGCTTTGGGCAGTTCGGACACCCGTCCACCAGTGACATCATCATTAGGCAGATTTTTTTTTAAACAAGATTTGTTTTAAAATATATTTAGATTGGTATTATCGTGAGAACGATGGCTTCAACTTTTGCATTGCAACTTTTCAGGAAAAGAAAGCCTGCCGTTTCTATTAGCTTGGATTCACCATCGATAATGTGGGTTTCTGAACTGCCCACAGCCCTCCTATGAGACACAGACTGAGTAGGAAAAAATGGTGGTATTTTATCATGAACATTAGTTAGGACCAATTATAGGAAGAGAAGTTGAAAAGTGGTGAAGTGGTCCTTTAAGTTATTCAGTATGAGATTACGTTTTGAGGTACTTATGTCTAGGCATTCGAAAATAGAATGAAAACTATTCGAACAAGGCGTTTCCAAGTTCAACTCTTGTCCCCGAAGCCAACGAAACAAAGCTATGGGGAAAATAAGTGGAAATGAGCTTCTGAAAACCTGGGACTTACGCACGGAAACCTTTTTGAGTGGTGCAACCACTCCAACGAACAGCAATGTCTGTGACGTTAACCTATGTTTGTTTGTGACTATGTTTGTGACTCATGTGTGACTCATGAGTACCAGTAGGGGCGCTGTTGTGCCAGAAACAGAGAGAGAGAAATAGTGCTGAACTGTTGCCTGCTAATGAGAGAGAGGGGGGGGGGGGGGGGAGTTGCACCACTCAGTTCACACGGGTGTGATTTTTTTTTGTCCACTTACGTATTTTCCTTTGGTCTCTGTGGCCGCTTGCTGATAAATGGGCTGCATTCTTTTGCACACGCCACACCCTATATCCCCCCCCAAAAAAAACACACAAAGCAGAATAACAGTTATTATTGGATCAATGGAGCCTTCATTCACAACACGTCGATAAGAAGATGACAAAATCGTCGAGACCTATTCCTAGTATATGCGCTGGCCGCCGTGTGGTAACTATGGTGAGAGCGATGATGTATTGACAACCGATGGCCATTAGGAAGAACATCCAGGCTTTCATTATTGAACACCAACTGTCCAGTACAATTATAGTCCCTCGTTTACTAAGCCATATGACACTCTTACTGAGCATCGTTGAAAAGGGAAAATGTGTGAGGGGCGGGCGCTCTTATCATCGTACAATCTGTCAGTCTGCTCTAGACAGACAGACAGACAGACAGACAGACAGACAGACAGACAGACAGACAGACAGACAGACAGACAGACAGACAGACAGACAGACAGACAGACAGAGCTGTCCCTTGGAGTGGCTGCAAACCACTCGAAAATGGATAAACTTTAAGTGCAGTATGCCATATTGACGAATCCAATCTCCTCAAATCGTTTTTTTGGGTTCTTGTGTCTGGACGTTGTGTGCTTTTTGGACAACAACCCCTCTCGCCTCTCAACAATGTGTTTCCGCAGTCAAGAGAGCGCCCGTGTTTGTTGCCAATAACAACGTGTGAACGATTGACCAACACAACAACGATAATAATGGTGGGACTCACAGGGGGCATAGAACATCATGAGGACAGGTCTCTCCTCTCTCTTCAGCAGCTTTCTGAAGTCCTGGAGGGGAAAAGAATGATGGACGGGAGAGACAGACAAACAACTGCATCAATACGAGACAATATTGAATTCAGCAGCCGCACGGAATAAGAAGGAGGAGGGAACAAGAACATTCATTCCGTTGAGGAAGGATGATGAATCTCTTTGGATTGAATGAGACTGTGAAAATATGAATCGCGCAACGTTTTCACCAGTTCCAGAACAGCATAATGAGGACATGTCGCATTCACTTTTGTATATTAAGTAGGCTATGTGTAAAGGAGACTTGAGGTCAAGAAAGATGTAAGTGACTCTCACCGAACTGACAACAAAGCCAATATATAATTACCGTAAGCAGTGGCGTGCACAGATAGACACTAGGGGGCACCACCCTGCCCTTTTGACAGGGGGTGTACAGTATGTGGACCACAGTATGTGTGGACCATGTTGACATTGATCAATGCTCGATAAAAAAAAGCTTCTAATATATTATTTAGGCCCCAAAATCTATAAACCTCACACTATTAAGGCAACTGGGCCGGTTCCACGCGCTGCACAAGGTGCCCTTTTTTCACTTGAGCAGCTGCCCCTCTAAATGTCTGTGCACGCCACTGACCGTAAGAAACATAAATGGCAGTCAATCTTTAGTGTCGTCCCCCCCTCCACTACTGGTTCATAGATTTTTGTTTTTGAATGAATTTTGCCAATTCATATTTATAAAACGTTTAGGTTATCTAGTCCATATACCCTCATTTCCGTCCATTCAAGGCTAAGGGTTTGTGTGACTACAGATCCCATGGCCTGAGGGAACAGCCTGTGGGCAAAAATGCTAATCGACATTATTATTATGTCGGGCATGGAAAGCAATTGAGATAACGATCACACGGCCTCCCAGACCTCCCAAGATTTCTTCTGCAGAATTTAAGTTCAGATACACATTTTTTTGCCCAGCAAAGCTTGAAAAATAAGAAAGCAGTCATACCGGGTAGGCAGGTACCATTTCGTTGCTGTCGGGAGGAAACCTCATAACTCCATTTTTTTTTTTTTTTGCATACATCTAGTAAAAAGTGCTTTGGGCAAAATCTGTTAACTCTTAACACCCTCAAAATGTCTGCTAAAGCAACTAACTCCACCACCTCTCCCCCTCTCATGGAAGTAATTGACAATATATAAAGTTACAACACCAACTTTGATGAGGCTGTATTGCTTTGTTTTAAAAATATAAGGTTTTCTTAATTTCCTGAAAAATGTATATTTTTCATTTCCTGAAAAATTAACATTTTGGAGTTATGAGGTTTCCTTTATTATTGTCAGCAATACAATATACAGAGTATACTGTGTACTGTCACCTCACCACATCAGCAAAATAAAAAATAAAAATACAAATCTGCTTTGTACAGCAGGGATACTGTATCAGTCCCATCGTCCTCCTCCTTCGAGGAGGAGGAGGGAGGAGGAGGAGAAGGCAGACTCCTTTCCTCCGTTACTTGATACGTTTCTCCTCCTCATCATTAATCCATTTTGGACTGAGGTCGATTCAAAAAAAGGCTTCTAAATCCTAACATTTTTCTGAAAATCCTATGTTTCTATGTCAGTGGTGCTCAACCTTTTTCATGTCAAGGACCCCCAGACCCCCTCTATTGGGCCACGGACCCCCATCTGAAAATATGTAGTTCCAGGGATCCCCCAGAAGCAAATATTTTAGTTCAAAATGTTCGCTCTGAGATATATATTCAATGATTTCCGCCACATTTTAATGATTTTTCAAAAATAGCAGACCTACAAGCTCATAGCGCGCCACTCGGTGGCGCGCTATGAGCTTGTAGATCTGCTATTTTTCAATAGCTAAATTATAACATAATATATGTAACCACCAAAAGGGGTTCCCGCTCAAAATGGGTTAACCTGCATGAGCTCAACCACTTGCCGAAAACTTTACAGTCAGCACAATCTTCTGTCGACACCTTGAAAAACAGCCCCGAGGCACAGGCAAGAGAAGAGCAGGGAGAAACCCGCATTGTCGGTTAAATTAAGACAGCTTTTCAAAAAACATTGCGTCTCATTTCTGGGCGTTTGCGCGTGCGTGTCCGTGCGCACGTGTGTGTGTCCGTGCGCACGCGTGTGTGTGTGTGTCTCTGTGTGTGTGTGTGTGCTCAGCCAGTGGGTGTTATCGATATGAATGCCACATGATTTTGGGCCACATTTTCACGGTTTAAAAAAAAAGAAGCAGATCTACAAGCTCGTAGCGCGGCAAGATCTGCTATTTTTCAATAGATAGCATAACATAATGCTTAAAACACCATCAGGGGTTCCCGCCCAGAATGGTTTAAGGAGTGAGAAGGTGGTGGCTGTCTATGCATCAAAAGAAAAGAAAGAAAGAAAAGCCCTGCTCGGCAAGATAGAGAGAGGACGAGTGGACACTTGAGGAGGAGTGGACACTTGAGGAGGAGTGGACACTTCACTGCACTTCATTGCCGTCTCATCAACAGCACACCGTGCAAACATAATAATCCCAAATGTGTCATCCTTGGGAGGAACAGTCAAAAGGCCAGCAAACACAATTAAGCCATTTTGACCTGAGATCAGGTTCTAAAAATGTCTTCTACATCCTGACAGTTTTCTGAAACAGCTATGTTTCTATGTCAGTCGTTCTTCGATTTTTCAAAAATAGCAGACCTACAAGCTCGTAGCGCGCCACTCGGTGGCGCGCTATGAGCTTGTAGATCTGCTATTTTTCAATAGCTAAAGCATAACGTAATGCTAACACCAAAAGGGGTTCCCACACACAAAATGGGTTAAGACATTATAACCGGCGATCACACCCAGGCCCCTTTTCCACCGGTTGGTTCCCAATGGGAACCGGTTCAGTTCTTTTTTGTTTCTTAGTCCATGATCCAAGAGCTCCAAAATTGGAAAGTCAAATTATGAATTGAGTGTGCAAAACCATACCTATATTAGATTGTTACAATTTAGGCATTTAGCAGACGCTCTTAATCCAGAGCGATTTACATTAGGCAAGAACAAAAGCATGGGAATACATCACATATATAAAATGCATTTATCATGAAACATGCGTAAGCTAAGAACGTAACTAGAACATATCTATATAATGACACTATACATATAACCTATACATATATACTATACTATGCTATACATATGTACTATGATGTGCTATGACTACATACAATTAATGTGCTGTCTACATGACATGCTATAAGTCTGTTTCAAATGCTATCTAAGTCTAAAAAGTGCTATCTAAGGGGGTAGGATAAGTGCTATGGGCCATGATGGAGTCTGAAAAGGTGGGTCTTCAGACTACGGCGGAAGATTGGGAGTGATGCTGCAGTTCTGATTGCAACGGGGAGTGCATTCCACAGTTTTGGGGCCAGAAGGGAGAAGAGTTTGGGACGTGTGGAGCGTTGTCCCGGCGTTTTTAGTGAGGGTACTTCCAGCTTTCCTGTGTTGGCTGATCTGAGTGCGCGGGTTGTTATCACCATGACACACTTCCCCAATCGATTACTTACACGAAGACAATGATTTATTGTATTACGAAATTTTACATTTTTAAGTATGCAAATGAGGCATTATGTAGGAAAATATGCAAAATAATAGAAAATATGAAAAAGCTACTACTGCAGAAGGGTTGTGTGTTAATTTACTTGTATTGATCCTATAAACAATTTAATATAGGTCTAGTTTTTCCCACCAATTTTGGAGCTCTGGCTCATGGACTAAGAACCACAAAGACTCCACCAGACTCCACCATGGCCCGTAGCACTTGCCCTAGCCTAGCCCCTTAGATAGCACATTATGTAGACTTAGATAGTATTTTTAACAGACTTATAGCTTGTTACGTAGACAGCTCTAGAATTGCACTTTATGTAGTCATAGCACTTTATAGTACACATGTATAATATATTATATAGTATAGTATGTATAGTTTACATAGATACTCCACTGTTACGTTCTTAGTTTACGCATGATTCATGATAACCACTTTTTATATATGTGATGTATGCCATGCTTTTTGTTCCTGCTTAATGTAAGTCGCTCTGGATTAAGAGCGTCTGCTAAATGCCTAAATTGTAAATTGTAAATTGAACCGGTTCCAACCGGTGGAAAATGGGGTCCCCAAAGACAGCCATGTCCGTTTCTGTGCTACTGCACAGAAACGTGTTTCGACTTACTTTCTCCGTCTCGACGTGGACGACGTCTTTGGCCTCCTGGTTCTCCTCCCACAGCGGCGGGCTGGAGGGGTCTTTTAGGAACGCCACCATGGACTGGAGAAGGATGGGTTGGTAGGAGAGAAACGGAGAGAGATGAAGAGCAGGGCATTCACTTCTAGTCATTTTTACTAGTTGACTAGTTTACTAGTGGACTAGTCGACTAGTTGTTTAACTACCTATTATGTAAAAAATAAAAGAAATTAAAAAAATAAACTTTTTTTTTTTTTTGGGAAATAAATATTTGTACATTGAAAAACTGTGTAATGGTGACTATAACTATAATCTACCTGATCTTGAGGCCTACAAAACCGGGGGAAAAAAATCCTTATCAACTAGTCAACTAGTACCAACAAGGTCGACTAGTGTATTTACTAGTCGACTAGTAAACTAGTCGACTAGTTGCTTAATGCCCTAGTGTGAGGGCGGGGGGGAGAAACACAAAGAGAAACACTTTCTAATCAGCTCTCGTCAGATGCACAACAAACCCACAGAGCATCATCTTGTAAAACGGCAGCAGGTGTGAGGATGATTTACACGAGTCGCCTTGAAAGGCTCTCCTCAGAACGTAGTTGAAGCCGCTTCTTCCCGGCTGACAGATGGCAGCCCCGTATACACTTAAGAGTTCTCTCATCCACCAGGCATCAAAACCCCCCTTCCCCCCCCTACCTTAACCCAGTTAGACCTGACTTCGAAATTTAGAAAAAAGTCTTCGAAATCCTGACAGTTTTCTGAAACACCTATGTTTCTATATCAGTGGTGCTCAATATTTCATGTCAAGGACTCACATAATTATATGTATTTGGCCGCCGACCCCCATCTGAAAATATATAGTTCCATTGACCCCCCCCCCCCCCCCAGAAGCAAAGAAGAGTTAAAAACGTTCGCTGTGAAAGAATATATATTCAAAGATTTGCACCACAATTTCACGATTTGCCGCACTATGAGCTTGTAGATCTGCTATTTTTCGATAGCTAAAGTACAACATAATGCTACAAACACCAAAAGGGGTTCCCGCCCAGAACGGGTTAAGTGTCGGATAACGGGACTTGTCGACAAATATAATGAACCATATGTCTTGAGACAACGGAGACATATTGTTTAGGAGCGTTGTTGTGAAGATACATTCCTGCAGTATACACTAGTATACCTACCACCACGGCGATGGTATCGTGATGATTCTGAATTGGTTTTGGAGCAAAGAGCAATGCGTTATGAGCTGGTGGAACTGCTACTTCTATTTTCCCTTTCATCTCCTTTCCAAATTGGTCTAACTGAACCGATACAGTGCGTGAAGATTAGTCTAATTACTACTGTGCGAGTACAGTCAATGGAAGTGCAATAGAGTTGTCCCGATTTAAGGCCGAGTACAAGTACATCATTTTTTAGTACTCGCCGATACCGAGTACCGATACAAGTACTTTATTTTGTTTGAGTAACCACTTAGAGCCCTTTTCTCATAGATGCAGATGGATCTCCGATCTAAACTTGTCAGTTGTCATTTATGCTTGTGGATCGGCTGTTTTTTGGTGATTTGCTGCAGTGTTTGGGTCAGACTTGCTCCCGTTGCATTCGTTCAGCCTATAGTGTCAATTGGATGTTTTGGTACTCGGGTCAAAGTATCGGGGGCCGGTTCCGAGTACTGAGTACTTGAGGGTGGTATCAGCCCGAGTAACCGATACCAGTACAACTCTAAAGTGCAATGGGGTTCATCTTTTCACGTGTGACCAAAAGTGAGTAACAATTATGACTAATGATTGTGGAGCGGTTGACTTAGGCCTGACTCACACCTTCACAACAGATTGATGTATGCTTGTTGTATGAGACTTATTGACTGATGCAAGCTCACAATGCATTTCCAATGGGAGTCACATGGTTTGACACAACAATGTGTGTTGTATGAGGGGGTGGGGGGCAGTCGAAACACAGCCGAAAGCCGTACAACACAAATGTTGTGTCAAACCATGTGACTTCCATTGGAAATGCATTGGGGCAAGATGTAAACCAGGGGTGCCCACACTTTTTTGACTTGAGGTCTACTTTTAAAATTGCCAGCTCAAGGTGATCTACCAACCAAAAGATAATTATCCCTTTGCTTAAAATACTCAAAATATGTACCTATATGGCGAATAAATAAATAACATTAAGGCATTAGGACTTTCAAAATCTAGGTTTCAAAATCAATTCTATTTATTTATCTTTTCAGTTTCCCCGCATTGCAAAGAAGAGACTTAATTTCTGACTTTTTCGGATGTTCTGACTTGATCTGGCCTGTTAACATTTTCATAGACCTGGTTGCTTGTTTCTCTCTCAGTCACGAAATGTGGCAACCGTCAAAACTAGTCCTAGTTTGTTTTGGTTGTGATCTATGGTTGTGATGCATGGATGATGGCATCATGATGCTACCGCACAGACCACACAGAGACTACCGTGGAGGCGCGGACCCCCACGCAGACTATCGCGGACCCCCACGCAGACTATCGCGGACCTCCGCGGGGGTCCGTGCCGACCTCCGCGGGGGTCCGCGCCTCCGCGGTAGTCTGTGTGGGGGTCCGCGGATAATGGGGGTCCCCGCGGAGGAGTCTAGTCCATTTATTTTTTAGAAAAGGGTCCTTTGGTTCCATTTGAAGCAGGCTAAGGCTACACTCGCAGTTACAGAGACCCAGCTCCCATACCAAACTTTGAGAATAGATTAACGGCGATATTGTTTTTATCACGCCGATAACGGCCCAGCATTAATAATCATCTTCCCACTCTCCATGGAAGTGATATGTTTTAGGCTTCTTTGCCGCGCGCATCTTGCTATATGAACAATGATGGATAGATATCCTTTTAATTTGTTTGTTTAACAACAGAACAGACCCGACGTTCTCCTTCAAAGCCACCGGCGCGCCGCCGCCTGCCCGAGGCAAGGATTGTTTTTCTTTTTTTCCTTTTTCATGGCAAGGCCAAGCGGTCTACCTGCGCAGCGCTTGCGATCGACTGGTCGACCGCGATCGACGTAATGGGCACCCCTGATGTAAACAAACCCTTTCATACATCTAGCAGCATGCATCAATGTTGTATGCTAGATGCGAAGGTGTGAGTCGCCCCGTACCCTGACTGGAGGGAGAATGGCTGAATGCTCAGGTCACTCTTACCTTGAACGTAGCGGGCCTGTTGTATTCTGTGTGAAACGTCCCATCTCTGCAAGAGAGGAAGGTAGGCAAATAGTCAACACAGTTGTTAACCCATTTTGACCTGAGATCAGATTCTAAAAATGTCTTCTACTGTACATCCTGACAGTTTTCTGAAAAAGCTATGTTTCTATGTCAGTCGTCCTTCGATTTTTCAAAAATAGCAGACCTACAAGCTCGTAGCGCGCCACTCGGTGGCGCGCTATGAGCTTGTAGATCTGCTATTTTTCAATAGCTAAAGCATAACATAATGCTAACACCAAAAGGGGTTCCCGCCCAAAATGGGTTAAGGTATGGAGGAAAGGCAAGACTAGTTTGACAGGCAAGATGACGTTTCTGGTTACTCGCTTGTAATGACAGGCAAGCAGTGTTGTTTTCGTCGACTAAAACTAAGACGAAAAAATGTTTGTAGACTACCTTTTTTCACTGGCAAAAACTAAATGGAAACTAAATGTGACCAGGTCTGGCAAATAGGCCCTCATCTCGACAAGAGTAATTTTTCAGTTTTGTACAGATTATTAAAGTACATAATGTAAGCTTTCATATGATGTATCATTCAATGATATTCGAAAATATTTGAAGGAGATATGAGCATTTTAAAGTGATTGTACCGTTTTCCCCATGGAAAACTAAGCTATGATGACTAAAACTAAGACTAAATATATCGACAATTGTCAACAAATAAAAACTAGACTAAAATGTTAGGAAGGGACTATAGTGGACAAGAGATCCAAGTCATTTTACACTTGGTTCCATGCTGAAAATAGCAGATCAACAAGCTCACAACGCGTCGCAGCGCGTCGCGCTGCGACGCGTTGTGAGCTTGTTGATCAGCCATTTCGACGGCATCAAGGCCCGCCAAAATACATTTTAGTTGACTAAATCAACTGTAGATTTAGTCGACTAAAATCTTATGATATTTAGTCGACTAAAACTAGACTAAAACTATTCAATAGACTATGACTAAAACTAAAATCAAAATTTGCTGCCAAAAACAACATTGCAGGCAAGATGACATTTCTGGTTAGTACTCACTTGTAATGCAGGAGATCCGCCCCTCCACTTTTGGAGCCCGGGTCTGCCTTCACTTTCTTACAGAGTTTACGACCCTCGCCGTCTCTGACAGAATGAGAGAGAGAGAGAGATTTGAGTTGTTGATCCCAAATTTTAAAGAGTTACATGACAATGACAAACAACTCATTGTATTAGGAGAGGGACCTGCAGCACATCTGGCTGCACAGTATGTGACTGCATGTCACAAAATGAGACACACACACACACACACACACACACACACACACACACACACACACACACACACACACACACACACACACACACACACACACACACACACACACACACACACACACACACACACACACACACACACACACACACACACACACACACACACACACACACACACACACACACACACACACACACACACACACACACACACACACACGACAGTATTTTCATATTGTATTGTGAAAGTTAATGTTCTATCTGCCTGTTTTCTGTTATATTTTTATTTTATTTTGTTTTGTTCTTTTGTTGAATTTCATGCTTTGGCAATACTGTAGCTATTACATTCATGCCAATAAAGCTAATTGAATTGAATTGAGAGAGAGAGAGAGAGAGAGAGAGAGAGAGAGAGAGAGAGAGAGAGAGAGAGAGAGAGAGAGAGAGAGAGAGAGAGAGAGAGCGAGAGAGCGAGAGAGAGAGAGAGATGGCAGAGGTTTGGCTG
The DNA here is from genome assembly GCF_951216825.1 of Electrona antarctica. Classification (NCBI taxonomy): domain Eukaryota; kingdom Metazoa; phylum Chordata; class Actinopteri; order Myctophiformes; family Myctophidae; genus Electrona; species Electrona antarctica. The sequence continues at coordinate 4,783,415 of NC_136794.1, read as the reverse complement.
GGTTCTTCTTATATGACATGCATTCCATTCCATCCATCATGTCTAATCAGATGTACTGTACACGATGTAGGCTTGCTAGACACAACCTTGATTGGTTGCTAATGTCTCATACAGTATTCTCACATGCACAAGTGCTCACTCACTTCCACATTGCTGACGGCAGTATTCTTTTTTTCTGAATATTTTGATTCAGTCTAACGGTCAAGCTACACCAGGCTTTTCTCACGCGTTTACCCTAAACGCGTGGCCCGTTTTGTGCGCGAAAAGCCTGGTGTAGCGTGGCCGTTAGTCTTTTGAATAACACACCATTTAGTCTGAAAGGTGGTTTGCACACTGGACGTGTCGGAAAACAGATGGAAAAACGCAGCTAAAAATCCGAAAAACTCAGCAGTGTGGATGGACTTTTAGTCCTATTTAGTCTTCTGACATTGTTTAGTCTTAGTCTCGGCTAAATATCAAAAACCTTAGTCGACTTAGTCTTTGGTCTTAGTCAACAAAATTAACACAGTCTCAGAGATTAAAATAGGGTGCATTTTGCATCCCAAAGCAATAAAACAACGACCTCTGCATCCACAGGATGCACTACTGTACTGTTTTTTATTCTAGTTTATTTTTGCTAGCTTTAGTTATAATAATCATTTCTGCTTCTGTTTTCTACATGAATATAACCACATTATAACCATATAAAATGAAATGGGCGTTAAATGCTGCAATTTGCAAAACATGGCAAAATATGACTGCTAACGTCGTTGAAGTGGGACTCATCAAATGTCCCTGGGACTCATCTAAAAGACCATCCCTGCATCCCGGGACTCATTACATTGAAAACCCGTTTACATCACTGACAGCAGACTCTACAGCAGAGAATATCCACACATCCTCAGCTGTACTAACCACATGAACCCTATCGTCCATGTTCTGCGGACACGTGGTGAACATTTGGTGTCAACACATTGTGAGGTTGTAGATCTGTTATTATCTGCTTACATTTAGTGTAGAGGGGGGGAAAAGGATGGGACTAAGAATATAAGGTTTAAAGGTGGTTGCACACTGGGTGCGTTTGAGTGGTGCAACCACTCCTATAGACAGCTATGTGTGTGGCTGTGTCCCTGGGTCTGTCCCTGTGTCCCCGGGTCTGTCCCTGTGTCCCCGGGTCTGTCCCTGTGTCCCCGGGTCTGTCCCTGTGTCCTTGGCTGTGTCCGAGCACGCAAATAGCGTTATAGCGTTTGTTCACCACCAAGTGTCACTGTTGCACAGCCTAACACACAGACACACACAGGCCAGCGAGGAGGACTTGTACAGTACAGTACAGCACAGCACAGCACAGCACAGCACAGCACACTTCAGACGGGTCTGATTTATTTGGAAAGCCGACGGAAAAACACTGCTAAAAATCAGAAAAAAACACAGCAGTGTGCAGTGACCTTAAGTGATAGGAAAAAGACAAACAGATATCGAACCACCCACACACACACACATTCACACTTTGTGTGAGTGGTGAGTGATGAGGCACTATCAACGATTCTAACATCCTCTGTCTCTCTCTCTGTCCAATAATAATAATGAGCCGAGGGAACTATGCATTGCTTTAGGAAAAAAAAACACAGACAAGAAAGAGACGGCGTTAAGAGATAAACAGAGAGCCAGGGAAGAAGAAAGGAAAAAGAGACAAAGAGAGCCTTGCCAAGGGAACTAAGCCCCCTACGCTAATAGAAATTTAAATACATGGAATTGAATTATAGTGGCAGCCGAGCACACCCGCCTGCACGCACTGTCCTTCAAAGGGAAGGACAGGTTATTAGTGTTCTATATGTTCCACGTTATCTAGCCCGTTTTGGGCGGGAAACCCCTTTTGGTGTTTTTAAGCATCATGTTATACTTTAGCTATTGAAAAATAGCAGATCTACAAGCTCATAGCGCGGCACCGAGTGCCGCACTACGAGCTTGTAGGTCTGCTATTTTTGAAAAATCGTGAAAATGTGGCGCAAATTTCAAATATATATTCTTTCAGAGCGAACATTTTAACTCAAATCTTTGCTTCTGGGGGGTCCCTGGAACAACATATTTTCAGATGGGGGGTCGTCGGCCAATTACATATAATCTTTGGGGTCCTTGACGTGAAATATTGAGCACCACTGATACAGAAACATTAGGTATTTCAGAAAACTGTCAGGATTTAGAAGACATTTTTTTTAAATTTCGTCGTCAGGTCTAAATGGTCTAGGGAGTACAGTGAACGTGTGTCCTCCATATTAGGTAGTGACAGAGACAGACAGCGTTCCAGGTAGCTAATGCCCTCCTTTTCCTTGTGCCCGATGATCCCATATTGTGCTGACTCACGGAAGGCAGATGGCACCGCTAGGGGGGTACTCGGGGAGCAGATGTGACCCCGACACTTCCTATCTGGGAGATGAGAGGCAGTCAGCTGATATATGAAGGAAAAAAAAACCTGTTTGCTATACCTCTGACACCTTGACACGCTGTCACGGGTGACAAAGGGGCTGAGTAGAGTATAGACATACACTAAGGTGACATTCACACCAGAAAGCTTTACTGCGATTAAAACGAATCCTGCTGCGCATTGTCAGAAACTGCGCTATCGTTTGGCAGGTGTGAAGGCTCATTCGAATCCTAATGCGTAGCAAAGAACCGCATTCTACTTCGACCAAAAACGGGGGTTTCGCTTCGCTTCCAATCGCACTTGATTTCGATTCTGTGCAGGTGGGAATGCAATCCGCAGCAAATAAAGGAAATTAAGCAAAAACAATGTGGCGGGTGAGGAGCTGAACACAGTTGGAGACGGAGAAGGCATATTTTACGCAGCGCAAAGATGTCCCGTTACCGTGGATAGACGTGGTCGAATGAGGAGACCGAAGCCCTGGTCGAAATATGAGGACGAGTACATTAATCAATTGCTTAAGGAAACACATAAAAACACTGCAGTGTATTATAGCCTACAGAATATTCTGTCTGCCTGTCTGTCTGTGCGTGCCGTAAACATGGAGTGCTGTCACTGTGTGGGGAGTAGGGACTTTCTTCTCGATAAACTTGTAAACATTTTGCGCTGCTGTCTGTTATATCAGTGCACTCAGCGCTGTGATCCGTGTTGATCACATGACTATGGAGGTAGTGTATACCGAATTGCGTGATGTATGGATCAAATGTGTACGAGTAATCAACAGAGATGTATTTTGCCAAAATCTACACAAAAAACCACTCCTTGGGCTAAATTCGGTCATATAGCCACTTGCCCAAATGAGATGACGTCATCACATTCGTGACCGCTTTTAGCCCAAGGAGTGTTTTCTGTGCAAAACTTGGAATGGGTTCAGAATCATGAAAACCCCCTAGTTTGACACGTCACATGCTACTTGACGCATAATGAAATTTGGAAGATTTTGCCTTATATACTAGGATGTTAATGGCATGGTCACATATAATATAACTGGCGATAACTGGCATTAAGCTACTGAATTTGAAGAGTTATCATACCAATATATACACTAGAGACATGTAGGAATACAAAACAAATGTACGTCACCTTAAGTGGTACTGTACCAATTCATGAAAATATCAGTGTTGGCCACTGTACTATATCACAGGGGTTCTCAACGTTTTTGGCCGGGGACCCCCGGAAATGCTTTGGCAATGTCTCGGGACCCCCGCCCCGCCCCCTCCCGACCCCCAATATAAATTGACTGCTACAATAACCATAACCCATTTTGGGCGGGAACCCCTTTTGGTGTTTTAAGCATCGTTATAATTTAGCTATTGAAAAATAGCAGATCTACAAGCTCATAGCGCGCCACTGAGTAGCGCGCTACGAGCTTGTAGGTCTGCTATTTTTGAAAAATCGTGAAAATAAAATTTTAAAAAAAAATCTTTTTTTTCTCTTTTTGGAAAATAATTTGGGGACCCCCTAAAATAATTTGGCGACCCCCCGAGGGGTCGCGACCCACGGGTTGAGAACCCCTGCTATATCAAGTCAAGCTAGTCACAGAGTGACTGGTAAGACCCGAGTGGAATAGTAAGAGAGTGGCGACACGCTTTGTTGATCTCGCCCCAAAGCGGGCGCCTATGGGCTATAGTTACAAACATTGGAACTATCCCATTGAGATAGAATGAGCACTTCCGCATTCCATTGTTACAATGGGAGTCAACGCTGTCGCCACTCTCTTACTATTCCACTCAGTGGTAGTGTTGGCCAGTTGGTGCACCATTTATTTTGCACCATGAGATGTCTGATATGGTAGCCATCCTGTCTCTTTCTCTGCCTTTGGTTTCCTGTCTCTCTACACTCTCCTGTCAGAAATAAAGGATGATGGCCTGGGCCGTGGCTCAGCGGTCCAGGCACCTTGGCCGGTAGCCCGAGTCTGGCAGTGTGCCGCGGGTTCGACTCCCGATCCAGACGGCCTTTACTGCATGTCACTCCATCTCTCTCCCCATTAACTGTCGGCCTACGGTCTGTCTCTCTATAAAAAATATTAAATAAAAGGCAAAGCCACAAAAAAAAAAAAACCCATTTATAACCTAGTCACTGACAGTTTACTATTTCAAACCAATGGAGTAACAGTCCTCTGTCAAAGAGCCAATGGTCAGGTCCGTTCTCTGAGCCGGCAGTAGTCTCTCTCCCTCTCTCACACACACACACACACACACACACACACACACGCACGCACGCACGCACGCACACACACACACTTTTCAGTCTGTCCAGAAGCTTGGGAAAAGAGAAATGGAGATTCATGGCTGATCACAGGCCTGCTCACGGTGAAAGCCCGACGCTACTTCCCATCACAGAGGGTGTTAATGCATTCCAGTTAGCAGCATGCTGGGGAGAACGTCATAGGGTGAGTCACCAGCACTTTGCCGTGCACAGCGGGGTCTCTAAGCCTGGCTGAGGGATAGCAGAGAGACAGCCTGGTGTGGCCAGACAATATCACTGAGGCCTATTTGTTCCTCGCATTAGCAGATTTTGTCTGGTTTTTTCCCAGGTTATCCCATTTAGACCCCGAGAACTGATTGTACAAAATGTCTTGTAAATCTTGACTTGTTTTCTGAAAAACCTTATGTTTCTATGTCAGTGGATTTCAACGATTTCATGTCAAGGAGGAGCCCCAGAATTAGATGTTTTTGGACCACCGACCCCCATCTGAAATATGTTGTTCTAGGGACCTCCCCAGAAGCAAAGATTTGAGTTAAAAAACGTTCGCTCTGAAAGAATATATATTCAAAGATTTGCGTCTCATTTTCACGATTAAAAAAAAAAAAAAATAGCAGATCTACAAGCTCGTAGTGCCGCGCTATGAGCTTGTAGATCTGCTATTTTTCCAATAGCTAAAGTATAACATAATGCTTGAAAAAACACCAAAAGGGGGTTCCCGTTTTGAATGGGTTATTGCAGAGGGAGCGACAGGAATCAAACAATTTGAAACAAACTGGAATTAAAAACAAAGGCTTGTTGGTCCTTCACAGCTTTCATCAGGCTGAACCATCATCAGCTGGCCAGCACAGGGCCAAAGAAATACTATTGTTCACCCCCGAGTGCTGATTGAAGACAGGCACAACGTTCTAGACAGGCTGAGGAAGGATAGAATTTGATAGAAACCAGCTCCCCCTCTCGCTCAGCGAGCCAAGAACAAGCCGGTGATGTCACGTCGAGAGAGAAAAAGGGTTGTTGCCAACAATTTGTATAAAGATTCAATTGAGTGGCTTTTCTCAGGGATTAGTAGCGGATTTATAGCGCAGTAAGGGATACTCACCATGCTACCGGATGAGCACTTTAAGTCCAGGGTTCCGTAAAATACAGTGCCTACAATTTTTTTGGCGTGGTCTAATAGAACAACACAGGGTCACACCTGTTACTATTAGGGCTTCAAATTGTCGATTTGTTAATTGACGACCTTATCGATTGATTAACCAGTTAGTTTATAAGCAGATTTTTTATTATTATTGTAGAATCTGAATTTCCCTCACTAATGTCCAATATAAAAATCTACATTTTGCTGATATACAGAAAGAATACAAAAGGCATAATATATTCCTTAATCAAATATTTGACAATTTCAGACACCATGGGCCAGGCAATGTGTGTGTGTTCCTCAGACACGCGCGCAGACAGCATTACATTCATTGTTTTATTGGTGCGTTATGTGCATTGTTTTATTCTTTTAATTGTTTTTTTGTTTTTTTTTCTAATAAAGTTGTCTTCTTGTTCCCCCCCTTGGCGTCTTTGAGTGTCATGAAAAGTGCTATATAAGTCCCAGATATTATTATTATTCACAGACAACCGCCCAATGATAGAACCGCAGAATTTAATTGTTAATCCATTGAGACCTGGAACGCATCCATGTCACGTTAGCGTTTAACCACATTAACCATTAACCCATTTTGGGGCGGGAATCCCGTTTGGTGTTTTAAACATTGTTATAATTTAGCTATTGAAAAATAGCAGATCTACAAGCTCATAGCGCGCCACCGAGTGGCGCGCTATGAACTTGTAGGTCTGCTATTTTTGAAAAATCGTTAAAATGTGCCTCAAATCTTTCCGAAAATTGTCATGATTTAGAAAACTTTTTTTTTTAAATTTCGACGTCAGGCCTGAATGGGTTAAACTGTTACGTTTATTGAAGAATTTCTTAACGGCGACATTTTTTTTAAAGTTAACTGTGAGGCACCATAAACATGTTTCCAAAGGAATTAGTGTAGCCTTGCTTGGCCGGCCTAGTAACGTGTCTGTTGTCGTCTCTCTCTTCCTGTATGACCTCACCCCATTCTACCCGGTGGTTCCCAAGTTGGCCTAAACTCAGATCCCTGTCATCTGCTCAAAGTGTGCCATCCTGGCCCCAATGGTCTGGCCCTTTTCCCTGGCAGAAACGGCCATTCTCACGCTGTGATCCATGCCTCTCTCTCTCTACATCCACGGCAAGCTCTCAGCCGGGGGGCTTCTGCTTCTGGAGCCCGTCCATGTTGAGAGAAGAAGGTGGGCGAAGAAAAGGAGAGCACGCCAGTAAAACCACAGCACCTCGCCACGGGAAGGGGCTGGCACGGGACCACCACCGCGTCCTGCCGTGGATGAACCTGGCTCGCTCTCTCGCACTCCCGCGAGGACGGCTGGCGCGGAGTGTACCGTTCGTTTCGTAGCCTCGGATGACTCTCCTCCACACCAGCAGCACTACTAACACCAAGAACACCTACATTTAACCCGTTGTGACGTCGGAATTTAAAAAAAAAAAAAAGTCTTCTAAATCCTGTCGGTTTCGGACCGAGCCTTGGCTCAGTGGTCCAGGCACCTTGGCTGGTAATCCAGTCTGGCAGTGTGCTGCGGGTTCGACTCCCGATCCCGACGGCCTTTACTGCATGTCTTCCCCCCATTTCCCCCCATTGCATGTCTTCCCCCCCGTCAGCCTACTGTCTGTCCCTCCATAAAAACAAATTATAAAAAGGTGAAAGCCACAAAAAAACATTTCCTAAAATACTGATGTTTCTATATCAGTGGTGCTCAATATTTCATGTCAAGGACCCCAGAAACTATATGTAATTGGCCGGCGAGCGGCGACCCCCCCATCTGAAAATATGTTGTTCCAGGGACCTCCCCAGAAGCAAAGATTTGAGTTAAAATTTTCACTCTGTAATAATATATATATTCAAAGATTTGAGGCACATTTTCACGATTTTTCAAAAATAGCAGACCTACAAGTTCATAGCGCGGCACTCGGTGCCGTGCTATGAGCTTGTAGATCTGCTATTTTTCAAAAGCTAAAGTATAACATGATAATGCTTTAAAACACCAAAAGGGGTTCCCGCACGTAGGGATGGTTGGCAGTGTATCGGTAGACATGTGCACCGCCCCCAAAAAAACAGAAACCAGGATGAAAGACAGGCAACGTGAAAAAAACAGCATACTACTAGACTTTCTAACATAACAAAACAAACATGACAATTGAATGTGTACAGTCGTTTACTACCCCCCCTTTACATGAAATATTCCCTCCTCTTGTCCATCAGGCCCTTCCTTCCATCTTTTGACAAGCTAGAGAGGTTTCCAGCGTGGAGGTGTCAAGAGGGGGGAGATAGATATTTATTTCTTCTTCGTTTTACAGCTTACTGTAAGTAAGGCTTCTCTTTCCTCTCTCTGGTGAGATGGAGATGGTTCAAAGTGGCTGACAGGTATTGAAAATAAATAACATTTAACCCGTTTCGAACGGGAACCCCTTTTTGGTGTTTTAAAGCATTATGTTATAGTTTAGCTATTGAAAAATAGCAGATCTACAAGCTCGTAGCGCGGCACCGAGTGCCACGCTATGAGCTTGTAGGTCTGCTATTTTTGAAAAAATCGTGAAAATGTGGCGAAAATAGTTTGAATATAATATTTTTTCAGAGTGAACGTTTTTAACTCAAATCTTTGCTTCTGGGAGGAGGTCCCTGGAACAACATATTTTCAAATGGGAGTCCGCCGCCAAATACAGACAATGCTGGGGGGTCCTTGACATGAAATAGTTTGAGCACCACTGACATAAGAAACATGAGGTTTTTCAGAAAACTGTCAGGATTTAGAAAAGACATTTTGTAGAATCGTCCTCGGGTCTAAATGGGTTAAAACGCTCTGGGATCCCTGAACACTATATAGGAAAAAGGGCGAAGAAAAAAATATAACGACAAACAAGAAGTCGCATCACCGGAGAGCAAAATAGATAGTTTGTTGTTTAGGGAAAACAACTCCTCTGGGGACACGGGGAGTTAACTCCCTGCACAATGTAAACACTCCAGATCTGACAGCTCCATTGTGCTTGGCTTCTAGGGAGACAGATTTGTAAAGACTGGAGTATAGAGACAACAGTATGCAGCTCACCGATGCTTTACGACACAGTGTCTTGTCATAAAACACAAAACGCACGCATTCCAAACGCACGGGCGTGGAGACAAAACAAAACAAGGTACAGTGTGTCCTACCCCACAACACACCCAATATACGCACTGCCAAAGCCAATCAGATGATATAGAGACTCAACAGAACAGTTAACCCTTTTAGGCCCAACGTCGAAATTAAAATAAAATAAAGTCTTCTCAAACATAATGTCAAGGACTCTAAATATATATGACATCTGAAAATATGTTGTTCCAGGGACCCTCCCAGTAGCAAAGATTTGAGTTATAAACTCGCTCTGAAAGAATATATATTCAAAGATTTGCACTACATTTTCACGATTTTTCAAAAATAGCAGACCTACAAGCTCGTAGCGCGGCACTCGGTGCCGCGCTACGAGCTTGTAGATCTGCTTTTTTTTCCAATAGCTAAAGTATAACATAATGCTTGAAACACCAAAAGGGGTTCCCGCCCAAAAGGGGCTAATGAGAATCTTCATGGTGACATGAGGATACTGCCCTGACACTGATTGAAAGCGCGGCGAACGGGAACGCTAAACGAATGATTGGCGAGATGTGACACAGCAGAGGCAGGATTTCAATAGCGTCCCATAAATGAGTGGGTGCCTGTCAAAACCGCACTCGGTACAAAAGGCCGTTTAACCCATTTAGACCAGACACCAGAACCAGATTCTACAAAATGTCTTCAAAATCATGACAGTTTTCTGAGAAAAAAAACCTATGTTTCTATGTCAAGTGGTGCTCAAACTATTTCATGCCAAGGACCCCCAGAATTATCTGTATTTGGCCGCCGACTCCCCCATCTGAAAATATGTTGTTCCAGGCAGGCACCCCCTCAGAAGCAAAGATTTGAGTTAAAAAAACGTTCGCTGTGAAAGAATGTGTGACTAAATGTGACTGAGGGACTGCCATTGGATTTTCGTTTTTTTTCATGTCATATGAAAGCAGGGAATCATAGCTTGAAATTGACATATTGGTTGTTCAGTTTGACCCACCAGTTTTGGAGATATGGCTTATAGAGTAATGTCTTGCGGAAAACATTGTTACGATTTTTCAAAAAAAGCTCATAGCGCGGCACCGAGAGCTTGTAGATCTGCTATTTTTCAATAGCTAAAGTATAACATAATGCTTAAAACACCAAAAGGGGTTCCCGTCTAGAATGGGTTTAAACGGCTTATAAATTGCGTTGGCAGAATAATTCTTGGGGGGGGGGGGGGGGGGGGGGGAGAATTATTCTTGATATTATAACCCTCTACACAAAACCCATGGCACGATTGGAGAGTTGATCCTTCGACGACAGTCAGCAACTCTGTCGGGCACGATGGGGAGGGAAGGAGTAACATTTACAGGATTTTCTGGGGTTTTATACCCCTTTTGATTTAAGCATTCTGCCTTGGTACTTACCCACAGTTCACCCATGCGATGGTCCCTTGTCCCTTCACCGCCTGAGCCACGTCTGACAGCAGCTTTAGCTGGGGGTCCCCGGACGAAGCTAGCAGACAGGGAAGAGAACATGCCTGTCATCAGTCTCCCATACCCATAAAAAATCCCGAACCATTCAGTATAGCCCATCCCAGACACACAGAGAGCACTGTCACATCAAACGGGTTGAGAGAAAGGGACGAGGAGTCGCGTTACAAATGGCGTTCAATAGCTCGCCTATATAAAAGACCTGGTGACGGAGAAGGTTAGGACATCGTTGGGTTAGATCATGGGGCGAATGGTGGTACCTCCTCATTTCCCATCACTGGGTGAGCTCGTAGAGGGGCGGGGGGAGGGGGGGGGGGGGGGGGGCTAGGGTTACAATCTGCTTTCAACGTCTCACAATGCGCGGCGCTGGAGGGGTGGGGTGGGGGGGTTCGTGGGTGGTGATACAAAAGATGAAACGATTGCAGTGTCAGGCTAACTTTTTTGTGTACAGTCAGTGACGCACGATAGACACTTCCATCGTACACAGTTGACTCGGCACATTAGTTTAGTTCAGTTTATTTCATTTTGTTTTTGTTAAATTATCACCCGGTTGCACAATCTACCTTATCTGCCTGTGAGAGCCGTGCACATGAGCGAGGTCCTCCTCTCAACAATAAACGGTACCAGCTAGAACAATACCGTGCAATATATTACTGAAAAAGTCTTGGGAGAAATGGCAAGCAAAGTGGATTCCTGCGAGGCAGACAAATATGGTGTAATATAGTCCTAGTCCTTCAGCCAACGCAATGCAGCACTTTTATATGACCCCCCCCCCCCCCCCCCCCAATCATTATAGGCAATTCATAGAGTGCAATGATTGCTCCTCCTGATATTGTGCGCCCCAAAAGGTTAGAGCTATATTTAGATTTGGGTTCCTGCCTCACTCACACCCAGCAGGTAATAAAAACATCTGGCAGTGTTTGGATATCAGATAGCCACATCATGGGTACTACGGTATTTCGGGATGCTCTGGAGAACATTTTGGGATTGGGTTGATTGGGGGGCATTTGAGGGACAATAACCGGGGCTAATTCCAACAGGTAAATAACTGACTGACAGACTGACTGACAGACAAGACAGGTCAGACCCAGGAGATGGGGATAGAAAAATGAAAGGTGGAGTAAAACTGATTGAACGTTTTACAGTCGGAGGGGGAGGGGGGACCAATTTGAGAGTCGAGGGGGGTGTGGGGGGTCATATAAGAGGTCGGACAGCAGGAAATTAAAGCGTGCAAGGGGGAAACGTACGTGAGTGAAGGAGGGAGGGGGACGGAGGGGGACGGAGGGGGGGGACAGACCTCTGGCCTCTGTTGGAGGAGCGAACGCTACACGAACGCCGCAGCCCAACAATCAATCACAGATTGTGCTCGATACGTGGAAGCCTTATCCAATGACCTAACGCTGAGGCTGAAATGGGCCATGAATTATGAAACAAATAAATCTTGCTTGCTGCCGGCCCCTTTTCCCAGCTTATTGAGGGGCTAGCAGGCAGCAGGGTTTGTTTATTGATGGAAGGAAGGAAAGGAAGGGGGGAAAGTAAGCTACACCAACCATGCCTCTCGGTCCTCCTACTACGAGCCTGCTGAGTACAGTTGTCTCCTCCGAGCATGAAATATGCAAATGAAAATGGAATTAAATTCAAGGGGGGGTGATTCCACTAATGGCCATGAGGGAACACTGGTTTACGACTCGAGTTGACATGCACCGTGGGGCTGATTCTCTTCCATTTTTACATCCAAGTAGAGTATATGCAAATTAATTCGGTAAAGAAAAGAGAGTGGACACAGTGGATTTGAAATGTGACACAGGGCTACTAGCAGCTTCTTTACTGCTCTTCGCAGCAGCAGCAGCTACAGTACAGTATGTGATCATGGTTGGAGATAATACACACACACACACAGCGGCAGTACAACTCAAGAGAAAACTGTTATTGTGGTTCTAAACCAGCCAGTATTCATTCACGCACAGTTAAGCCATAATCTATAGGGCTACTGGGCGGAGACGAAGGAATATTATGTTTAGTTGCATGGTAGAACCTCATTTAGAGGCAAAGTCGTACTATACACAGTTGAAAAACCAAAATAGAGCTCATGGTTGAGAAACAATTATAATTCCTACTGGTGGTGACCCGAGATGTAAATAAGCCCCAGATGGCTTAACCCGTTCAGAACGGGAACCCCTTTTGGTGTTTTAAAGCATTATGTTATACTTTAGCTATTGAAAAATAGCAGATCTACAAGCTCGTAGCGCGGCACCGAGTGCCGCGCTATGAGCTTGTAAGTCTGCTATTTTTTAAAAATCATGAAAATGTGGCGCAAATCTTTGAATATATATTCTTTCAGAGCGAACGCTTTTTGTGTTTGTTTTTGGCTTTTCTGCCTTTATTGATAGTATCAAGTGAAGATGGACAGGAATAAGAGGGAGAGAGAGAGAAGGGGAGAGACATGCAGCAAAGGTCGTCATGAACGGGACTCGAACACGCAACGCGCTGTCAGGCCAAAGCCTATATGTGGCATGATGTGCCTGGACCACTAGGCCAGCGGGCGCCCAGAGCGAACGTTTTTAACTCAAATCTTTGCTTCTGGGGGGGGGTCCCTGGAACAACATATTTTCAGATTTGGGGGTCCTTGACATGAAAATATTTGAGAACGACTGACATAGAAACATGGGTTTTTCAGAAAAGTGTCAGGATTTAGAAGACATTTTGTAGAATCGTCCGCAGGTCTAAATGGGTTAAAAAAAAACATATCTCACTCAAGAAAGAAGGGGAAGAAGGGGAAGGAAAAGAGAGAAACAAAATCATAACAAGGCGAGGCCAAGGCTTGACTGGAGAATACGGGTGGAGACCTTAGAGTATATATTAATAGAGACGGCACCCGGAGGAAACCCTGAGGCGAAATGGACATAGTGGCCGAATTTGTCATTGCAGCTCGAGCCAGCGCTGGTCCGTTGACTATCATTGCGCACGTTCATGTTATTGGGTCCATGACACGTGAACGAATGTTTCATACGCGAACAGCCACGCGCAAACGGCACAATGATAGTCAATGGCAGAGCGTTCATGTGTTTGGGTCCACTCCATCCCAGAATGCACTCTGTTCCTACCCGGAAGGAGGAGTGAAATCGCTGTTAGATAAATTCTGACATGTTGTTTACACGCCATGTCAAGTTGGCCACTCTGTTGGTCAACACAGATAGAACATTGGCCCAGACCGTGTTTCATATAGGTCATATTGTCACCTTATTCTTCATATCATCATTTTACTCATAGCCTACTGCCTGTTTACTCCGGGTTGTTCTCCTTATCCTATTTATGTCATGTCACCATCCACGTGCCTAATCATCTCAGCCCTATATTATCCTTTATATTATTTTATCATATTTATATTATGGGTTTCCTGACGCCAAGTTCAGATTTACTGTCTCTATTAGACTTTCCCCAGTCAAGTTAACTCGCATACTGAGAGGTCTATTTTGATATGAGACTACATGTATTTGACCTTGATGCCTAGTGAGAAAGTAGATAGGAGTGTTTCTCTCTGTCGAAAGTTCACAGTGCAGGGAAAGTTATCTTCAGTTGCCATAGCAACGCCAGCCTCTGTGCTTTCCCGGTCTATGGCCATCAATGACTGAACCAAGGAAGATGAATTCTACGTCACGATACCATCCATGTGCTGGTCCAATGAGCGCTCGACAACCAGCGCCACCGTGGGATATTGCGGAAATGAACTATCTATTGAGCCAATGAACGTTTATCAACAACTGACGTGATCTGCAGTATAAGCCAGGAAGATACTGTGAAAGGTTCAGTTCGGATCCATATTGGAACAATTGAATACTCTAAATTACATGATGTAAATACTATTATCTGAACCATGTAGTACATTTTCCTCTGTAAATTGACTTTATATCTACTAAAAATGAATGTTAAAACCTGAAACTCCTCTCAGAACTTTATTCATCTGCCTCCAAATTCATTTTTAAGGTCTTTCTGTTTTTTATGGTACAGTGACTGTCATTCAAGATTTAAAGGGTTAATCACTCATTTTTAAGGTAAATACAGCACGGTATTTGGTCTCCCTGCTGGGTTATTGAAGGTATATATTTACAGTCCTTTCTAATTAACATTACAAAATAGATATCATTTATTTGTATCTATTAATCGCCTCATGCGCTTTTGAGCAACTCCGGTGACATCTCTATTAATATATACTCTAAAAGGTGGAGACCTGGAGAAGAAGCTTGCCATCTTGTCTCACCTGTCTTGGTGTAGAGCACCAGAACATTGGTCCTGGTCCTGAGGAGCTTCTTGAAGTCCTTGTGGTCGCTGACCCGCTCTATGAGAGGAGACACTTTGACCGCTCCCAGTGCCGACGACAGCCACATCTGCTCAGACACACAGAGAGAGAGACGATAGTTCAGTGCTTCAGTTAGGGCTGTCACCAGGGACGTGCACACATAGACAACAAAGGAGGCTTCAGCCTCTGCCCTTTTACCCGTTTGTAAAACAACTGCCCTTTCCAGACCACGAATGCAGCATTTACTACAGTGAAAGAATGCAGATGCCACTCCTTTCCATGCCATGCCGGAAGGCAGCATTCAGGGGAATTGTTTTTTTTCCCGAACTTTCCTGAACTTGAACACAGCATTTTGCGTTGAACAAATTTGATTAGAAATCCATGTCGTACACCGCGTCTCCACTAGCTAAAGACTGCTGGGTTGTGCCCCGAAAAGAGCTGATCTACAAGCTCTCAACGCGTCACAGCGCGACACGTTGAGAGCTTGTAGATCACCCATTTGCTATTTTTGTCCAAAAGTGCCCTCTTACGGGGTTTCAGCCCCTGCCTCTCGAACACTCTCTGCACGTCCATGGCTGGCTGTCACGATTACAAATTTAGGTTGATGATTAATTGTCACACTAACAATTAACGATTTAATTGTGTTTTTGGCATTGAACATTGGAACATACAAATAAACAATAGATTTCTGTTTTAGGGTTCGTAATCAGAAATTGCAAAGGTAAGATAAGAAATTATCCATTTATACATTTTATACAAAAAAAAAAAAAAAAAAAAAAAAAAGGTACAAAATAGCTGATCTACAGGCTTACAGTGCATCAAGTGGCACTGCTTTTTTGTGTATGACATATTTTTCCAACATGGAATCTATTATGACGATTATGACAAAATAATTGCGATTATCTCAAATAATTGGAATTAGACGTTTATGTAATAATTGTGACCGGTCTATTTTGGTTTTCAACCTTTTTCATTTCAAGGACATTAGGACACCCAGTTGAATATGCATTAGGCCACAGATCCCCATTTTATCTCTGGTAGTAGTGGTACGGTACCCCAATTTATACTGGGAAAAATTGTAACTCAGTTAAGTTAATTTAACTCAGAATGTACAAAATACAAATGGAACCAAATGGACCCTGTTCCATCTGTACACTCTGAGTTATAAACCGTTAAGGGTCCACTTAGACCCCTGGTGGTCCCCAGACCCTGACGTTGAGACCATAACCCTATTAGAGTTGCAACAATTATTAATATTTTAGTAGTATTATTTTGGGAGTGGGGATTTCAAACAGAGGAAAAGATGGCCGCTCCATCACCCACAAACAGGTGTGTGTATTTAGTATTTACCGCCCTGTATGAATCCCCTGTTAGTCTATCACCGCATTGATTGTCGTTAATTAGCAACACACTGTATCGGGAAACGTCAGACACGACCTAAAGTGGAAGCTGCTGGTGCCTTCAGTTCAAATATAAGCAGATTGACAGACCAAAAGTTTGCCTTCCCTTCCCCATCAGAACTCATTAACCCACTTAGGCCTGACGTCGAAATTTAAAAAAAAGTCTTCTAAACCCTGACAGTTTTCTGAAATACCTACAGTATGTTTTCTATATCAGTGGTGCTCAATATTTCATGTCAAGGACCCCGAAAATGATATGTAATTGGCCGCCGTCCCCCTTCTGAAAATATGTTATTTCCAGGAGGAACCCCTCAGAAGCAAAGAGTCGAGTTCAAAACGTTCTGAAAGAATATACATTCACGGTTGTTCAAAAATAGCAGACCTACAAGCTCGTAGCGCGGCACTCGGTGCCGCGCTACGAGCTTGTAGATCTGCTATTTTTCAATAGCTAAAGTATAACAATAATGCTTAAAGAGAGGGGTTCCCGTCCAGAATGTGTTAAAAAGTCCTTCCTTCAAGCCTCGTCCCCCTACAGAGAACCAAAGTCCCTCCTTCAAGCCTCGTCCCCCTACAGAGAACTAAATTAGACGCCGCCGACGTTGTGTGCTCGCTCAGCGGAAACCTGGATGATGAGTGATGTCACCTGGCATGGAAACAAGCACCCGTCAGCCTCATTTTCAACTTTCCAATTCCCCACTGGAGGCTGCCCTAATGCAAACACCCCCCAGACCCCCCACCACCAACAACATAACATAAATGTCTAAATTAACTTTGGAGAACACAGAAGGGCCAAGAAGCACTACAGAGGACATCACGTTGAGCTGCCTGTGATGTGCTTGTGATAAAAGCACAAATTATTGGGGTCGCCAAATTATTTTGGGGGGTTAAGAGAGTTTACATAGTACACATGTACTCCTTAATGAGTAATCAGGTTTCAAGATTAATTTATGATGTATTTTCTCTATTATTAAGGTTATTGTAGAGGTCAATTTGTATTGGGGGCGGGGGTTGCCAGACATGGCCAAAGCATTTCCAGGGGTCCCCCAGCCAAAAACGCTGCGAGCCCCTGGACTAGAGCAGGGGTTCTCAAAGTTTTTGGCCGGGGACCCCCGGAAATGCTTTGGCAATGTCTCGGGACCCCCGCCCCGCCCCCTCCCGACCCCCAATATAAATTGACTGCTACAATAACCTTAATAATAGAGACAATACACCATAAATAAATACTGAAACCAGATATAATCATTAGGAAGGTGTATGCATGTACTATGTGTACCATGTAAACTCTTAATTTTCGATTTTCCATCCATTCAGTTGGGAAAGAAATTAAATAAAATAAACTTTTTTTTTTTTTTTTTAAACATAATTTGGGGAACCCCCAAAATAATTTGGCGACCCCCCGAGGGGTCGCGACCCATGGGTTGCGAGCCCCTGGACTAGAGGACCATGTGTTACTTTGTGCGCCCACGCAAAAGTGGGTGAAAATCACTTTCACCTAGAAAAACTTTTTTTTTTAATTCAGCTGACTGTGGAGACACATGCTGGAACTTTTTACTTTGAAATGTTTTATAGTTTCTGAGTTATTTAATTTAAACGCCCAATGCATTCTCAATGGCGAAAACACAAACTTTGGCACCACGTAAAAAAAAAAAACAAAAAAAAAACATTGTAATGTTTTTTTTAAGTAAAAAAACAAAAATATATATATATATTTATTTTTTTTCCAAAGACGTCCACAGACGTCTTGGGCACTGCACGTGCGGTAATACCAAAGACGTCCACAGACGTCTTGGGCACAAAATGTGTTAATTTGTTAACGGAACAATTCAGAGAAGATGGTGTGCACATCTCAATGCCTACATTTAGGCCAGGTGCTGGAAGTCGGGCATCACAGGAAAACATCAACAAAGAGAAAGGCAGAAAGAGAAAGATCAGGCAAATAAATGCGATATTTGCCCGATGAAGAACTTTTAGGTCGAAACGTTGCAATTTGTTGCCTCTAAATAAAGAGCTCTAGAGACTAGTGTGCTCATCACAAGATGGCACCATTTCCGTCTACTCATCTAATCGTCTGTGGACAGCTGAGAAACCTGCCTTCCAACGACATTATCAATGGGCATCCGAAGCTAATATAAACTACTGACTTCCACTTACAGTACTGCAAGGTTAGCAGTTAGCACTGCAGCACACTGAAGGAAGTCATTAGAGAAGGCATTGTTCTGGCATACATTTAACCCGTTTAGACCTGAGGACGATTCTAAAAATGTCTTCTACATCCTGACAGTTTTCTGAAAAAGCTATGTTTCTATGTCAGTCGTTCTTCGATTTTTCAAAAATAGCAGACCTACAAGCTCGTAGCGCGCCACTCGGTGGCGCGCTATGAGCTTGTAGATCTGCTATTTTTCAATAGCTAAAGCATAATATAATGCTAACACCAAAAGGGGTTCCCGCCCAAAATGGGTTTACCAGTTTAGAGTCACCCGAGGACGATTTCCTACAAATGCCTTCAAAATCCTGACAGTTTTCTGTTTGTATGTCAGTGGTTCTCAAACATTTTCATGTCAAGGACCCCAAAAAATATAGGTAATTGGCCACCGACCCCCATCTGAAAATATGTTGTTCCAGGAGCAAAGATTCCACCACATTCACGATTTAAAAAAAAAATAGCAGATCTACAAGATCATAGCCCACAACTAGGCCCGCTACAATTGTTACTTAATAATCGCCTAACAATTACAATAATTTTTGCATAATTGCCAATCGTTTTCCAATTTCCATGTTGAAAAATGTCCACTTAAATTTGTAATCGTGACAGCCCTACACACAACCCTCCTCTGAGACACCAGATAGTGAGTAGACAGAAATCGTGCTTATAATGTCTTATAATAGAGCGCCGAAGTCCTGACGTCACTCGCTCATCCCCTCGATTCCCCTGGTTCACGGAAGTAATTTCTCTATGGCGTAATTTCTCTATCGTCTACTATAAGCATTGTGGTCCAAAAATAAACAAGCTGTCTCTGCGTTATTGCCAGGGAGGTGTCCCGTATCGTTCACTCATAATACTGTCCGTTTCTAGCGAAAATGTAATTCAGCAGCAGTAACATTAGCGTTTTCTCTCAGTCAGTTGATTCTTCATATCCATATGAGTGAAACGGCCTGGATGACATGTTTATTTTTCAAACACAGTTCTTATACGAGGCGGTCTAAAAGACTTATAGCGCCCTCTACAGATATTGACGTCAGACTTCGGTGCTCTACGTGCATTAGCGATCTAACCACGTATGTATATGATGAAAAGGTAGAAAATGGGTGAAGTGGTCCTTTAAGGCGAGTAAAATATCTGTGGTGAGGAAATGGCACATTCATAGTCCGACCATGTGTGTGTGTGTGTGTGTGTGTGTGTGTGTGTGTGTGTGTCCTATACGTGTGTGTGGGGTCCAATTATTCTGACTGTCTGTAGAGATGAGGCTGAGGTGATGACGAGATAACCAATGATATGACTTAAGATGCCTCGGTCAGTATGTGATCCAAGAAGGCCCATGCGGCGATGACAGAGTGTGTGTGTGTGTGTGTGTGTGTGTGTGTGTGTGTGCGTGTGTGTGTAAGAGGCTAATTAAAAAGGACCACATCTAGGTCGACGGGGTGACACTTCTCTGCTTACGCAGGCCATGGGCCTGGGAGCGAAGAGGAAAGGGGGGAGGAGGAGGAAGATGAGGAGAGAAGGACACAGTGGGGCAGACTTTATTTATTTATCTATTCAAGTGAGTCAGGAAATCCAAACGCCGTGCCCCCCCCCCCCCCTTTGGAATGATTAAAATGACACCCATCTTGAACAGGATTCCAAGCAAATCTCTCCACTCTCTCTCAAGCAGAGAGACATTTATTGCGCCGGTAACCCTTGAACAAAATATAGAGGGGAAAAAAAACAGCCGAAGTAGTCGTAATAACTACACACGGCTCCAAATGGTGGCTAATAGTGCTTCCTTCGAAAGAAGTATGCAGGAATGCAGTTGATTAAATATTTTCCCATTAAGCACTGATAAAATGATTGCAGGAGGGGGGGGAAGGGGCCTTTTTCTGAGTGCATACTATGGCGCTGCTGGCATGAATAGTACTCCAGACGACAGCAGGCAACTGGGATTGCCATTGACTGCCAGCATCAAGCGGACTCGGCTGACAGCTATGATTTGATGCGATGCTTGAATGCTGAATCGCATGATGCAAGCCTTTCGGTGACAGACATTGAAAAATAGATATAGTAAGAGAAAAGATTGTACTGAATTTACTCCTCAAAAACTGTCACAAAATGACAAGCCCCATTCAGAGGCAACATCCAGTTGTAGCAGGGCACGACCGATATGGATTTTTGTGACCGCTAGCTACCGATTTTAGAGAGGCAGGGACAATCACCCGTAACCGATATGTAACCGATATGGTGCTTTTTTTGAGCTGGAAATAATGAAAAGGCCTTCTTCTGTGTGGATTTGTGCAAAGAACCGATTATGATTATGCAAAGGTACTACAGTGACAGTAGTACAGACAGCTGCTATTCAAGACTTGTATACAGTACATGTTTTTAAAGAGTCGTTTGCAGTGACACAGACACTACTACCAGCACCATTGACAAGAGACGAGGAGCCCTGACTGAGTTACATCGGTATGTAAAACTGATAACGGTAGACATTTCATTGATACGATATGACCCGATATTATGATGAATTCCTGTTCTGTCTATATAAGTGTCTATTTGTACGTCTCTAAATGTTTTGATGATTTGAACATGGTGGACCCTATTGGAAACAAGTGTAATGCTTAATTGGGTCGTCCACTCACAGTTAACAGCCTTTGTATTGAGTTTGTGCTTGAAATGTACTGTAATTCTGCAAACTGTTAATAAATTCTTCAATCAATCAATCAATCAATCAATGTGCCAAATGAGGCCATATCGGTGGCCCGGACGGGCACTATCCACAATATATTTTTTTATGGGGTTTTTTTCGTGGCTTCCGCCCTTATTTTATTTTTTTTATTTTTTATGGAGGGACAGGCAGTAGGCTGACAGGAAATGGGTAGAGAGATATGGGGGGGGAGACATGCAGTAAAGGCCGTCGGATCGGGAGTCGAACCCGCGGCACACTGCCAGAGTGGATTACCAGCCACGGTGCCTGGACTGGAACATGTACTCCATACGAGCATGGACCTCACCGCGCACACACAATATCATTGCACTTATGAGGACAGCAACATTTTAGGATGGAGAAGATCTACACAGCAAGCCCAGATTTGTCCTTGTAGATACTAGACGGGCTACTTTCAGATTCAAGATGGATACAATCCTCCTGGCTATAACTTTAAACTTAGTTAACCTCTGTCTGTCTGTCTGTCCTTTTCTCCTCAGTGGGTTCAGCAATTGATCTGAAGTTGCACACTGGCATAATTAGATCACTGCCATGTGCAGACACTCGAGAACAATATTTTTAAAATTAAGCTGTATTTTTTAAGCTTGTTTTTTTTTTTTAAACAATGTTACTCTATATGGCTGTGGTTTTCGATGGGGGTCGGCGACGGAACCGAGGCTGTGTGTGTGTGTGTTGGAGATGTGTGTGTGTGTGTGTGTGTGTGTGTGTGTGTGTGTGTGTTGGGCACGCGTGTGCGTGTTGGGCACGTGTGTGCGTGTTGGGCACGCGTGAGCTCTGTGTGTGTGTGTTGGGCACGCACACAGTGGGGCGACAGTGGGGCGACTGTGGCTCAGGAGGTAGAGCAGGACGTCCACTGATCCATGGGTCGGCGGTTCGAATCCCGGCTCCTCCCGTCTACATGTTGAAGTGTCCTTGGGCAAGACACTGAACCCCAAATTGCTCCCGATGTGCTGGTTGGTACCTTGCATGGCTTCCGCCGCAATCGGTGTATGAATGTGTGTGTGAATGGGTGAATGTAATGCACTATGTAAAGCGCCTTGGATAAAGGCGCTATATAAATGCACCATTTACCATTCACGCACGCAGCGCGCACGCACGCACATGTGCGCAATGGAGGGTTCAGTGTCAATTGGAGGGTTCACCCTCCAATTTTCAGTGTCTTGCCCAAGGACACTTCGACATGTGGCCAGGAGGAGGAGCCGGGATTCGAACCGCCGACCCAGGGATCATTGGACAACCTGCTCTACCTCCTGAGCCACAGCCGCCCTACTACTATAATAAGATGTAGGGAATGCAGAGCAGAGAGTTTAGCTTTTTTTTTGCCCTCCGTCTGTATACTATTTCTACTGCAGCTTGTAGTCTCTACCAGAGTAATGTAGTAAGAGAGTGGTGACACGCTTTGATCTCGCCGCAAAGCGGGTGCCTATGGGCGATAGTTCCAAACATTGCTCCTATGGCTGGAACTATTCCATTGAGATAGAATGAGCACTTCCGCATTCCATTGTTACAATGAGAGTCAACGGGAGTGTCATTACTCTCTTTTATACTACTCTGGTCTCTACTAGCTGTAATACGGATGGTTTTAACTTTTAAATCAGTAGTCTGCTCTTGTCATACAGTACAGTCTGCCTGTAATAATAATAGGCTGCTGTCCAAAAACCACATTTTAACACTGGGCCATTAAACCTCAAATATCACGTCATAACTTTTGACAACTCGGGGTGGGCTAAAACCGCGATTAAGTTACTGTCACGTCCTGAATGTTTTGATCATCGCACAGTTGTGTTGCACTAACTTCATAGGTCAGAACTTCAGAAGTGATCTTTCTAAATGGAGAAGAAAAAAAACACTTAAATGTCAATGGGCAAATATATAAAATGACAGGTATGACCTTAACCCATTTTGGGCGGGAACCCCTTTTGGTGTTAGCATTATGTTGTGCTTTAGCTATTGAAAAATAGCAGATCTACAAGCTCCGAGTGGCGCGCTACGAGCTTGTAGGTCTGCTATTTTTGAAAAATCGAAGAACCACTGACATAGAAACATAGCTTTTTCAGAAAACCGTCAGGATGTAGAAGACATTTTTAGAATCTGATCTCAGGTCAAAATGGGTTAACACAACTCGTTCTCGGAATTGTAACCTGCTCCAAATTCATCTCCCAGGACCATATACTGTGTACAGTACATTCCATTTGAGTGGCCATTTTCCAATTACTTTATGCAGTTCAGGCCGGGGAGGTCGATAATACACTAAGGAAAAATAATCCATTAGAGTTCCATTCCATGCACCTAGCGTCTTTATTCTCTGATAGGTGGGTGTAAAAAAAACAAAAACGAAAGAAAAAGCATGTCGCGTATCAAGCAGCGGGTGGCCGGGCTCCTGCCCACTAGCCCTCACCCTCCATCTGCTGTGACAAATCTGCTTAACCCGTTTAGACCTGGGAACGATTCTACAAATGTCTTCTAAATCCTGACAGTTTTCTGAAAAACCCATGTTTCTATGTCAGTGGTTTTCAAACCATTTCATGTCAAGGACCCACCCAGAATTATATACATGTATTTGGCCGCCGACCCCCCATCTGAAAATATGTTGCTCCAGCGACCCCCCCCCCCCCCCCAGAAGCAAAGATTTGAGTTCAAAATGTTCGCTCTGAAAGAATATATATTCGAAATTTGCGCCACAATCACGATTTTTCAAAAATAGCAGACCTACAAGCTCGTAGCGCGCCACTCGGTGGCGCGCTATGAGCTTGTAGATCTGCTATTTTTCAATAGCTAAAGTATAACGTAATGCTTACAAACACCAAAAAGGGGTTCCCGAACTTCCCGCCCAAAATGGTTTAATAAATGTCATCCAGGTTTACAGTTTGAGGGGGCCCACAATGCATCAGCATCATTCACTCCAGTGATTCTCAAGCCCTCACCTTGACAATGATTTCCCTTGGTTGAATACGTTAACTTGTAACCTCTGTGCCCACTGACAGTCACATCGTTTCTACACGTATTTTGGTTCAATGATGATGATGTTCTTTCTATATTTTATATGAATCTGCTGATGTATGTGCTACAGGACGCCATCGAGTTATTTTTCATGTTCATGACATGGCTGTGGTGCAAATCATAGACATATAAACGTAGACGCCCTTTTCCGGCTCTGGAGCGTATGTGCTCAAGGGAGGGCAAAACTTTCCCAAGATTCCTTGCGAAGCCCCGCGGAAGCATGAGCGCGCGTCACAGAGCGCATGTTGGGGTCTGTAAGTCCCGGAAAAGATGTGCTGTGATTGGCCAGTATTGGCAGCGTGACGTAACGTGCCTTCCACACTTCCGGCGTACTTCCTCTCCCAGTGTAAATTCTTCCGCCCCTCCTTCAACACACATCGCTCCAACGAACTGCAGCGGCCAATGAGGCATCTATTTTTGAGTGGTGTAAACCACTCCTACGACTGGCTTTGTTAGTTTGTCTGTCTGTCTGTGCGTGCCAAAATGAGCACGGTTGCTACGGTCACCCAGTTCACACGGGTGTGATTTCATTACGTCAGACATTACGTCAGACCACAGCTGATCAGTCTATATAAGACCTTACACCACTCAGTTCACACGGGTGTGATTTTCTTTTTAAATATAGATGCAAATTATTGCTACGGAGTCTAGTCTAGTAGTGATTGAGAAACGCCACCCTAGACTCACCTATATCAGACTAGGCTGATTGAGTGATTGCACTCACAATGTTTGTGGCACCTGGCTGGGGAGTGTGGCTTTGTCAGTTCAGGGTGAATGTGAGCAGAGAGAGACAACTGGACAAGCAGGAGGATTACTTCCCATGTCTTGCTTAATCCATTGAGACCTGGAACGCATCCATGTCACGTTAGCGTTTAACCACATTAACCATTAACCCATTTTGGGGCGGGAACCCCTTTTGGTGTTTTAAACATTGTTATAATTTAGCTATTGAAAAATAGCAGATCTACAAGCTCATAGCGCGCCACCGAGTGGCGCGCTATGAACTTGTAGGTCTGCTATTTTTGAAAAATCGTTAAAATGTGCCTCAAATCTTTCCGAAAATTGTCATGATTTAGAAAACTTTTTTTTTTTTAATTTCGACGTCAGGCCTGAATGGGTTAATTAGTTTCCGTTGGATCTTATTGGATGTACTAATACCACTGGATGAAGATGACTTTCATTTCCATTGTAGCCGGGGAGCCAGTCACCCAACATTTGGGAGGACCTGTGATGTCATGCCGTACTTTCTATTTGTGTTTTTTGAGTGGTACAACCACTCCAAGGAACAGCAATGTCCGTCCTAACCTATGTGACTATGTTTAGAGTACCAGTAGGGGCAAAAGTGGCACTGTTGTGCCAGAAACAGAGAGAGAGAGAGATAGTGTTGTACTGTTGCCTGCTAATTACACAGAGAGAGAGAGAGAGAGAGAGAGAGAGGAGTTGCACCACTCAGTTCACACAGGTGTGATTTTTCTATTAATTTGGTCAGTAAGGTCCACATAATGAGAGGCCTGCTCTGCCGGAAACATTGCGAAAAAAGTTATAGCCATTTTTGTCTACCACACCATAGACAACATAATATATATGGCTGGCAACATGTTCCAAATTTCATTATGCTTTAAGTAGCATAGGACATGTCAAACTATGGGGGTTTTCATGATTCTGAATCCATTCCAAGCATTCGTTTTGCACAAAAAAACACTACTGGAGCTAAAAAGCTGCTATAGCCGTCAACACAAATGTGATGAGGTCAGCACATTTGGGCTATGGCTGTGAATTTAGGCCAAGGAGTGTTTTCCGTGCAAAACTAATGCTTGGAATGTAACATGCTACTTAAAGCATAATGACATTTGGAAAATGTTGCCTTATACAGCACCTTTTTAAAAAATTGAATATTGTGTAAAAGTATAATTCAAAAGTTATATTTGGGAAGATTTTTTTTTTTAAAAGGTGCTGTATAGGTTGTCTCTGGTGTAGTATACAAAAATGGCCATCATTTTTTTTGGTGATGTTTCCGGCAGAGCAGGCCTCTCATTCTGTGTACCTTAACCCATTTTGGGCGGGAACCCCTTTTGGTGTTTTAAACATTGTTATAATTTAGCTATTGAAAAATAGCAGATCTACAAGCTCATAGATACGAGCTTGTAGGTCTGCTATTTTTGAAAAAAATCGTGAAAATGTTTTATAAATTTCGGGCCTAAATGGGTTAATGACCAAATGAACACAAATAAAAAGTACGGCATGTCTGGCCCATGCCATCACAGGTTAAACTCTATTCCTTGAGCTTTTGGGCCTGTGGATTACTAAATTGCCAGGATTAAAGCTTTCGGTTTGTGATCCGACTTTGCGGAAGAGTGGGCTGGTAAGAGGAGCCTTAGCTCACTGCATAGACTTTTGCCATTTGCTTTCTTGTGGACATTCGAGTTTAGTTTTAAGTGAATATCTGTTATTTGTTTAACCCATTTTGACCTGAGATCAGATTCTAAAAATGTCTTCTACATCCTGACAGTTTTCTGAAAAAGCTGTTTCTATGTCAGTGGTTCTTCGATTTAAAAAAAATAGCAGATCTACAAGCTCATAGCGCGCCACTTGGGCTTGTAGATCTGCTATTTTTCAATAGCTAAAGCATAACATAATGGGCGACTGTGGCTCAGGAGGTAGAGCAGGTCGTCCAATGACCCATGGGTCGGCGGTTCGAATCCCGGCTCCTCCTGTCTACATGTCAAAGTGTCCTTGGGCAAGACACTGAACCCCAAATTGCTCCCGATGTGTTGGTTGGTACCTTGCATGGCCTCCGCTGCAATCGGTGTATGAATGTGTGTGTGAATGGGTGAATGTAATGTACAATCTATGTAAAGCGCCTTGGATAAAGGCGCTATATAAATGCACCATTTACCATTTAACACCAAAAGGGGTTCCCGCCCAAAATGCAACAGTTATAACGTTGCACAAGGGAGATACGTGCACATGACATGTGCCAGCTTCTGAACGTAGCCTTAACGTTGCGTGTCACTTGTGTGTTTGGTGATTATTAAGTTCTGCCACGTGGCTTCAATAGCACGCAGGCAGCAGCACAGACAAGATATTTTGAGTTCTTCTACACTGCAGTTTCCCCATTATCATCATCATCACCGATGGATCTGATGGCAGTGGGTCAGCCCCCCCACCACAGGCACATATCTCCCTGTGGCACTACTCTGCAGGATATCCTCACTCGCTCCGCTGAGCCACTGACTACTACTGGCATGCTGAAAGAAAGCACACTAAGGCGAAGAAGAGCAGAGGTGAGAAGGAGGGATACGGACAGGTTCATACTCATGGAACTTTGTGTGAGTGTGCGTGTGCGTGTGCGTGTGCGTGTGCATGTGCATGTGCTTGCGTGCGTGTGTGTGCGTGCAGTGATGTAAATAGGTTTTCAATGTAATGAGTCCCGGGATGCAGGGATGGTCTTTTAGATGAGTCCCAGGGACATTTTAATGAGTCCCACTTCAACAACATTTAGGAGTCATATTTAGCTTTTTGCATTCTTACAAATTGCAGCATTTAACTTCCATTTCATTTTTATATGGTTATAATGTGGTTATATTCATGTAGAAAACAGAAGAAGAAATTCTTATTTTAACTAAAGCTAGCAAAATTAAAACTAGAATAAAAAACAGTGCAGTAGTACAGTAGTGCATCCCGTGGATGCAGAGGTCATTGTTTTATTGCGTCCCTTAACTATAAACTGCGTTTTGGGATGCAAAATGCACCCTATTTTAACCCATTTTGGGCGGGAACCCCTTTTGGTGTTAGCATTATGTTATGCTTTAGCTATTGAAAAATAGCAGATCTACAAGCTCATAGCGCGCCATAGCGAGCTTGTAGGTCTGCTATTTTTGAAAAGTCGAAGAACGACTGACATAGAAACATAGCTTTTTCAGAAAACTGTCAGGATGTAGAAGACATTTTTAGAATCTGATCTCAGGTCAAAGTGTGTGTGTGTGTGTGTGTGTGTGTGTGTGTGTGTGTGTGTGTGTGTGTGTGTGTGTGTGTGTGTGTGTGTGTGTGTGTGTGTGTGTGTGATGCATGCATGCATACATACATGTACTGTATCAGTGTGTATAATAGTGCGGAGTCCCCAATCCTAATTGGGGCAAAGAGATGTGAAATTGCTCCGACAGGCAGACCAGCCAGAGGCACAGCTCCTTCCAGTGTCATGAGTGTCATCATGCTTTATCCCTCTGTCCCTAACAGAAATACCTCCATACCCCCACGGTGGTGCTGCTGGTCGACCCCACTCTGACCGGTCGGTTCTCGACAAATATGCACAGTCTCAAAGTACACACAGTCACCCACAAAAGCCGACGTGTACTCACAAAACGCCTACCTGGCACAGTGTGCGCACGACACGTGCACACACACACAATCAATACCCAACCCTTGTTTGCAAAAGCAGACAAACAGGATATGGAGCAGGATAAGGTGCACTAGATGTGATTTGAGGAAGGGAATCCTTGCCACTCACTGTGAAACGTGTATAATGTCCCCGAGGCTATGCAATAGCATAAACTGTTGTTTCTCATTCAGTGCACTGTATGCCAAAACCAGTGTTTAATCTTCCATGTGTGACCGTCATATGATATAACAAATTCCAAAGGGCACTTATATATCATGAATGCCACACCCACACACCCTGTGCTGTGTGTGTGTGTGTGTAGGGTAGCCTACAGTTCAAATAATGTAGCCTGCAACTGTAATATCCTTTTATGGGGTTTAACTTTTGGGTAAGGGCACCAAAATGAGTTCATGCAACAATTTGACATGGAAGTATAGTAGCCTAGCATACCGGGGGTATCCATATCTGTAACAGGTGGATAATACATGAATGAATGGGACCACAAGGCTAAGAGCACTTATATAAACAAATACAAACATATTTCAATAAGTCAATCGTTCAATGCTTGCTCCACGGGCCTAAAAGTGTGATCACTCGTCCCATGTTCCCTGGAAAGGGGGGCTGTGTTACCTACACAGACTAGTATGTATGCCTCAGTCATTCTGGAGGAACCCCCTGTCTCTCTTTATCCACACACACACAGGCAACCATTTACTGTAGCCGACTCTACCGCTGAGTAGATGCAATCTACCTCGAATAAAAGCGATACAAGTCTCGTAAAACAGCAGACCACTTGTTTTGAGGCGAAATCCGAGCACCCAAGTTCAGCCTCGTCAATGAAACAACAGCCCGAGACGAGAGGTTCTGTACTGTCAACTTTACCTCCTCCTGCTTGAATTCAAGACGCGACGGGAGGTTTTGAGGTGTTTCCCGAACGCGACCAGCAACCACACTATTCTAAATAACTGTTATCTTATCACTCACACCGCCACACAACCCATATGATTCGCTGTACTCACCAACAACACCAGCAGCGTATACATTTTCGCCTCTCTCCTCATCCGTCTCCCGCAGCGGTTGAAAGAGGCCATGATGCCGTTCCGTTGCCACGTCTGGATACGCAGGCGCAATCGGGTTTTCCATGGATCCTCGAGCACGACGCAAGGCTTCCTAGGAAATGTAGTTCTCTAGATGTTGGAACGAGTTTACCCGCCTCCTCCACCACGCCACAGGTCAGTGCAAATCAGTACAGCAAAAATTCGCATTAATTACTTGTCGAAGTTGTCGTAATGTCTATATAATGCAGTAATACCAATGTATATCAATATAAATTATAGCCAAGGTGACTATTAGTTTGTGAATGTCAATTAATTAGCCTTTTCCCCAGCGTGTAACAACTGTAATTAAGCTCATGCATGCACCTGCATGCAGATAGGCCATACTGATAATATGGGTCCAGAAATACATGAAATGTATGTATTCTACCTTTAAACTTAAATCTTAAATCTGAGGGTGTTTTTTTTATACTATTTTGAGAAAAATACTGCTATTTGTCCCAAAGTGACTGCATAAAAATGCTATTTGTTTCAAAAAAGCTTTATACCATGGCCTGTGCTGTGACTTTGTAACTTGTTTACAAAATGCTGTACCCCCTGTATAGTGTAGAGTATATATAGCCTCCTTTCCCCCATTTTCAACTGTTTTTTATTGTATTTTGACACTTGCTTTGGCAATTGTAAATGTATGTTTTCTTTGTGCCAATAAAAGCTCATTTGAATATCACAGCCAATGCATGGCTACCAGGTAGGCCTATAGCTTCCTCAATCCCAGGCTATCTTCCACATGGGTTAATTTATTTGGTTGTAGCCTATTTATAAAATGTGCATTACGTTTTATTTATGCAATGAGTCCGGAGAGTAGGCTGGAAATGTGCCTAATTTTACATAAACTAAACTAAAAGTCGTCAATTCAATTAAAATGAGCTTTATTGGCATGAGAAAACATGTTTCATACATGTTTTGCCATGTTTATGTAACAGCATACTCATAGCCAAAAGCAACTAAGAAAGTGCCAAAAGCATAATAAAACAATAAAGAAAAGAAAAAGTAGGTGGGGTGGGGACCGTATGGTCACATATCTTGTAAAAGATAAGATAAGGGATAGAATAACAACTTCTTAACCAATATATGAAGTATAGGCTAGCCTAAACCTAGAGTTCAGGCAGAATTTCAGCAATGAGCATATTTAATTGGAAACGCAAAGTTCCAAACAGATGTAGCCTGCCTACTACTAATTGCCATGGCACCCCCACAACATCAACATGACGGCGCCTCAGACAACGAGACATTAGAGCCGGTGTCACTCATGTCTTCAACATACATAAAACATATAGATATACCGTCTTTTCACTGTCTCACAGACAGGCGTACAGACGGTACAGTACAGGCAGGCAAGGGTGATTTATTGTCATTGATCGATGAGGCATGTTTTGTGCAGTCAGTCAAGTCAGTGCTCTAGTCTGCTCTCTCGTTGAAGCAAAGGAGGACTTATTTCGACAGCCCTTCTTGGCTTCGCGTCGCTCTCTTGGGTGTCCATACGCACTTCCTTTTTATTGAATGCACATTCTCCCCCCCCCTTTCTCCCCCCCTGTGCAGTACCGTCCACCTCGCGCACGCACGCACGCGCACGCACACGCACACACACAGAGCGCCGTGCAGTGCCGTCCACCTCGCACACACACTGACAGTGACACACACACACACGCACACAGAGCGCCGTGCAGTGCCGTCCACCTCGCACACACACACACACACACACACACGCACACTGACACACACACACACACAGAGCGCTGTGCAGTACCGTCCACCTCGCGCACACACACACAGAGCGCAGTTAGTTGTTGGCTTGCGGGCTGCAGGTCGCTGTGAGCAAGACGTCGGCTGAGAGGATACATACACAACACTAGTTGAAGACAAGTAGCTCATCTCTCTCTCTCTCTACTGCAAGAGACCGCGTGTTTCTACAGGTTTATTTTTACCCCCCCCTGGCATCAACTTGCGGAATAGAAAGAAATAACCATCTTCCAAGGTAATTAAGGAATATACTTTTCTCTAATAGTGCAGACGCTAGTGATCAATAGCTTTATACTTTTGTGGTGTGTTGCGCTGCGCACCATGGTTTATGTTTTCCATTGGAATTACCTCTTTGGTGGGAATTTGGGAAATGGTTGAAATCATCTAGTCTTCCATGACTGATGGGCAGTGATGGGCTGATTGGACCAAAACTAATTTTATTTAGGTTGAACAAAATGAACAATACTTATTGGCATTTTGAATTGATTATAGTTACGTTTTGATCTGCCCCCCCAAAAAGAAGAAAAACAAGGCGGATGGGGGGGTAAGTGCAGGTCCTTTTTTGCTATTTTTCCTATTACAACGTGGACTGGAACATTGAACATGTTGTGACGTTTTTCATTCCGAAATGTCAATGCGCCATGATCATATGCCCCCTTTGTCGTCTGCTTTAATTACGAGCAGCACGCGTAGGATTTGTTCCCGGTAATGTTGTTGTATTTTGTTAAGAGCAGTTTTGCACTTCGTTCCCTTTTATGACGCCCCATAGCTTTACTTTCTACTCACGTTCCATCCCGGGATCAGAGGCATTTGTGGGGCTGCAGCAGTAGCTCTGCCAGCCAGTGCCTGGCTGTGCCTTCCACATTAGCACCGCAAACTTACTTTTGTCTTGCGTGGCTATTATGGGATTGGAGTGGCTGTGGCTGTGAACTTAAAATAAAAATAACATTATGTCTAGCCTAGATCCAGGTGTTTTCTTCTTATGGTGTCTTGGTATAGAGAGATCAAAACTGGATGTAATGATATGAAAATGCTGCCTACATATTTGTCCACAATTAGTCGGGATTGCGGGATGAGGTTCGTGCACCCATGATGAATTGAAGCTTATACTATTGTGTTGTTGTAGGACCTACAACGGTTTGCTGTTTGCAAGATATTGTAGCCTATAGTCTGATAGCGATAGATAGGAAAAGACAGGTTGTCCGAGTACGAGTATCTAGCTCATGGTGATGATTGAGAAAGAAAAGAGGGGTGATCCGAGCAATACACAGGGGAGGAGAGAGTACATTTGTATACTTTATTAAAGTATTAAGCCATGTTGATGATGTCGACTGAATACTGATGATGATTGTTGACTATTCGTAATCGTAATGACCAGATTTGCGTTAGTTAGAATTTGAGCCAATTTCCCTCGCGCACACCAGGGCAGGCAGACATTGCTCGCAGCATTCCTCGCAGCGTTACCTCTTATTATTTTAGTGTTCTGCTAAAGATTCACCGAATCAATTGAAAACAAATCACCTGGGAAAGACATTCTGTAAGCTTGCCTGTTTGATAAATAATTTCCCTGCATGCGTTTATATTGGAATGAGCATAGTCTAAGAAATAACAAACATTCTTATATCCACAATAAAGGCCACAAATATAGAATATATTTTAATGGAAAAACAACCTATTATAATAATATAAGTAATAACAGACATTAATTTATTTCAAGTTGTTGAACATTCCCAAACGTTGACGAGATATGCTTTGTTGCTAGAGAACGACAGAGGGCAGTGTTGAGCAGCATTGGACAGCTGTGATAACACCTTGACAGGTGATCGAGCGGCTGAGATACTCCAGCTATAGGCTACGATTCGTTACTTAATGAATACATACTAGACCCAAGTAATTATTGATTGGCAGCACAACAATTAGTTAGCCTACTTAGTTTGTGTCCCCTTAGGTTAATAAAAAACCAGGATTAATGCTTTCTCTGTCTGGCTTGTTTAATGCATCCCGTTTCAAGCACTGTAAAGCATAGTGGGTTTTTGTGTTAATCCATTTTGACTTGAGATCAGATTCTAAAAATGTCTTCTACATCCTAACAGTTTTCTGAAAAAGCTATTTTTCTATGTCAGTGGTTCTTCGATTGTTCAAAAATAGCAGACCTACAAGCTCGTAGCGTGCCACTCGGTGGCGCGCTATGAGCTTGTAGATCTGCTATTTTTCAATAGCTAAAGCATAACATAATGCTAACACCAAAAGGGGTTCCCGCCCAGAATGGTCTAATAGGACATTGTCCATTGAACTTCACTAGTTGATCCCTATATACCTCCACAGACTAACCCAATAATAATTCTTTGTTTGCATGTCTTCAGGCTATTGGAAATGTTTTCACTTATCATAAAGGCTTATTGTCAAAGTTCATGAAATAACCTCAATTAACTTGAATCAAAAGCAAATTATGTGCCAGCCTGCCTTGCATGTATTACTCGTTTTGGCCATGCTTTTTCATCTGTATGACTCACTGTGCTCTGCTACAGTATGACAAATTCAAATATGTGAGCTTAATTACTCTTAAACCATGTAAGACAGATTCATGTTTTCGGTGTGAAAGTGTGAAATTAAACATGACATGTTGTCAGAAAATGAGTCTTTATTACACCTATAATCAAATCAAATCCACGTTCAGATCCAGAAAGGAAAGTTGCCTGCATGCATAACTTGTTGATGAGGCAACCGGTTGTTTATTTTGTCCCTGGGCATTCGGCCAATTCTATATTAACCCCCCTTTGATATATATTCATACATTCATAAAGGTTTGGTTGCGTGTAGCCTCCCCGCATGCTTGTCTTACGCATGATTAACGCTTTTGTGAAATTCAAGAGCATTGTTTCGCTGTCTATTCAAATGGAAAATACTGTAGGTTTTCACCTTTTGACTAACTTCTTATTATGAGGGCCCTTGACATGGCCTGGTGGGGAGGCAACCCGACTGAGCAAAACAGTTCATAGACAATAACTCAACTCAGAGTCCCTCCGCATCCTCCCTCCTTCACTAGTACCCACCAACAACAACCTTCTGTCTCTCTCTCTCTCTCTCTCTCTCTCTCTCTCTCTCTCTCTCTCTCTGTGTTCTCTGTCCTTCCCTCTTGCTCTCTCTGTCTGATCTGCTCTCCTCAGTTGACTACCTTCTCAGTTGACTACCAGAGAGAGAGCTCTCTCTCTCTCTCTCTCTCTGTAGCATCAGGTTCCAGGACATGTTTATGTGCATGCCGGGGGTGCCGCGTGTCCAAATGGCATCTGACATGAATTATATCTTGTCATTAACAAGTACGATAGGTGTTTGAATAATGAGACGACAGTTCCCCTTCATCACATTTTTAATGATGCATATTTAGGCGGTGCCCATATGAATTATTTCTGCTGTCGGGGGGCATCAATTGAGAGGGGGACAACGGATATGAAAGATTAATGTCTGGCCAGGGGGAACCAGATCTGACTGCACCACTAGTATACGCAGCCACTGTCCTTCAGATATTATCTTCCAAGAGGAGGGAAAAAGGAAACCATGATGCGTCTCTGACCTTCACTATAGCGTACTGTACGTGTGTGTGTGTGTGTGTGTGTGTGTGTGTCTGCAGGCATATTGTACAGTGTGTACACGTGTGTGCATTGATGTAGCATGCATGTATGCTTCAGGATAACAGAAACCTACGCATAGCAGAGATGGCCTTTGTGATGTTCTTCACACTTTAGATAGATACAGTACCTGCACTAGCCAACATACTGTACAGAACACACTGTGAATTTAACTCACTGAGAATATATACTTCATCATCAACCGTGGTCAACCGCAGTTGAGATACAAAACAATCAGGCATGCCCGTTGCTTAACCCATTTTGACCTGAGATCAGATTCTAAAAATGTCTTCTACATCCTGACTGTAAAATAGCTCGAACCAGTGCTGATCATTTCGTTAGGACCCGCTACAGTGGTGTTCGATACGAACTTAAAGGTATATTCAGTGATTTTACTTAATTCAAATATCACTTATTTTTTCTTTTTCTGGATAATCCTCCCTACTATAGAGTGTGCTGACCATATAAGGAGTTCCTCCCTGTCCCCAGTGAGCCCCTGGGGTCAAAAAACCCTAGTTTCAGTTTTGGTGGCGGGTGGCAAAGCCTTCATCCAATCAGGATGAGAGGGGCCTTCCTCCAATCATGATCGAGTGGGGGCGGGCCTTGGTGCACATACTGTTGGCCTGTTGCACTTCCCCCCACTGTAGAGCGTGCATGTGCACATTTTGTTACCAGGGCGGACTGGGTGGTTTTCCAAATCACCCAAATCACTGAATGCTCCTTTAACCGGGATGTGGAAACCTCTACTTCAATGCTCTACGAGTTGCTTAGCCATTAGCCAGTTATTCTGTCTCATCTAGAAGACTCGTACCCAAGGTAATACAAGCCATTCAAGGTATATGGGTTGTAAAGCCAGATACCTTGATTCGTATATGTTGACCTGTTGGAGATACCGCGTGCGTTGCCTGGAATGTCAGGTTTAGAAGCCATGGGAGCCGCCTTTTATGCTGTGCAAGTCTAGTGTTACGATGATGTCACCACTGTGTATATCCATCTTTGGAGTTTCTACATTAATCTGATGTCAGCGCTGGATATCGCTGTTGTCTCAATATATGGGACTATGGGTTATCCCATATATGGAACTCTAAGTGAAAGCCTTCGCAATACTGACAGTTTTCTGAAAAAGCTATGTTTCTATGTCAGTCGTTCTTCGATTTTTCAAAAATAGCAGACCTACAAGCTCGTAGCGCGCCTATTTTTCAATAGCTAAAGCATAACATAGTGCTAACACCAAAAGGGGTTCCCGCCCAAAATGGGTTAATAGCATTTATTGTAAATGCATACATAAATGTTCTTCTTAAGTTCTTCCTCTATAGAGCGTCGCAGTCCCGCCCCCTTTCATGACGACGCCAGGCCCAGGAAATGAATCCCAATGCATTTTCCCATAGACATTTCAAAACGTATTTATTTAAAGACCTTATAAGCGTCGTACAAAGCCAACTCTTGTCGTGACAAATCATGACAACAAACACAATATTTTGGACCAAACAAATAATTAAAAAGAAGAAAAACAACAAAAAAAAGTGTTGTAAACCTGCCGTTTTCTTCTTCTTTCTAATTATTTGTTCAGCCCGAAAAATTGTGTTTGTTGTCATGATTTGTCACGACAAGAGTTGGCTTTGTCCGCGGCGTAAAACGTCTTTAAATAAATACTTTGTGAAAAGTCTATGAGGAAAATGAACGGGGATTTATTTTCCGGGTCTCTCGAGGGGGAGGGACTGCGACGCTCTATAGTTTGTACATGGAAGTCAGAAGACTGCCACTGTCGCAATATTGCTTTGCTCTGGGTGGATCTTTGTCGG
Source organism: Electrona antarctica (assembly GCF_951216825.1). NCBI lineage: Eukaryota > Metazoa > Chordata > Actinopteri > Myctophiformes > Myctophidae > Electrona > Electrona antarctica. The sequence goes on along the minus strand of NC_136794.1, from coordinate 4,746,785 downwards.
TTTTCTGCTCTATATGTAAAGTGTCTTGAGACAACTTGTTGTGATTTGACACTTTAACCCATTTTGGGCGGGAACCCCTTTTGGTGTTTTAAACATTATGTTATAATTTAGCTATTGAAAAATAGCAGATCTACAAGCTCATAGCGCGCCACCGAGTGGCGCCAAGGGGCCAGTGAGGCGCTCCAACGTTGAAGCACTGGGCCCTAGTGGTAAGAGGAAGGACTGCAGGCGGACCCGTGCTTTAACACGTACGACCATCACTCCCTACGTCACCCATACGTCACCCCGGACCTCAAATTTGAGGTCCAGAGGAGGTACTTCCGGCAGTCTTCCGGGTGCTTCAAAACGCCACTGAGCAACTTCATCGAAATGAATAGCTTGGGGGCGGGGCTAGTGCTCCAGTTCGGTCTCTATCCTTTATATACTCTGAGTGGCGCGCTACGAGCTTGTAGGTCTGCTATTTTTGAAAAATCGAAGAACCACTGACACAGAAACATAGCTTTTTCAGAAAACTGTCATTTTCAAACAGACATTTTTAGAATCTGATCTCAGGTCAAAATGGGTTAATACATTTGAATTGAAATTGAATTGGAGACTGAGACTGGTCATTCTCTAGTATAATGTTCAGCAAAAACGGCCCATCTTTGGGTGACCGTAGTGGAACTTTGGTATATGTCATATGACTCATATCTCTCTTTTATAGTCGGATGGTCTTTCCAGGACATTTCCTGACCTCGCATTAGCAGCCTTGTCGATTGTAAGTGTCCTCCATGTTTCAGAACCACGGATGCTTTCAATAACAGGCTCTGGAAAAAAGGAGATTTTGGTGACTGCCAAATCTTATGTACAACAGTAGCTTGGTGCAGGCTGGCCAGACGTGGCCCTTCCTGATGAGACAATCCTTTCTATTTCCTAGCTGCCACATACTGAAAAAGTAATCTACCACTTTGATGATGGATCTCCTTTTGAGAGTGTGCAAATGGAACCAAATGGACCCATAAGGTTGAAATTAACCCATTTTGGGCGGGAGCCCCTGTTGGTGTTAGCATTGTTATGCTTTAGCTATTGAAAAATAGCAGATCTACAAGCTCGTAGCGCGCCACCGAGTGGCGCGCTACGAGCTTGTAGGTCTGCTATTTTTGAAAAATCGAAGAACGAACATAGAAGACATTTTTAGAATCTGATCTCAGGTCAAAATGGGTTAAGACGCTGGAGTACCACTAAAGTGGCAACAAAACGAATTTGGCCAAACATGACCACTCACTGACCAGCTATTGCCACAGAGTCGTGATAGCTCAGTGTTGCTCAAGCCACATAACCTACTGTAAAAGAAAATGGTAGGTTTAAATGGCACAGGGAAATCAGCAATAATTTGTTTTTCTTTCATTTACCAATCATAATAAGTTAAGAACGATTGCTTGATTGATTGTATGCTTCACTGCGTCATTGGAGCACTGAAATGGTTTAGGCAATTTCAACCTGTTTTGTAGTGCCATCTCGTTAAAATTACCACCGCTGAAGTGCCCTTGAACAAGGCATTGAACCACTACGATGCAATGTTCTATGAGCAGGGCCTGGCTGGAAACAAGTTCTTGAGCTTAGCCCAGATACCCTGGGTAAATATAGTAATCATTTCATTTCATTTCATGCTATTTGGTGTTGGGCGTCAATTTGTAGCTTCCAGCTTCCATTGAACATGATGTGTAGCAGGACGGCTGTGGCTCAGGAGGTAGAGCAGGTCGTCCAATGATCCCTGGGTCAGCGGTTCGAATCCCGGCTCCTCCTGTCCACATGTCGAAGTGTCCTTGGGCAAGACACTGAACCCTACATTGCCTCCAATGAGTTGGTCGGTGTGAGCTCGCCACCATCGGTGTGTGAATGTGGGAAGTGAGGACGCTGGCGTCAACTGTTTGCCGCTTCACCTCCCAATGTATGAATGAATGAACCATTGTAAAGCGCTTTGAGCACTTGGAAAGGCGCTATACAAATTCAATTCATTATTATTATTATGTCCCTTTGTCACCGCTATAGTGTGAACTTTGCTGTGCATTGATGGTCAAAGTCAAGGGCAGCGGAGGTTGGTTTTGTTCTCTATCCAAATATAATGTCTCTCAGTAACCAAAAGAATGAGTCGTTGGGGATCATGGTCAATGTCAAGTCCAGGCAGAAAGGCCAGCTGAGGTTTGTTCTGTCCTCTATCCAAATGTAACGTCTCTCACTAACCAAAATAATTAGTCGTTTGGGATCATAACTTCTGCAAAAACCAAAGAATGAATGAAAGAATGGTGTTACTGTATTTCCTGCAATCTTCTGGTGTTTATTCCCTGACATACTTAATGAATGAATTTCTGCATTCCGAAAACTTAAGTTTGACCACTTCATAAATTGGCACGGGGCAGGATTCACTTGGTAATTAGGCCCAGCACAACACAGATAAACACAACTATCCACATGCATGTTTCGGAGAAAATGTACCTCATGTGCACTGCAAGTGTGCTGTTCTGTGGGTGGGTGAGTGGGTGGTTTGCAGTGTGCTGTTCCGTGAGGTAAAATGGTAAATGAATGGTGCATTTATATAGCGCCTTTATCCAAGGCGCTTTACAGAGATTCTGCATTAGCCTACATTCACCCATTCATGCACCGATGCCAGTGCACCATGCAAGGCACCAACCTGCACATCGGAAGCAATTAGGGGTTCAGACAGAGTCTTGCTCAAGGACACTTCGACACTAACTCTGGGGGAGCCCACAGGGTTCGAACTGGGAACCTTGCCGTTCCCATCCGGTCACTCTACCCCTGAGCCACCGCCGTGTGTTGAGAGAGAGAGGAAAGGTTCCTCTTTAAACTGGTGCTTGGTATACAGAACACAACGGGCACAGTGTACTATAGTGTATCTATTGCTGCCAGTTGTGTGTAATACAATTGCCATGTTTAAAATACTAGCTGGAGGCACAGTGACTTGTGGTGGCACCCGTGCCCCCCCTCCCTAAACCCACCATGGTGTTTGTATCCAGAGAACAGAAACCCCTTTTTTCTCCAGAGTCACCTGAATTTGATTATACTGACTGTCCTCCGAGCACTGACACAAATGGTGGTATTTAAAACTCTCTGAAGTCCCACTATACAGTATAGCCCTTCATCTGAATAGTGAATACAGCATGTGCTCTTTGTTTCACAGACACATATTGGCCTGGTTTTTAGGACATTTCACGGAAGTGCTGCTCGCAGGGGGGGGAAAATAACTGATATTTTAGTTGAACATCTGTTTTTTGGTGAGCAATGTTTTCATACAAACACATTTATAAACCAGGCTTTATACTGTGTATGACCAGGGCCCTTTTATGAGGGTGATTTTGGGGGACTTGCTCCTATCGCAACCAGTCTGACAGTGTATATGACTACGGTGCTTAAAGGCTCATTCATAGTCTGGATTTTCGGTGGTGAGGTGACCACCGGAACTGAAATAACGTTGAGCGGTGGTGAGTAAAAACTGAGAGAAATGGTAAATGGTGCATTTATATAGCGCCTTTATCCAAGGCGCTTTACAGAGATTGTGCATTACATTCACCCATTCACACACACATTCATACACCGATGGCAACGGAAACCATGCAAGGCACCAACTAGCACATCGGGAGCAATTAGGGGTTCAGTGTCTTGCTCAAGGACACTTCAACAGTAACTCTGGGGGAGCCCGGGTTTGAACTGGCAACCTTGAGGTTACCATCCAGGCACTCTACCCCTGAACCACCGCCGCCCCAGAGACGGGCTGGGGCGGTGGCGTTGGTTTGCTCTTCACCGCGGCTCAGTGACGTCATGTTGTAGTTCGGTGGTCACCTAACCACCGAAAATCCAGACCATGTATGAGCCTTTACGGAAGTTTACACCACACCGAGAGTGATCGGGGCAAACTCTATACTAACTGCATTTAACACTTTGTTAAAAGGGAATTAGAAGGGACTCGAGGGAGTGGAGGCTTGATTGACGGACGATGCGTCATTGTAATAAGCACACAGCCTGTAGGCTGTCAGTGAGTGACAGAAGAGAAGCTTCTCTCTCTCTAGGTGGGTGGCTGCCTGGCTGCCTTCGGTTCGAGGCATCCATGTGGAGAATGCCGGCTATGAATAATTCCATCATGTTCTAGAGTGTCTAGTCTGGGGCCCATTCAGCGTCGTTGTTGGACCTTGTGGAAGCTCCGGGGATTGGTTTTGAATGTCGACGGGGTGCACTTGGCGTGGCCTTGAGTCAGTGTCTGTCTGTCGGTCTGTAACCTGGTCCGTGTGTGCGACGCAGCGCCGTCTGTGTAATCTGATACATCTGCAGTCGTCTGTATGTATGCTGTCTGTATCCCCCCCCCCCACCCCTAATTAATGCTTGATGCGACTCAAGAGGCTCAATTTGTCTGGAAACCTTATCGCCGTGTTCCTCGTTTGTTTTCTCTCCTCCTTCCTTCCTGTGCTGATTATTACTGTTACATATGGGTTGGAATTGAGATGAAAAGACCAATTTGACATCCGGCAAAGAAAATCTGTCAAGTAGTCAAATACATTATTTTTGGAAAAACAGTGTCGGGCCTAACTAGGGTTTTTATTATCGTCTATGTGGCACCGTTTTGTGGAAATCAAGTATTTTTCGTGACTGTAAAATAATACCTCGTATGTCGGAGCTCTGAATGTAATACAGATATCGATGGCTTTATTATTCTTTTTTTTTTTAAATGTTTTTTTTTTTGTGGCTTTCGCCTTTATTTTATATTTTTCTTTATGGAGGGACAGACAGTAGGCTGGCAGGAAATGGGGGAGTGACATGCAGTAAGGGTCGTCGGGATCGGGAGTCGAACCCGCGGCACACTGCCAGACTTGGACTACCGGCCCAGGTGCCTGGACCGCTGAGCCACGGCCCAGGCCGATGGCTTTATTATTCTGCTGGTACTTTTGAAGACCGATATCTATTCTATTCTGTGCTTTTTGAGCGGTGTCTCCAGTCCATTACATAGCTATACACTACAGTATGTGTGTCCCTGTGTCCGAGCACGGAAAGCGGTATCTCTCAATTCTCGACCGTTTCGGGCGCGGGAAGGCTCGCCGGAACAGGGTCAGCCCCCTGGGCGTGGTCCTGGTGGTCTGGATTTTCTGGTGACCCCCCCCCCCCCCGGGGACCCCCATGCGGTAACTGTGTCATTTCTCTACCGCTTCGGATGATGCGGGAAGGCTCGCCGGAACCGAGCCGGGCCCCCTAGGGGTCTGGATGTTCCGGGGACCCCCACACGGTAAAGGTCTCCACACACTGGGCGCGAATCGGATGCGAATTCGGATTTTTAGCGGCGTTTCTCCATCGGGTTTTCCGAAAAACGCGGCCGGTGTGCAACCACCTTAACTGTCATTTCTCAAAGATTCTTTCCAAAAAGAATCAAAGTACAGTACAGAGCACAGTACACTACAATACAGGACAGTAACTATAACAATACTGTATGTATATTTGCACCGCTCACTTCACACAGGTGCGATTCTTTTTCGTTTTTCTTGAGTCTTTTTTTTGCATTCTGATCGTTGTTCCTCTTGGTATTAAAAGAGGTGTGTGCGTGTGCGTATATGCGTGTGCACAGAATTACATTTGTAAACATACTCTGACTCTCACATATGTCATGCGCGCATGTCTGTGGGCAATTTTGATTTCCCTTTGTGTGCGTGCGAAGCGGACGTGAAGGCATGTGGCTTTTCTCTCCCGTCGCTCGCTGTTCAGCCCACTAAGCAAGGTCTGAGTGGGAGGAGAATAATAGAGGGCGAGAGGAGGAGAAAGTGCTCCCACAGTTGGTTTGCCCCTCGCAGGGGGGGAGGAACACTATTCCCATTGATGCTGGGATGCATGCATGGAGCAAACCCCCAGAAGCTTTAAGGAAAGGAGGGCTTTCATTCAGGGGTTCAGGCGACCTGTGTGTGGAGGACTGTGCTAGGAGATGGGGTGTTACGTCGGCCATTGTTTGGCGATGGTGGGAACATTGTCCCCCTCCCCCCCTGTACCAAACCTTTACCACTGTATCTGTGGGTTGGATGCTACGAGGCCCTACGAGCTGCAGCTGAGGTGTTGCTAAAAAAAAATCACACCCGTGTGAACTGAGTGGTGCAAGGTCTTATATAGCCTGATCAGCTGTGGTCTGACGTAATGTCAGTGACCATAGTAACCATGCTCATTCTTTTGGGTCACATACACACACGGGTACTAACAAAGCCAGTTGTTGGAGTGGTTTGCACCACTCAACACTCAAAAAGGGTCTCTCGTGCACTTTAAGGGCCCTCAAATAGGCCTGAGAATATTTGGGCAGAGTGCCACCATATGAAAAATAGACAAAAAATTGTTCTCCATCCAAATCTCATCTCTCACTAACCCAAATAATTAAGTCGGTCAGGATTCCTTTTCTCCACTTTTGCAACAAAAATGATCTGAGATTGGGAGAAATACTAGTGGATGGGGAGACCTGTGAATGTACAACCCAGCATTTCAATGTATTCACTTTCACTAATACATTGGCTGTTGTGTTCCGATGCGTCAGAAACATTTGCTACAGCAACAAAATGAGAGATATGGCACAAAAATCGAAATAACTGAATTGAACTTTCCTTTTTTTTAAGGATCGTAAAGGATATGCGAGCTGATTTAGACAGGGGAAAGTATTCATAAAATAATAACCCCCTTTGCACTTTCCTCCCACTGCTGTTTCAGAAACATTGCATGATGAAATCAGAAAATAACATTTCCCCACAAAGTGAAGAGCAAATTTTTGTACTTTAGTCTAGAGATGCAATAGTTACGAAATAGGTGAAACTGGCGACTTAATGAAACCTTTCGCCTGACTTTGCCTGGGGGCTCCCTGGACCCATCTGGTGATCCCCGTGGGTCAAGAAGGTGTTTGCCTCTCACAACCATGCCTCTGGAATTGTATCTCTTTAACAAAAGCATACACACACACTAGATAGAAAGACAGGGCTAACGCACCCCCCCCCCCCCATGGACGTTTTTAATGAAGAACTAGAAAAAGTGCCCTTCTGGGCACAGGTCTCCACCAGGAGGATAGGAGTGTGTGAGATGTTACAATTTTCTTCATTTTGTTGAGGAAATGCAGAGCCAGATCACTCATCGAATCTCTGAGGATAGAATTGTGGATGAGCAGGACATGTGCAGCATTTTGAACGAAACGGGCCACTCCTGAAAACTTTAGAAGGCAATGTTAGCCAATCAGTGTAGAATCTGATAAATCCAACAGACTCGTCTTGATCACATGACTACAGAGATCATGTGTACCGATTTGCGTGAGATTTGGATGAAATCTGTGCGACTAACATACTGTAAGCAATGTGTTTAGCAGAAATCAGCCTCATGGTGGCGCTATAACCGGCAGATGTGGAGGGATGCAGGGACAATGTTTTTCCATGGCCTCTAGGGAGTGCGCATACATAAGTTGTATAGAGATTGATGAAGTTATAGCTAAAAACAGGAATTGGCCTGTTATAGCGCCACCATGAGGCTGATTTGGAAAAGAATGAGTGGCATGTCGTCCTTGGCCTAGTGGAAATGTGCGTGTATAATTTCACGGAAATTGCACACTGTGTTTGTGATGTGTGGCATTTTGTTCGAAACGGACCAATCATGTGAGCTTTGGAAGCCAATATTAGCCAACCAGGATGGAAGATGGGAAATTGTGCAGATCTGTGTTAATCACATGAATATGGAGATAGTGTATACCGAATTACAATTTACAATTTAGGCATTTAGCAGACGCTCTTAATCCAGAGCGATTTACATTAAGCAATAACAAAAGCATGGCATACATCACATATTGTGTGATGTATGGATAAAATGTGTACGAGTAATGTACAGAAATGTGTTTTGCCTTAATCGGCCTCATGGTGGCGCTATAACAGGCCGTTGAGGAATATTTGGGTGTGTGTGCAAAGTTGTGTGCAAAGTTTGTGTGCAAAGTTTGGCATGGATCGGGCCAACGATACCGGAGATTAGCTGATAACGGACGGACGGAAGGACGGAAGGAAGGAAGGAAGGAAGGACACACACACGGACTGAGTGCAAAACATACTCTCTCCCCATGCCTTCGGCCTGGTGGAGACAAATATCGGATCTCTATAGGCCTCATCGGCTGCCAAACAAGACCTGGATTAGGATCCATATACCGTAGGTATAGCAGCAAAGGGGTTGACTGTATGTATTGCTATTGTGCTACTGTAGGCTATACGGGTGCTGCGTTGCTACTCGCCCATTGGGCCATGGCTCGTTAGCCAACCGGTAACGTATACGCGCCTTAGGAATATAGGTCCCGGGTTCGCCTCCCATCTGGTTAGTGGTTACCATGAGTGGATGTGATTACGGTATTGACCATTTGCAGACATGTTTCCATCAGAGTTTGGAAGCACTCGTTTTCAGTAAAGCAATGTCCTGCTGCCTCACATTATGTGCTAATTCAAAACAGGTGGTACGCAGGGCTGTTGAGTGATATCTAACGAGTACTTCCAAACTGCAGCACTTGGAAAAAGAATCACCTGCAAGCAAGGACACAAAGTAGCTCATAACATGTCTACGGTGGATTTTTATGAAACAAACACTTTGAGGATAGAAAGAGAATAATTCAAGCTTTCCGTACAGCTGCAATGTTGGTGAGTTTGACGTTGTTTAATACAATCAGATAGGACTTTTTTGTTTGGATGAATGGGCTGCCTATGGAAGTTGCACCTAGGTAGCACCTTGCCATTACCTTATATGGTAAGATGGCCGCGGTCTGCATATGGAGATCTTTGCCAGCCAACCTTTACCACCCTGTGAAGAGCCGGAACCCCCCCCCCCCCCCCCCCCCCCCCCCATGGCTAACCACCACCACACCCCGGACAGTTTGCTTAAGGGTTAATTGTATTATAGTGGGGGGGCTAGGATACTGATTTGCTGCCCTTGGTAACATAGCAGGTGTTGGGTTAATTGATGAGCACAGCACATGGCTCTGTGTGTGTGTGTGTGTGTGTGTGTGTGTGTGTGTGTGTGTGTGTGTGTGTGTGTGTGTGTGTGTGTGTGTGTGTGTGTGTGTGTGTGTGTGTGTGTGTGTGTGTGTGTGTGTGTGTGTGTGTGTGTGTGTGTGTGTGTGTGTGTGTGTGTGTGTGTGTGTGTGTGTGTGTATTGATGTAGCATGGATGTATGCTTCAGGATAACAGAAACCTACGCATAGCAGAGATGGCCTTTGTGATGTTCTTCACACTTTAGATAGATACAGTACCTGCACTAGCCAACATACAGTACTGTACAGAACACACTGTGAATTTAACTCTGAGAATATATACTTAATCATCAACCGTCAACCGCAGTTGAGATACAAAACAATCAGGCATGCCCATTGCTTAAAGGACCACTTCACCACTTTTCAACTTCTCTTGAAAAGTGGCGCGCGCTGTGTGTGCATGTGCACGTACGTACGTGTGTGTGTGTGCGACGTGTGTGCGTGCAAGTTCACCCCTATGAACGATCTGTATGTTATGTGTTCTTATTATATTATTATCGTTCAGGAAATCGGCAATCCTAGCGGTTACTAGGCAGCCTGTCTCCATGCACCGTCTGCCATGTCCCTGATATAATTACCATAGTGGCTTCATTGTGATATGATTCGATGAACTATACCCATCACAGGTGTTCATGATTGGAAAGGTGTTTAGCAATGTGGAAAAGAAACCAATAGCATTCATCTCAGAGGATGAATCTTTGGAGAATCTTTAGTCACTGATATGCTGACAAGCCCATTGGTGATTGCTGATGGAAATCAGCTTGTGCTGTAGCTATATCTGGCGCCTTGTATTGCATTGTTCCTGTCAGATAAACAAATGCAATATAAGCTATTGTTGCCATTGATAATCTGGTTTATATGCACCGATGATGCATTTATACATGCTTGGTACGTTTTCTAACGTGTTTGATGCAGTGTTGTTGTTTTTGGAAGCACATTTTAGTTTTAGTCATAGTCTCTTCGATAGATTTAATTTAGTTTCAGTCACATTTTTGTTAGTCTAGTTCTAGTCGACTAAATATCATAAGATTTTAGTTAGGCCTTGATGCCGTCGTAATGACTGATTTTACACTTGCTGAAAATAGCCGATCTACAAGCTCACAACGCGTCGCAGCGTTGTGGATCTGCTATTTTCAGCATGCAACCAAGTGTAAAATGACTTATACTGGATCTCTTGTCCACTTGTGTCTTCCTAACATTTGTTGACGAAATTGTCAGTATATTTAGTCTCAGTTTTAGTCATCATAGCTTAGTTTTAATTTAGTTTCCATTTCGTTTTCGTCAGTGAAAAAAGGTAGTCGACGAACATTTTTCGCCTTAGTTTTAGTCGAAGAAATCAACACTGGTTTGATGGGGAAACAGGTCTATTTTAAGGGTCTGACTCCCCCCACACAGGTCTATTTTAAGGGTCTGACTCCCTCCACACGTACAACCTTCTCTTATTTCCCTGCCTACTTCATTGAAAAGTCTTCTACTGTCCACACCGTCCGGAATGCAAGTGCTTTCACATGTTTTATGATGGATGTGATGAATAAGGAACCCCAGCTGGCCCTCTGAGACAGAAGGATCTCATAATGATACGCTCACCTCACCTCACCGCTGCTGCTGGCTGCAAAATTGAAATATGAAATTTAGCATTTCATCACCTTCTTCAATATGGTCTCTGTACATCACAGGGGGCCACGCAGGGCCACCACATATTACATAGAGATAGAAGAATAGCCTAGAGACCCCATACTGGTTTATTGTGTACAGTATATGTACAGTATGTGCAGCCTAATCGCACAGAAAACGGTATATATGTACGAAATTGCAATTCCGTAGATACAGTGTTGTTTTCGTCGACTAACACTATGACGAGAAATGTTCGTCGACTACCTTTTTTCACTGACAAACTACATAAAAACTAAATAAAAACTAAGCCATGATGACTAGACTAGTGGACAGGAGATCCAGTATAAGTCATTTTACACTTGGTTGCATGCTGAAAATAGCAGATCTACAAGCTACAAGCTTGTAGATTTGCTATTTTCAGCAGTAGAATCAGCCATTATCGGACCATAAATCAACTGTAGATTTAGTAGACTAAAATCGTATGACATTTAGTCGACTAAAACTGGACACTAGAACATTTCAGGTGACTAAAATGTGACTAAATGAAAATTATTCTATAAAATCAAAATGTACCGTCAAAATGTACCGTCAAAAACGACACCGTTTGACGGAGGCGTGGCTTTCACAAACATGGAAGTGCAATTTCACCGTGGCTGATTCGGGGCTCATGTGAGTTCGGGTTTCATATTATTTACTATTCTGTGCTTATTGGATTACAATACGGCGCTGAGTCGGGCTCTAACGAACTTCGCAACACTCAGCGCGGCGACTCTGTGCTTTACGTGGCTCGAGTTGGGTAGAGACGGCGCCCCTCCGTCATTGTCTATTTCAGTGTCATTTGTACGTACATATATACTATCTTCCGTGCGGGTTGGTACAGTATGTGTTTATTATATGTGGCCAAATTTGACTGAGGGACTGCCATTGGATCTTTTTGAATTTTCGTGTTTTTCATGTCATATGAAAGCAGGGAATCATAGCTTCAAATTGACATATTTGTTGTTCAGTTTGACCCACCAGTTTTGGAGATATGGCTTATAGAGTAATGTCTTGCAGAAAACAGCGAGTTCAGAAAACAGGCTTGAAAGGTTCACTTCTGTGGTCTCTAACATTACACCTAGCTACATTCAAGCTACATTTTACATCTATGTTTAAGCATTTATTTCATATTTACATGTCGATTTGAGCTCTGATACTTATTTCAGACATGCTCTATATGTGAAGAGTCTGCCTGTGCTATTAACTCATTTTGGATAAAAAAGCTTTTTAATACTTTTCATTTGTTCTATATTTTCTTTTAACCAACACACAGATGTAAAGGGTGTTCAATAGCTCTGATTTTTAAACATGGTTAAATTAATCAAAATAGTCAAGGCTATTATTCATTGTCTGCATTTGATAGGAGCTCATATTGAACCAGGGTAGCAATGAGCATAGCTTAATGCAACTTTAGCTCAGAAGGTCACAGGTTCGGTATCATTATTCCATTGTGTTTTTATTTATTTTTTACCTATTGTCTGTGTCCTCCAAGGAGCCGGTTGGTCCAATGCCAAGTGGCTGGTGTTTTTGCTTCTATAGCCGATTTATTTGTGGTTCATCTTTGCAGTTGAGTTTGTCTCTCCTTTCTTGGAGCTGGGGTTTGGGGGATCGGGGCGCGCTGCAAGAGGGGGCCTCAATCAAGACCTCATTAGTTATCTCCTGCTGCATATGGAGGACATTCTGGCTCTTTTAACGCATGGGCAAATATTTGTAATAAGGGTACTTCAGACTGTAGCGCGTGGCCTCCGCGTCGTCGACTTCATTCCCATTTCAATTTGCGGTCGCCTGTGTGTACGTCTGCTGTCACACACAGGTTTCCGTGTTCCTGTCCACACACTTCAGAGATGATAGACGTGGCAAAGAAAAACCCTGCCAGAGTCTCGCTCTCGAGGAGAACAACGGGAGAACAAAAAGACAAAATACATCCCCGATACCCCCCGCCGAAAGACCCTCCTCAAGTTTGAGCCTTTCAATTACAGCCTTCTCTACCTCTTCAGCAGGACCTCGCAGTTGGCAGCGGTTACTATGGCGATCGAAACGGTTCCTCGGTGGGGGCAGTGAGGGAGGGACCCGCCTCTGCCACAAGCAGACAGATGGACAGAGAGAGAGGGGTGTGTGTGTGACATTGATTAATGTCCTGGTAGAAACGGGGACCGTCAACTCTTATAGGGCCCCCCCCCTTGTCGTCACTAGCACGCCGAAGGCACTGTGAAGGATACAGAGAGGGCCTTAAACCGCCCCAACTCCCCAATCACACGAGAGAGAGAGAGAGAGGCTTAATCATGATCACGTGAATAATTTATTAGAAAAAGAAAATCTATTACTTACTTACTCTCGACTTGGTGGATGAAAGCCAGAGTAAATTGAAACGTTGGATTAAGAAGACTGAAAAGGAAATGAGTTTCACCCATGTGTCTCCTGGAAGAAAAAAAACTAATCGATTCCACTAGGCCTCCCGGCTGATTCATGGAGAAACATTGGTCCCAGTGTTCACTCCCCTCTCCCTCACTTCACCTTCCCAAACAGAAACAGCCAAAGAAGAGAGTGACAGTCAGTCCAGTCCAGGTGGCCGTCGGTCAACCGGTTGAGAGTCACGTGGTTATATCGTGGGGCTGGTTTAGCCGCACTGCCCGCTGCTTAAAACCCATTTTGACCTGAGATCAGATTCTAAAAGTGTCTTCTAAATCCTGACAGTTTTCTGAAAAAGCTATGTTTCTGTGTCAGTCGTTCTTAGATTTTTCAAAAATAGCAGACCTACAAGCTCCTATGAGCTTGTAGATCTGCTATTTTTCAATAGCTAAAGCATAACATAATGCTAACACCAAAAGGGGTTCCCGCCCCGAGAATGGGTTAACGAATGCAGCGGACTGATGGATGGCCCCGCTGGCCAAATGTCTGTCACGATGGAGATAAGCGGGCTAAAACCTGCTTCCTCATTACGCTTAGTAGTATGAGTATATCCAGTCCAAAAACGTTCACCCCCCCCCCCCCCCCAGAGACACATCCCAGTATACTTGGCCTGCAGGGTTTGGATAGTGGAATAATGAGTGGGAGTTGGGGGGCGGAGGGGGGGGGGGTAGCATGCACCTGCGTCAGGTGATGAGAGCAATTCAACTAGTAGTTTCAAGATAGCTCGCTTGGTTGCTTACCGGTCACAAAGACGCAGGCTTGGGCATTCGCTTGGGCACACACACACACACACACACACACACACACACACACACACACACACACACACACACACACACACACACAAGAGGTTATTCTCCTAACTTTGGACACCGTTAAAGTGGGAGTATAGATCGAGTCACGGTCTCCGAGCTATGCGGCGGCGCTCCCTCTTTCATGTAGCCCACCTGGATCTCAGTCAAGGTCCATTAGAACTCCTTTGAGGCCTCTGTGTTCCCACTTTTGCCTCTCTGCTCCTCCTCCTCCTCCGCGCCTCTTTCCCCCCATTCAGGGTGGTTGAAAAGGCTCTCTGTTGGGCTGCCCTGTACCTTTTGTGTGTGTGTGCGTGCGTGTGTGTGGTGTGTGTGCGCGTGCGTGCGTGCGTGCGTGCGTGCATGCGTGCGTGTGTGCATGTGTGTGGGTGGGTGTTCGCGAGTGCGTGCACGCAGGCATTTTGTGCCGTGCTGCATGGCTCCCATCACGAGAGAAAGGGCTTCTTCTCTCTTTGGCAACCTTTTACACCTTGCCCTGCACCCCAACCCCCACCACCCCTCCCCTCTCACACCCAACGGCCCAACACCCAACATTTTGCTCTCTTCAACTTGCCCTTATGCCCCCCTTGTGTCTATACCGTAGGAGCATGAGAGGAGAGGTGCTCAAAGCACACAGACCAGAACATGGCCTGATACCGGGTTTGGTTTTTTACACCTGAAAAAGACTTGAAACAGATATGATGCCTGGGCCTCAGAATCACACACGGATGTAGACACTCCTCTGTGTGTAGTCACGTGCGCACACATCGCACGTCGTACGGACAAACATTGCACACAGACGTGCATATATAACCCATTTTGACCTGAGACCGTTTATTTTTTTTAAAAGGCTTCTAAACAGTTTTCTGAAAAACCCTATGTTTCTATGTCAGTGGTGCTCAACCTTTTTCATGTCAAGGACCCCCAGAATTATCTGTATTTGGCCGCGGAGCACCATCTGAAAATATGGAGCCCCCCCCCCCCCCCCCCCAGAAACAAAGATTTGAGTTAAAAACTTTCGCTGTGAAAGAATATATATTCAAAGACTTGCGCCACATTTTCCCGATTTTTCGAAAATAGCAGACCTACAAGCTCGTAGCGAGGCACTCGGTGCCGCGCTATAAGCTTGTAGATCTGCTATTTTTCAATAGCTAAAGTATAACGTAATGCTTTAAAACACCAAAAGGGGTTCCCGTCCGGAATGGGATAAACACACAAATTCACACGTACATATATATTTCAACAGGCCAGGTAACATTAGGTTGTCATTTTTCCATAGCCCACCCCTGATCCCTTGGGAATATAGCACTTATAAAGTGTGAATGAGGAGCCCTGTGTGCGTTCAGAAGTGACCATATAGTCAACCATATTAAAACCCATTTACCGCTAGCATTTATTCATCCCTCGATCGCGTACTGCCAGGGTTTTATCGCGCGTAACACTTACTTTGAATAACCAAATATCCGTAATAGCATGTTCCTGTGACAAACTGCTGTGTGTGGTGTCTTCACCGGTTGTTGTTCTCTCGGTCGATGGTGGATAAAGCCGAACGCGAGTATCACAGCGCCTGCTACAGGCCGTTGAAAACGCTTGTCTGGCCCAGAAACTGCCCCTCAATGTCGTTTCTGAGATACAGGGATTTGAATGCAGGGCTTAGAATGGAAGTGGATGCGCGTGCATCTTCAAAATGGCCGCGACCATTGTGTGTTTTGTGTCCCAGAGTATTGTTTGCGGTAGCAACATCAGCTAGCCATCGAAACCGATCAAAAAGCGATTAAACAATTCGAACACGAGAAATTCGTGTTTGGTGGAGCAGTTAGAAAGAGTAGGTTCTCGTGTTCCATGTGTTCGGCAGGCAGCCGGTTAAGGAAAAATAAAGGACACTACAAACTACAAAATCATGAGGTTAAGTAAACTCGGAGTGGCTTTTACTGTAAGTCTGTATTTGTAAGAGTTCATTTAGACACATGAACCCTAGCATCCATATTCTGAGCATGTCATATAGGCGAACATTCTGCAAACATAGGTGAAAACTCACAATGTGTCAAAGTCGTACGATTTGTCACACACGTTACCGCAGTGAAATTTGTTCTCCGCATTTGACCCATCTCTTGGAGCGGTGAGCTGCAACTCAAATGCAACTCAAGCTGCAACTCAAATCTTTGCTTCTGGAAGGTCCCTGGAACAACATGTTTTCAGATGAGGGTCGGCGGCCAATTACGTATATATTTGGGGGTCCTTGACATGAAAATGTTTGAGAACCACTGACATAGAAACATGTTTTTTTCCAGAAAACTGTCAGGATTTAGAAGACATTTGTAGAATCGTCCTCAGGTCTAAATGGGTTAACCCTTCTGGACGGGAACCCCTCTTGGTGTTCTTGTTGCTATGTGCAGTAGATCAGCAGAAACATTTTTGTTTTTCAGAAACTTTAGGTCAGTATTTTTAGAAGGAGTTTTTTAGAATTGGCCTCAAGTCCTAAATGGGTTAACTCACTGGTGTAGCCTAGATGTATTTATTGTCTTGGCTGCAATTAAAAAATATATACAAATAAGACTTTCCCTTGTGTGTGTGTCCCCACGAGCCACGAGGCAAAATGATTTCCCCTTGTGGATAATCTAATATAGGGTTTAAGTGGTAGGATACTGTTTGTGAATCAGTTAAGACATAATTTGATGGGAGAGTAAACAACATGGTAACTATCTACTTTATACTACTTTGGAGTGGACAACAACAGGCTACTATACTTTAGAGTGGACTACTAGGTCTATTATAGCGTTGGAGTGGACAACAACAGGCTACTATACTTTAGAGTGGACTACTAGGTCTATTAGCTTTGGAGTGGACAGCAACATCTACTTTAGAGTGGACTACTAGGTCTATTCTAGCTTTGGAGTGGACAACAACAGGCTACTATCTACTTTAGAGTGGACTACTAGGTCTATTAGCTTTGGAGTGGACAGCAACATCTACTTTAGAGTGGACTACTAGGTCTATTCTAGCTTTGGAGTGGACAACAACAGGCTACTATCTACTTTAGAGTGGACTACTAGGTCTATTAGCTTTGGAGTGGACAGCAACATCTACTTTAGAGTGGACTACTAGGTCTATTCTAGCTTTGGAGTGGACAACAACAGGCTACTATCTACTTTAGAGTGGACTACTAGGTCTATTAGCTTTGGAGTGGACAACAGCATGCTACTATCTACTTTAGAGTGGACTACTAGGTCTATTAGCTTTGGAGTGGACAGCAACATCTACTTTAGAGTGGACTACTAGGTCTATTCTAGCTTTGGAGTGGACAACAACAGGCTACTATCTACTTTAGAGTGGACTACTAGGTCTATTAGCTTTGGAGTGGACAGCAACATCTACTTTAGAGTGGACTAGGTCTATTCTAGCTTTTGGAGTGGACAACAACAGGCTACTATCTACTTTAGAGTGGACTAGGTCTATTCTAGCTTTTGGAGTGGACAGCAACGGCCAACGGGCCTCATTTGGCCCTAAAACCAGTCTTAACCAGAACAACAGGCCGTATAGTCCAAATGTTTGTTCAGTTTTGGCGTTGAGCCTAAAATGAGTCACAGGGCAAACTTAGTAATTGTGCACGCGATCATGTAATCCTATGATTGATGACGTTTTGAAGAACCATCTGGCCTTCTCCGTTCATATTATGCGCCACACACACACACACACACACACACACACACACACACACACACACACACACACACACACACACACACACACACATTGGGTTTAAATTTGTCTTCCTTACTGTGAGATGAATTTGCTTGCAGGTCTGAGGTGAATTTATGTTTTGAAATGTGTGTTTGCATTCTTAAGCCCCAAACCACACCAAAGGGTCGGGTCGGGTCGGGTCGGGACCAAACATTTTTTTAAGGTCAACCACACCAATGCAACTCCTTGTGTTGCATTGGTGGACACATAAACACGCAACTTGAACTTTATATATTAGACAGTTTTAATACAGGACATCACTTTCATATAGCATAGGTGGTCCTACATGTATATTTAAAACTTGTGTCTCGCAGACCAGCAGAGTTACTGTACATCCAACCGGCACGGCCTTACTTAACCTTGCTCAGTCCTCATTACTGCGGATGTGCAGAAGAAGTTAAGTTAACAGCATCAGCAGTTAGCGCAGCACTGATGGCTGTACAAGTAGTACAACCGAGAGATAGACATTCAGTCACTTCACAACACCGTGACAACACTAGCAATTATTATGAGACAGACAATTACCCTGGTTATTCTGAGTTGCTCTTCTCTCTCATTGTGCGTGAAAGATTGTTTGATCTCAGTCTGAGTTAAGAACCACTTCGGAGAGGAGGAGGAGTGTTGAGGAACACAATTTGCCGTTCTCCCCGAATGCCGTTCTAACACCTTCTGACTGCGGGCCACGGACACAACACAACACGACACACACTTTTAAATTTGTATCCCTCGATTTTGTAACACATTTTTTCACCCCTGTGCCAATTATCGAATGTGATCCTGGGCTCTCTACACACCCTCCGCCAACCTAGTCCCCATATATGGGGGACATGGGGAGAGCAACGGACTTGAACTCATGCTTCCTTCATGCCTGAGTGTCCAAGTTGCTCCTTTACACGTGACAGGGGGGAGTTTCCCTGGTTGGACGTAGCGCATGGAAGGAACACGTTATTCCAACCAGTTCCTTTCCCCTCCATCCTTCGCCCTGGCTGGCCAGGGGGAGGCAGTTTGTTTAGAGACCAGGATTACTGCATGTTTTTGTGAGGGTATCTACCCTAGGGGACACAGGGAGAACATGCAAACTCCACACAACACTTGAGGTTCTTTCGAACGGAAAAAAGGCATTTTTACTGTAAATACCGTGCTGAAGGGTTCAGGGCAACAACAGACTGGCAAAAAAGCTGTTATTACATTCAGATGTCGGTGCTCGGCTCTGCCCTGTGCTCGCACGGGAAAGGAAAGGAGCCCCATGTGGAAATGTGCAAGTTGGAACTTGGAAGACGTCCACTTGCCCTGCAGGGCCAGGCTGGAGATGATATATGCATTTAGCTCCGAAATGTTGCCTCTATTCTAAAAGCTGGAGATACACGTGATATGCTGTAGTTCCATGCATGTGCATGTACGGTCAGAGAGAGCCTCCCTCTACCAGTAGGCATGGTAGATGTATCCATCCATCCATCTTCAACCGCTTATCCGTAGTAGGGTTGCGGGGGCAACAGCTCCACCAGACTTCCCTCTCCAAGAGCAACATTAGTGGCTTCCTCCTGGGGGGATCCCGATACGTTCCAAGGCTCAGTGAGTCGATGTGTTTCCTCCAACTGTGCCTTGGTCTGCCCCCCGGGGTCTCCTCCCAGTGGGACATGCCTCGTGGACCTCCCTATAGGGAGACGCCCGAGAGGCATCCTAACCAGATGCCCGAAGCACCTAAGCTGGCTCCTTTCCAGGCGAAGAAGCAGCGACTCTACTCAGAGTCTCTCTCGTGTGACTATCTCTAAGGGAGATGCCAGCCACCCGTCGAAGAAAACTCATTTCGGCCGCTTGTATTCGCAACCTTATTCTTTCGGTCATGACCCACACTTCATGACCATAGGTGAGAGTAGAGAGTGGCATTTATATAGCGCTATATTGTGCATTACATTCACTCATTCACACACCGATGGGCGGAGGAAACCATGTAAGGCACCGACCTCGCACATCGGGAGAAATTAGGGGGTTCAGTGTCTTGCTCAAGGACACTTGGACACTAACTCTGGGGGGAGCCCACAGGGATCGAACTGCGAACCTCACGGTTTTCCCATTCGGCTGTTCTATACCCCTGAGCCACTGCCGCCCCATGCTCCTGGAGTTCACACTCGTATTCCGTCCGGCACCTCCCTAAAAGTCCTATCTCCCCTCTGCTCGTCACCACCCTCGATAGCCCCCCTACCGTTTTCTGTAGCATGGTGCCTGTTGGCGCGACGCCCAGACGCCCGTGGCCGTTTACAAATCATGGGCTGATGGTGTGGCGGTGCGCCCTGCCCACACTCCTCCTTTGACTTTGCTGAAGACGTGCTCCTATTCATTAAAGGCGGCACGAAATGACAGAGGGCCCGCTTGTGTTCCTCTGCCGAAGGAGAAGCAATAAACAAGACATAAAACAGGGGGGGCTGTTAGCCGCAGACAGCCAATTTGCCGCGGTTATGCCGTGTTTAACTTAAAACACGCTCTCCCTCTCTGCCCTCTCGCCTCCTGTAAGCCCTGATTTACACTTAGTTGCGTGCCGGTGACGCACACGGGCGTCGCGAGCCATAGTAGATCAACTACCGTGCAACCAAGTATACCTCAGGCTTTATTCCTTCCCCGTAACGGTTGTGTTTACTGTATATCAAATATACTGTAGGTAAAATACCGACAGGCAATCTTAAATGAGCGTTTTCCAATAGCCCCTTATATTTATGGTGGATTTGAGGTAGTGCAGAATGGAGTTATTGGTGCGTGCGTGCGTGCGTGCTACTGTAGCTGCCTTGGCTCACTCATTATTAGCCCAATATTTAATTTCACACAATACAAAATGTTTGCTGAGGATTCATTGAACATTTACTGAAGCTTAATTATCAAGACGTACAGTATGTCAGAATGTTTGAAATTCCCCGCACAAATGCAAGAACAATAAAACTTCATCCACCCTTCTTTCTGCGTGCGTGCCTGCATGCGTGCGTGCCTGCGTGCGTACGTGCCTGCGTGCGTGCGTGCGTGCGTGCCTGCGTGCGTGTGCGGCAGTGGACGAAATATGACTTCAAATCAATATCACGATTATTTCAAACTTTTGGCATTATTACAATTAATGATTGATTATTTGGGAAAAGTAGCAGATCCTTGAAAAGTAGCTTGTAAGCTTGTAAGCTATTTAAAAAAATATATATAGTAAAGAAATCTTCTCGATTTATTCAACGGAGCCGAAGATTATACGTTCTAAATATCGGCATCGTGGATATATTATCACTGCCCAGTCATCCCTGTAGCGTGTCGTGTGTCCTGCGTGTGACAGTTCTACTTTGTACCTCCTGTCTGACTGTCCCGAGGAGTGTGTGATATAGCTGACGCAGGGATATCAGCTTGACCGTCTGGCTGTCTGAGGACCTAAACGGCCATTTGATCTGGTCCTTATCCCCTTGCTTGGTTCCATTACCGTCATCTGTCTGAAACACTGCCCTGGTTACACATCCCCTTTAGCAGCTATTACACTACCTCGCAGATGCAGTCGCACAAGTTCAGACATCCATCAATGTCGTCCCGTTCATTTGGCGCTAATGTTTCTTTAAAGTGATTTTGCTTTGGTTAAAATGAGTGTTAAAAAGCTCCATATTTTGATAGTACTCATTGCTATGAGTCTGTGTTCAGTAACAATGTTAAAAAGCTCCATATTTTGATAGTACTCATTGCTATGAGTCTGTGTTCAGTAACAATGTTAAAAAGCTCCATATTTTGATAGTACTCATTGCTATGAGTCTGTGTTCAGTAACAATGTTAAAAAGCTCCATATTTTGATAGTACTCATTGCTATGAGTCTGTGTTCAGTAACAATGTTAAAAAGCTCCATATTTTGATAGTACTCATTGCTATGAGTCTGTGTTCAGTAACAATGTTAAAAAGCTCCATATTTCTGATAGTACTCATTGCTATGAGTCTGTGTTCAGTAACAATGTTAAAAAGCTCCATATTTTGATAGTACTCATTGCTATGAGTCTGTGTTCAGTAACAATGTTAAAAAGCTCCATATTTCTGATAGTACTCATTGCTATCTAGTGTTTACTTTGTTCGGTAACAGGAGTCTCTCATGTCTCTCCAACTTTTTTATTAAACAGAAAATGCATTATCAGAAACTGAAACTGAAACTGGGACACCAAATGTTATCCAATTTAGGATAGGGAACGTAGCCAGGGAACAGATTAAATAAGTGTGTAACCGAGGACACAAAGAAAATGTCTAAAAAATGCATTTTCGGCCTATTCGGTTTCGGCCCGAATAGGCAGAAAATATATCACCGAATAGTATATGCAATTAATGCATTCAGAAGAGCTGAATACATGTTTTATGGACCCATAATAGTGATTATTATTTAAGTTAAGTTTTGCCATAACCATTTATTTTGCCATAAATCAGGTAGCTTTAAGGTACCATGACAACTATGGTAGGAAAAAAAGATATATAATATTAATCATATTCGGATATTCGGTATTCGGTTTTCGGCCAACTGTTTCCTATATTCAGTATTCGGTTTCGGCCAAGAATTTCCCTTTCGGTGCCTCCCTACTTCAGGGTCCAGCATTCACTGCCAAATAGGATAACAGATTCTACCGTCGCGTAGAAGAAGCTTAGTTTTGACGGGGGAGGTTGGAGTTCCATACACTGGCCATATGTCATTCAGGGCCCTCAATGCAAGTGCTTCCTCACTTTTATATCTTGCTCCGTTGAGTTGACCCATGAACCCATGGTACTTGAAGTCATTGACTTCCTTCAGAGCAATGCCTCCTGTTGTTGTGAGAGGTGGATGTTCCTTCTGGATGTTATAGGTGATCACCTCAGTTTTCTTGGCATTCAGCTGGAGGCCAACCTTGTTGGCACACTCTTGACTCCACTCTGCTCAAGAGCTCCTGTGCTTGCTCCATGTGGTTGTCAGGACTACTGGATGGTGTCTTCTTGACCTCCTTGGCGTAAGAGTGCAAGGCCAAGATCCTGCTCTCGTCCACTGATGGCCTTCATGAGCGCGTAGTCGAGAACTATGACAAAGAGGAAGGGGGCTAGGGTGTCTCCTTGCATTACCCCAGCCAGGATGTCAAACTCCTCACTGTCGCCATCTGGGGTCACCACCTTGGCCCGTGTTCCTGCATACATGGTCTCTATTGCCCCGGAGCAAGTTGGGAGGGACACCGTAGGCCTTCAGGATCTTCATCATGGTGCCTTACACCAGGGGTTCTCAACCCGTGGGTCGCGACCCTTCGGGGGGGTCGCCAAATTATAATTTTTTGTAACTGAATGTCTGGAAAATGTAAATGAAGAGTTAATGATTATTATATCTATTATTTATTTAATTATTATTATCTACCAATTGCCTTACACTAAACTACACTACCTTTAACCACATAAACCCCAGCGTCCCAATTATGGGCATGTCATAATGGGCGAACATTCGGCGAAAACAGCTGAAAATAGGTGAACATTCGGCGAAAATAGCAGACCTGCAAGCTCACAACACATCGCAAACCGAGGCATTGTGAGGAGCCGAAGAGATTATGGTAGAGGGGAAAATAGGAGGGGGTCTAGACCAAGTATAGACACGGTCAACTGAAGTATATAAGTATTTAAGTTGGTTAAAGTTTGGACGTCAAGGTTACATTTTCACCTGGTCTTAATCTGGATTATTTATCAGTTCATGGGAACACACTGTCCCGATACTGCGAGTCGTACAGCTCAGCAGCCCCAGGGGCAACTGCAGCGAGCAAGCAAATGTGGATTCACAGTATTTGAAAAGGCTAATTAATAAAGCTTAATAGTGTCTAACAAATCAGAATAATAGCAAGCTTGTAAGACCGGGAGACTCTGGAGGTGTGCGATAAGAAAGAGACGGCTTAGTACGACCTTGCTGCAGTGAAACATAGTAGCGTTGAATGAGATGACCTGGCCGGGATCCAACATATTGGACCTGTCTTTGCTGACAACAGCCGTTTGATACTGAGAACCCAGGATGGCGGGCGGCAGTGCTCCTGTACCAGCACACTCTGTGTGTGTGTGTGTGTGTGTGCGTGTGTGTGTGTGTGTGTGTACGTGCGTGTGTGCATGTGATCTAGTGCAGCCATGTGAGCCTCCAGGGACACCCGGACAGCTAGCTGGCAGGAGGCTGTGATGCAGCCGAGTAAAAAAGACTGTACCAGTCCAGAGTCATGCTCTTCTTTCCTCAAATACCACTTTTTTTTTTTTCCTCCCCGCTCTCTCTCTCTCTCTCTCACTTTCTTTTCGTGCCAAAAGCTGACTCACCACATGGGCAGACACTTTTCAAAGCCTAATACCGTAAACCCAACGCCGTGCCATCAAAACGGAGACATGTACGACGTGACATTGACGAGTGAAGAAGAGTGGTCTTTTTTTTTCTGGGAGGGGACGTGAGAAAAGTGGACGTTTGGCAGGCCTTTTCAATGGATTGATCAAAAAAATGGAGACACTTCCAAACCCATTCTTTGTGATGAATGTTTTCATCATGAAATCACCGGTGGCGCCTTCGGTGTACGATTTATTTTGCCTTGGCCTTCTTTTCAACAACTTTCGGTGTAATTTTCTTTCTTTCTATCGTCTGTCTAGTGTCCAGCCAGCGACTAAAGCTGGATTTGAGTTATTTTTTTCTTTCACCCAATAATTACTTCAAACAGGACATTAACCCATTTTGGGGGCGGGAACCCCTTTTGGTGCATTATGTTATGCTTTAGCTATTGAAAAATAGCAGATCTACAAGCTCATAGCGCGCCACCGAGTGGCGCGCTACGAGCTTGTAGGTCTGCTATTTTTGAAAAGTCGTGAAAATGTGGCGCAAATCTTTGAATATATATTTCAGAGCGAACATTTTTAACTAAAATATTGGCTTCTGGGGGGTCCCTGGAACTACGTATTTTCAGATGGGGGTCCGTGGCCCAATAGAGATAATTCTGGGGGTCCTTGACATGAAAAAGGTTGAGCACAACTGACATAGAAACATGGGTTTTTCAGAAAACTATTAGGATTTAGAAGCCTTTTTTTTTAATCGACCGCAGTCCAAAATGGGTTAATGACTGTGGTCTGTCGTCAGTGTCGTGTGGGATGGCGAGCACGTCCCTTCACCGCCACCCTACCCTCCTCCTCTCTTGTTTGTTGCGTCTTTAATTACTTGGATTTGGTAATTGGACTGTCTGGCACTTTATTCAATGACTTGCAATTAATTGAATCATTCAGTGTGTTGTGACAAGATGCCCGGGGATGGCCCTGGGCCGTCAGGGTGACAGACAGAGTGACGTTACAGTGATGTGAACGCGGAGCACAGGTTGAACCGTCGATACGTCGGTACTGAGGTTCAAATTGATCTAAAAGTCCAATAAAAAGTCTGGTCCTGTGCTTTTGCTTCCTGCCAGCTCATTCCAATGTTCTTTAGGGTCCTGGAGAGTAGAACGTGTCCAGGTGTTTCTTGGCCTATACCCTGTTTCCTCTTCCCCTGGGCCTGTTATACTTTAGCTATTGAAAAATAGCAGATCTACAAGCTCATAGCGCGGCACCGAGTGCCGCGCTACGAGCTTGTAGGTCTGCTATTTTTGAAAAATCGTGAAAATGTGCAAATCTTTGAATGTATATTCTTTCAGAGCGAACGTTTTTTAACTCAAATCTTTGCTTCTGTGGGGGTCCCTGGAACTATATTTTCAGATGGGGGTCGGCGGCCAATTACATATATTTTTGGGGGTCCTGAGAACCACTGACAGAAACATGGGTTTTTCAGAAAACTGTCAGGATTTAGAAGACATTTGTAGAATCGTTCTCGGGTCTAAATGGGTTAAGAAATGGCATATTTAATGATTACAAAATGGGACCATGCCGTGACATGAACATGAACAGCAAATGAACATGGATAAAAGCAGATATACGACCCGTTATATCCAAGGGGGCAGGCAGACTTTCCAACGTTGAAGCTCTGGGTCCTAGTGGTAGGAGGAGGGACTACAGGCGGACCCGTGGATTCATGACCGGGAAACCCCGTGCAGCTGGGCTTTAACGTTGAGCGCTCGGTTGCCCTACGTCACTCAGGACCTCAAAGTTGAGGTCCGGGGAGGGACTTCCGGCAGTCTTCCGGGTGCTTCAAAACGCCAACTTCCACTGACATGAATAGCTGGGGGGGCGGAGCTTCGCGCCAGTTCAGTCTCTATTATATATATACTCTATGGTTATATCACAAACCTATATCGATTGGCTCCATATCAGTCCGTTGGTCGGGGGGGGGGCCCTTGAAGCACAAGGCCAGCGCTCTCATTGTCTCTCCTGGAGAGCTCTGACGTATCTTTACTTTTTCAGACACTATATAGAAATCTTTCTTGTCTTGTCTTTACTTTTTCAGACACTATATACTGTAGAAATCTTTCTCGTCTGACTCTCTGTGACCTTGAGAAGTACAGCTAGTGTGCACACTCCTATAAGTAAATGGTAAATGCTTTAAACGTCTATACTTTATCTCATCGCCAGAGAGTTGCATTATTGTTAAACAATTGCATTACTTAATTTACACGAAATCTACATAATCAGAGGTTTGCCAACAGCATTGAATCGTGGACAATTTATTGACGGAGCGGCAAATAATACAAGGTTTGGGCCTCAGGGGCCTTGGTCAGGTATACCTGATACCTGATAGCAGAAACCTGATGAAGGACCTTGAGGCCCAAACCTTGTGTTGTTTTCCGCGCCGTTGTCAATAAATAGTTTTGGGAGCTTATAGAACGTGTGTGCGGAGATCTCCTCTTTCCTTTCTTAGTTATTCTTTTGGATCCTGCACCCGTTGAAATGTGTGGATGTGCGTGCATCGTGCACATCCTTGACCTTAAGCCATTTAGACCTGACATCGATATCAGTTCTATATCAGTGGTGCTCAATATTTCATGTCAAGGACCCCCAATAATTATATGTAAGATGCCTCCGGCCAACATCTGAAAATATGTTATTCCAGGGACCACTCTGTAATAATAATATATTCAAAGATTTGAGGCATATTTTCACGATTTTTAAAAAATAGCAGACCTACAAGCTCGTAGCGCGGCACTCGGTGCCGCGCTATGAGCTTGTAGATCTGCTATTTTTCAATAGCTAAATTATAACATAATGCTTAAAACACCAAAAACGGGTTCCCGCCCAAAATGAGTTAAATGTTCTCATATAGAAACCTTAATCAAATCTAAGATTGATTAGAATATTTAGCAATTTTCTTGGGGGCATCAGGCCTGGCTCTATCTCGAGCTTTCGTGATCTGTGATCCGAGCAGCAGGCGTTGCGTATCACCTGCCTCGCAGTGACGACTGCTACGAAGTCCACTGAGAAACTGACTTTTGCTCTCCGCGTCCGCGGTCACGCACGTATCAGACACGACCCCACTACTTTGCGTATCACCTGCCTTGTGACGACTGCTACGAAATATGCTGAGAGCAGCACCTTTAGTTTGTCCCCATAAGTGGTATGGTATTGCGTTACTTCGGAGTTTGACACCTCGCTTGAACTTTTTAAATTGCAACTCCAGCAACCTTAAAAAACTGACACCCACATATACGCTGATCCAATCTTTTTTAGCCTTGCCTGTTACTTTCCTTCCCCCTCGAGCTATACACTCTCTTTGAACCCAAATGAATGACCTCCGTTAGTGTGTCACGTCTAATTTGAAACTGCTGTTCCAACTCGCAAATTCAATCTTAATTGCCAAGCACTTCAATTTCAAGAGTTGTTAATCCATTCGGGACGGGAACCCCCTTTTGGTGTTTTATATAAGCATTACAGTATGTTATACTTTTAGCTATTGAAAAATAGCAGATCTACAAGCACTCGGTGCCACGCAACGAGCTTGTAAATCTGCTATTTATTTATTTCTTTTTAATCGTGAAAAATTTGCCGCAAATCTTTGAATATATATTCTTTCACAGCGACCGTTTTTAACTCTAATCTTGGCCTCTCGAGGTCCCTGGAACATCATATTTTTCATATATGATGTTTGGTCCGTCGGGCCAAATACAGATAATTCTGGGGGTGCTTGACATGGAAAAAGGTTGAGCACCACTGACATAGAAACAGAGGTTTTTTTTCACAAAGCAGACATTTGTAGAAAACGGGTCTAAATGGATTAAGCAAACTGCACATATGAAAGATGAGCCGTAAACACTAAAATGACTCAATCGTTTCTACTGCAGCCTTCCAAAAAAGAAAAGTCTTCTCTCTCTTGTCCCGTCTTCAGTCAGCTTGGAGGAGCCAGGTAGAGTGGCATCACGGTTAGCTGCCCTCTTTGTTCCCTCTCTGTTCCACTCCCCTGTATATTCCCTCCAAACCTCATCCCTCCTCACAGCCCCAAATGATGAATGGGCTCTGATTGCAGTGCTCGGAACCATGAATCAAGGCTTCTCTCTCTCTCTCTCTCTCTCTCTCTCTCTCTCTCTCTCTCTCTCTCTCTCTCCACCGTGCACTCACCCTTCATACTCTTCATGTACTCTGAAAAATGGGCCGTTTGCTCCCTCCTCCTCCCTCTCCCGTATATCCCATTTTGGGCGGGAACCCCTTTTGGTGTTTCATGCATTCTGTTATAATTTAGCGTTTGTAGAACTTGTAGATCTGCTATTTCGTAAAAATGTCATGACCTCAGGTCAATCAAGAGTAACCTTATTTCTGCCTTTGATGTCATTGTTTATTAGAAGTCATCATGACCTCAGGTCAGGTCAATCAAGAGTGCATTAGCTGCACCTTTAGTACTAATCAAGGGTTTGTAAACCACGCCTTGTCGAAATCTTTGAATAGGTATATATTCTTTCAGAGCGAACGTTTTTTTTATTACGACGACGTGCCTTAATGGGATATTATACCCCGTCCGCCGCCACCTTCATAACATTTATCTTCCTCTCTCATCCTCGCTCTTATTTTTACTGGGTCTATCGGGGGTGACAGTAACTGAGTGGCTTAGAGAGAGAGGTTCGCCTGGGAATGAGAAGGTCACTGGTTGCACACACACACACACACACACACACGCACGCACGCACAAGCACACACACACCGAGCACTAAACTTGCCCATCTGAGCAGTCATCAGCTCCGTAAAGGTGAGACTGAATTTTTCCCTCTGGAGTCAACAAATACCTAATACCTTTTTTATCGTCCGTCCTCTCTTATTGTCTTACAGTGTGTGTGTGTGTGTGTGTGTGCGTGTGTGCGTGCGTGTGTGCGTGTGTGCGTGCGTGTGTGCGTGTGTGCGCACGTGCGTCTGTGTGTGGTTGTTCGGTGGACAGAGAGAGATGTCGTGGGAGAGCTGAGTTTAACCCGCTATAGCCCTTCAGACACCT